>NC_140922.1:33980863-34330863 GCF_045865225.1 Trachurus japonicus | reverse complement strand
AGAAACTCCAGCTGCTGCTGCTCTGACCGACGTAAACAAACCTGACACACACACTCCCATCGGAGGAAACGGAGCTGGTGATCATCAACCAGCCGTATGTGTGTGTGTGTGTGTGGTTTATATATGTGTGTGTGTGTTAGGCTTGGGCGGTATCCAAATTTTGATACCGTCAAACTTCCTCCACATTTTACCACGGTATACGGTATTACCGTGACTAATTAAAAATGATGACGTAAGTGTCATTACCAAACACTGGCTTGTGTCTTCACCATTCAGAAATTGAATACTAGGGCTAAACATTAGCAGACCAAAATCTCATTGGTCGATTGGTTGCAGGAAACAAAAAAAACATTTGGAGCCCTGTCTTGTCAAAATTAAGTCAAAATCAATATGACCGAACTGTATATGAAAGGCTATAGGGCTTTTATTTTGAAGGGCCAGATACAGGAAGTTATGACACGCACTCGCTGTCAGTTTTTTTTTTTTTTTTACAAGACACATTAAACTAACTGAAAACACATAAGTGCTACTGGACATATAATCAATTAAATTACTTTTATTTAATATTTAATCCTTATCTCCTGTATAAGTGCATTGCATTTTTTCATGACGGTATTGAAACTGATACCGTTGCTATTTTTAAACACCTGCAGTATACGGTATTACCGTAATACCGCCCAAGCCTAGTGTGTGTGTGTGTGTGTGGACCGAGGCCAGTGTCTCTCTGAGGTTGTTGCTGTTGTTGTTGTTAGATAAAAGAAGAAAAACCAGCAGGAACGAAGGCGACGCTGAAGAAAAAACAAGAAGAAGGAGCCAAAGAAGAAGGAAAAAGGAGCTCCCAGGAGGACAAAAGCCTAAAGGAGGAGGAGGAGGAGGAAGAGGAGGAGGAAGAGGAGCAGTGAGGCCTGATAATCCTGTCAGTGGTGCAGTGGTGAGTTAGTGGAAGGAGCCTCAGTGTCACCTCATGATCATCATCATCATCATCAGACGCCTTGAGCAGAGCGGCGAGCTGCTCAGAGCGACGCTACGGAGGCTCATTATGGGATTTCTTGGTAAATCCAGAGACTGATGATGAAAAACTGTCCCTGAAGGCAACGTGCATCAGCAGTTTTGCATGAATTTCCCTCTAAAACAACTCTGTGTGGTAACGTTGTGTTATTATCTCATAGCGTGGTGAATGTGCAGCTCACAACTTGTCCACCAGAGCGTTGTGGAGTTGTTGGATTGTGTATTTGATGAGTTTGATGAGGGAAACCAAGAAATCCCATAATGAGCCTCCGTAGCGTAGCTCTGAGCAGCTCACGACTCTGCTCCGCCGTTCTAAAAACAGCTTGCACCGACAATTAAAGGTAACGAACCTACTGCTATGACTATAGGGATTATGCAATGGGCCAATTTGACTAAATGTTGAACTATCCCTTTAAATGTATTTTCATTCTATGAATTACAACAGAAGTGAGTGGATCATTTATAAATATAATCTACTTACTACCAACTGGCCTTTGTGCAATAATTTTAATGATTTACATATTTTGATCTTTGTTTCTATTGTTTTATCTATTTCTATTATTTCATCTTATGCTTGTTCACTGTTTTCTGTTTGATGTTTTCTTCATTTCTTTCTTAATTGCTTTATTATCTCAATGATATTGTATTTTGTATTTTGTGAAGCAACTTGTAGAAATAAAGTTTATTATTATTATTATAAATAACGACGATGAAATGATGTTTAATAAACACATATTAAAACAGTTTGTGAACGATTTACAGACAGTAATCGATCACTGACGGCTCCTAATGAACTGGGAGGTGTTATTTATTTTATTGGTTAGTTTTATCTAAATATTATTTATTCATGTTTAAAGGGATAGTAGCATTTTTTTAAAGTGGGGTTGTATGATCTACAAATAGCCCCTAAGTACTTTAATTGCAGTAGAAGACTCTCTGCACTCCTCCCGTTAGCAACGCCAGCCCATAATAGCCCTGCCCAGAGATTTACAACATACAGTGTTGTGAATGGACCCAAAGAAACGGCCTATTTTCACGGCCTAAAAGAGGTTTTACCTGAAAAAAAATACACAGTTCCAAAAAAAAAAAATTATATTATAGCGAACAATGGAACTGTGTATTTTTTTCCAGGTAAAACCTCTTTTAGGCCGCGAAAATAGGCCGTTTCTTTGGGTCTGTTCACAACACTGTATGTTGTAAATCTCTGGGCAGGGCTATTATGGGCTGGCGTTGCTAACGGGAGGAGTGCAGAGAGTCTTCTACTGCAATTAAAGTACTTAGGGGCTATTTGGAGATCATACAACCCCACTTTAAAAAAAATGCTACTATCCCTTTAAAGTTCTGAGTGAAGGTGATTTTATTTATTTTCCAGGTGAGACTGAGGCTCAGCAGCAGCAGCAGCAGCAGAACAGACTTCATAACAAACAAGCAGCGTCCCTGCAGAGAGCTGCGTCTCCATGGAGACAGACAGGTGGGAGCAGCGTGTGTGTGTGTGTGTGTGTGTGTGTGTGTGTGTGTGTACCTCCTCCAGCTGGGGTCGGGGGGCGGGGACAGGTAGGCGGAGCCGTACGGCGAGCTGTCGACCTGAGGAGCAGCCGGTCAAGGAAACTCTCACTTCCTGTTCCATCAGACTCAGACGTAAACACAGACACACACACAGACACACACACACAGACACACACAGACACACACACACACACACACACAGACACACACACACACACACACACACACACACAGACTTTTACAAACATCAGCTGCTCTTCCTCTTTTCGTTTTTTCTTTTCTTTCTGCTGTTCAGGAGTTTGAGCCTCGACCACAGAGTTACTAACTCGTCTCTCTGGGACGTCCCTCAACCTGAGTTAAGGAGGCTTCGTCTTCATCAATAAACAGCTGGAGCGGCTCTAACAGATCAGTGATGCTGAAGTCTGAGAATAAAGCAATTGAGTTAGTAACTGAACTACTACATTATAAAAGTAACTAATTACCAGGAAAATTGCGTTACTTTTATTATAAAATGCTCAAATATGTCAAATTACTTGGACTCGTCCCCCTAACCTCCTGTTCATCTGCAACTCACTCAGTATTCCTCCCTTGGGTTTTTTCCGACCAGTTGATGGACTTTGTTTGGCTCGTGACCCCATTTTGACATCACAAATTTCTGGCGACTCGCCATCAATCAAGATGCTCCAGCTCAGATATTTTCATATGCTGTATTTTATTTGAACTCGATTTATATTCGAGAAAGTGAAAGTATAGAAAACGGCTGTTTAAGATAGTGTGTGGTGTTTTTAATCATAGTTTTAAAAAGAAAAATAATTAGTTCAAAAATATTTTTATCAGTATTTTTTTTTAAATCAATTACTAGACATTTCAGGCGACCCCAGGGTTGAAAAACACTGCATTAACGGGTGAATTATCTCGGCAAGACATCTTGAGTCAAGTAACGGTGCATTTGATTGTCAGTAACGGTAACAACGTTGTAACAGGGGAAACAGTAACTGTTCTGATTACTCGTTATTGAAAAAAGTAGCACAGCTAGTCATGCTGTTATTTTATAACGCCGTTATTCTCATCACTGTACATCAATGGGTTAAACAGATGCAGATACAGATGTGTAGGATCTCTGTGCTCTGTATGTGACCTGATCACTAAGGAGCAGACAGAGTAAACCTGTCGTCTTCAGGTCGTTACTGACGTTGGTGTTGTTTCCTGTCTAGTTTTAGTTTGATATGATTTTAAATCCTCGTCCTGCTGCTCTGAGTTTTGCCTCCGGACAACAACTCAACGTCCGACTGGGAGAAGAGCTGAGGAGGAGGAGGATGAAGCAGGAGGAAGATGAAGGAGGAGCGACGGCCTGTTGAGCAGATCAGTGTCCTGCTGAACACACGTCTCAACCACCTGCAGCTGTTTTATAACAACGACCACCTGAACTGAAACACTCAGAGTATCGATCAGTGATTAACACCTGTAGAGTCTGGATGCTCCATGTTGGAGTCTGTGTGAAGGAAACAGCTGCTAACATCTGGATCAGGTCAAAGTCTTGTTGTTGTTCTGTGCAGCAGAAATTCTAAATCTCATCTCTGCTGAGATTTATTATTTTTATTTTACCATAAATCCTCCAATCTCTCTTTTCCCCAGCCGTATAGATGCTTAAAAAAAATATATATATATTAAAATGGCGCTGGGTTTGAAGAATGACGCTTATTTCGGGGATTTCTCTTGGCGTCACATCACGCTTTGAGTCTGTGCAATCAAGAGTAAATATCAAGCGCCACCTGGGAGTTTTCTAGCCCCTACTCGAAGTTTACGCGCTGATTAGAACATTTTTACATCGTACTTTTATTTTGAAAGCCTTGTCTGCTTCTTTTCCTGTAGAGACGTGAGACCGTTTTATTCTGACAGAGGAGATCGTCCTCGTGTGTTTTGATGTGGAACGTGTGATATAAAGTTACAGCTCCGCTCCTCTAACTCCTCTTTTATTGTGGAGGCGCTAGAATAGTAAATATTATACAGAAGACTGAACCTGGAGCAGAAAACCTGGTCTCATCTTTGTCTTTGTAAAGTTATCGACCGGAGAACAGAAGACGACTTCACACAGAGAGGGAGATCAGACCTGCGATCAGACCGGTGTGAGGCTTCACAGGAGGAGACGATGAACACACACTGTTAGAAACACACACACCTTTCTGTTCCAGTTGTTTTGACTTATTTGATTTTCTCGTTGGACGACTCTGATCTGTTTCTGTTTTGATTCGTCAGATTCATTCGTTTTTATTTGCAGCTGAAGCTTCAAACGGATCAGAGAGAGAATAAACACACACACAGACACAGACACACACACACACACACAGACACACACAGAGTGGTGTATTGAGACAGTGAAGGATACTTGTCGGTTGCGATATGGCCGAACAGGCGACATGAACCTGCGATCTCTCTGGACTCGCTCCACCAGGCCGTGGTGCCGCGTCGACCGGTTCGACTCCAGAGACGAGGGGAAGGAGCCCTTCAGGGGGGGAGGGGGTAGAGGAGGAGGAGAGGAGGAGAGGAGGAGAGGAGGAGGAGGAGAGGAGGGGAGGAGAGGAGGAGGAGGAGGGGAGAGAAAAACATTCATTTATTTAGGAAACAGCAGCGTCTTCTGATGATGATCAGTGTGGTTGAGTTTTAAAAAGAAAAGAGAGGAGAGAAAGAGGAGAAAGAGGAGGAGAGGAGAGAAAGAGGAGGAGGAGAGGAGGAAGAGGAGGAGAGGATAAAGAGAAAGAGGAGGAGAGGATACAGAGAAAGAGAAAGAGGAGGAGGAGAGGAGGAGGAAGAGGGAGAAGTAAAAGACGCTGCCAATAATTAAAAACTGAGACAGAGTGAGTGACGCTCTGACAATGATGATGATGATGATGATGATGATGATGATAAACAATAGGTGTTTTCCTCAATCTGATTGTAAACAGTCGTATTAAATGAATCTTATTCGACCTGTTTACATGAACACTAAATAAAGCTATCCACATTCAATCCGCGTCTACATGGAACAGCTGAAGCCGATTATAGATGAGTCGGCAAGCAAGGGAAATGTCACTTCCGGTAAGAGCCGTGGAGGAAAACGAGCCATTCCCCCATAGACATATACTGTGTGAAAGACACAGTATTTTTAAATGTACGGACATCAATCAACCCGAACGTACTAAGTCTTTTAACCTATAGCTCTTTGTCAGCAGATACAAGTGATTCAAACTAAGAAATTACCTGTTGCGAGACTTTCTCCCGTCAAATCTCTATTATTTTTTGTTCTTTTAACGTTTCTATAAGAAGATTTGTCTCGACGACGGTCCAATTTTTCTGCTTATTCACCATGTTTGTTTTTGTTTTGACCGGCTTTGTCTTCCCTATCTCCCGCGAACGTCAATACGTGACGCCTACGTACTATGACACGCATGCGCAGAATGAATAATCCGCTCGATCAACCGAATCCCCGTTTCCATGCGGCATGAAGCTGATTATCAATCGGCGTAGACGACCTCTTTCAATCCCATCCCAAATACAATCAGAGGAACGGTGTTTACATGAGACATTTAGAATCTGATTGACCTCTTAATCTGATTGTAAATAGGATTTTTGGACCCATGTGAACGGAGTCAGAGGTGATGAACACACACACACACCTGGAAGTCCTGTGGGTTCCTGCCGATCTGGTTGACGTTGGGCAGCGATCCTCCGTAGTACGGACCCTGAGTCCTCGCCAGGCGCAGCTTCTGGGCCTGGAGCTGGAAGACAACACAGAGAGAAAATAACACATGATCAATAACCAATAACCAATAATCAATAATCAATAACCAGTCAACCACCGATCAGAACAAAAAACTTATCAGTCGTTGAACAGTAAACAGAGAGGATTATTGCTGATTACTGATCAGTGATCAGAAAGCCCCAATAATCAGAGAGGAGGAGGAAGAGGTGAAGGAAGAGGAGGAGATGAGGAGAGGAAGAAGAAGAGGAGAGGAAGAGAAGGAGGAAGAGGAGAGGAGAGGAAGAAGAAGAGGAGAGGAAGAGAAGGAGGAAGAGGAGAGGAGAGGTGAAGGAAGAGGAAGAGAGGAAGAGGTGAAGGAAGAGGAAGAGAGGAAGAGGAGGAAGAGAGCAGAAGATCTTACTCCCTAATATTGATCAGCTCCAATAATCACACATAGGAGAGGAAGAGGAGGAGGAGGGAGTAGAGGAGAGGAGGAAGAGGTGAAGGAAGAGGAGGGGATAAGGAAGAGGAGAGGAAGAGGAGAGGAGAGGAAGAAGAAGAGATGAGGAGGAGGAAGAAGAGGAGAGGAGAGGAGGAAGAGGTGAAGGAAGAGAGTTAGAGGAGGAGGAGGAGAGGAAGAAGAAGAGGAGAGGAGAGGAAGAGGTGAAGGAAGAGAGCAGAAGGTTTTACTCCCTAATATTGATCAGCTCCAATAATCACACATCATCAGAGATCTATTAATACGTTTCCTCCTGAGACGTGTGTGTGTGTGTGTGTGTGTGTGTGTGAGTCACTCACACACACACACACATCGTTAGTTTCAGGCTACAGGACGACGACTCCTGATGTTTGACTTTATGTACGGTGGCTCTGAAGGGTCAAACACAGGAGGAGGAGGAGGAAGAGGTAGAGGAGAGAAAGAGGAGGAAGAGGAGAGGAGGAGGAGGAGGAGGAGAGGAAGAGGAGAAGGAGTGGAAGAGGAAGAGGAAGAGGAGGAAGAGGAGAGGAGGAGGAGGAGGAGGAGAGGAAGAGGAGAAGGAGTGGAAGAGGAAGAGGAAGAGGAGGAAGAGGAGAGGAGGAGGAGGAGGAGGAGAGGAAGAGGAGAAGGAGTGGAAGAGGAAGAGGAAGAGGAGGAGGAAGAGGAGAGAAGGAGGAGGAGGAGGAGAAAGAGGAGGAGGAGGAGGAGGAGAGGAAGAGGAGAAGGAGTGGAAGAGGAAGAGGAAGAGGAGGAGGAAGAGGAGAGGAGGAGGAGGAGGAGGAGAGGAAGAGGAGAAGGAGTGGAAGAGGAAGAGGAAGAGGAGGAGGAAGAGGAGAGAAGGAGGAGGAGGAGGAGAAAGAGGAGGAGGTGAAGGAAGAGAAGGAGGAGAGGAAGAGGAGAAGGAAGGAGTGGAAGAGGAAGAGGAGAGGAAGGAGTGGAAGAGGAAGAGGAGTGGAAGAGGAGAGGAAGAGGAGGAGGAAGAGGAGGAGGAGAGGAGAAGAGGAGGAGGAGAGGAAGGGGTGAAGGAGAAGGAGTGGAAGAGGAGAGGAAGAGGAGGAGGAGTGGAAGAGGAAGAGGAAGAGGAGGAGGAAGAGGAGAGAAGGAGGAGGAGGAGGAGAAAGAGGAGGAGGTGAAGGAAGAGAAGGAGGAGAGGAAGAGGAGAAGGAAGGAGTGGAAGAGGAAGAGGAGAGGAAGGAGTGGAAGAGGAAGAGGAGTGGAAGAGGAGAGGAAGAGGAGGAGGAAGAGGAGGAGGAGAGGAGAAGAGGAGGAGGAGAGGAAGGGGTGAAGGAGAAGGAGTGGAAGAGGAGAGGAAGAGGAGGAGGAGAGGAAGGGGTGAAGGAGAAGGAGTGGAAGAGGAGAGGAAGAGGAGGAGGAGAGGAAAGGAAGAGGTGAAGGAGGAGAGGAAGAGGAGGAAAAAAGAAGGAGAGGAAGAGCTCTCAGGGCCACCGTAGTCATCCTCCTGCTCTCCTCCCATGATGCACTGCTGCTCAGTGACTCATTCAAACTCTGTTTTTTATTCATTTTAAAACCAGTTTCCTGTTAAAGAGCTGAAGAATGAGAAACCATGTGTGTGTTAATGTGTGTGTACATTAACAGCATCTGGACACACACACACACACACACACACACACACACACACACACACACACACACACACACACAGCTGCTTCGAGTCTCCGTTTGTCCGACGGTCAGTGAACTAATCATTGTCCGAGCGGAGGAGAATCATTCATCCTGCTGCTGCTGCTGAACCTGGAGCTCAGAGAGAAACGCTGACTCACTTTAGAGAAGACGCTGAGTCACTCTACTGAGGAACTCCGCTGTTCACGCTCCAGACTGGAAACTCAACCTGATCCAGATTAAAACTAGTAAAAAAACCAACTAAAGGTGAAATACGTCACACTGAACGGACCAGAATAAAACAAACTTCCTGCCGCCTTTAAACACAATTATCTGTATGTGTCAAGTGCTGCTGCATGTGAACGAAAAATCTAATAAAAAGATTTATTAAAAGAAATAAGAAAGAAAGATCCGATATCGTTTCATAAAATCCTTAGATTGATCTTTTTACGTTTCTTTTTCGTCAGTCTGCCATGACTGCATAAATCCCACGATTATTATAGAAGAGAAACAAATTGTGAGGGACCGGAGCGGCCTCCCCACGTAAAGGGGATCAGGGCAGACCAGACTTAGGTGATGGAGGTTGGAGACAGAGCCAGCGAAGCGTCGAGTGCCAAAAGACAAGGTTTTTTATTTTACAAAAAAAAATCAACAATAATCAACACACCCTCTGAGGGCAAAAACAGGTCCAAAAAATGACCCTACCCTAACCTCACACCAGGTTAGAACTGACCTCATAGCCTCACACCAGGCTAGAGCACCTTTCCTCAGAGCCGCCCGGAAGCCAAATGCCACTCCCTTAAATACAGCTGTGAGTTAACTTAATTGGGGCAAACCATTACTGCAGGGCAAACCAAACACTATAACGGTCCCTCAAACACACCATTTACATCAATACACACCAGAATAAACAATACATAACATATTTTAACCTTGTACAATCTTTCACATATCCACACAATACCTGTGCAACATGATCACATAAAACCATATGATACAACAAGACAAACACCCCTGAGCACCATGGGCTATGCCCACCCGGGCCCGCGCTCGTTAAAGACCGCCCCTGCAGCGGCGCGCTTCCACAGAGGAGCAGTGGAGCGGGACCGGGAGTGCAGGTGAATGTTGCGTGTAAATGAATGTATGCAGGACCAGAGTCTTTACCAGTGAACAGATGAAGAGTGGGACGAGTAGTGGGTACCTCACTACACGCCAGGATGGTAGGAAGGAGTGTAAACTGTCTCAGGTGACTTGTGGGTGTGGTGAGTGCGAGCAGCGGCGCACCGCGTTCCCAACACCGGTGCGCGGCTCATGCCACATATGTGAACAAAGCACGACCCCAAACACACATATTATAAACATACACAACACAACGTCTTCATAGAGTCTGTAGAATAATATGTGGGAGTGTGTGCGGGTGTATGACTGTGCGTGTGTGTACAAATGTCCGAGAAAAGTCTCTCATCGCTCCCACGTGGGCCACGCCAACCCGTGGCGTTCAACCCAAGAGACAGTGAGAAGGGGGGGGGGTGCTCACCTTCTCACACAAACATTTCTGGACCGCTGAACAAGGTTATTATAGTTTTACAATTTTCAGTATGATTTTTAATAAAAGTTTAGATTTTGTGAGATCAACAAGTGTTGAAGCAGTTTTTTGTCTAGTTTGTATTTTGTAGGAATTGACTTGTTTTTATTTAGTTTTTATTTTGTCTTAGTCCTAGTTCTAGTTTAGTTTTTATTTTAGACGAATTGACTTGTTTTTATTTAGTTTTAGTCTGGTTTAGATTTTATTGAGGAATTGACAAGTTTTTATTTTGTTCTAGCTTAGTTTTTTATTTAGAGGAATTGACTAGTTTTGACTAAGTGGTGTTCAAACTGAAATATCTCTAAATGAATCAATCTTGAATCGAAATTGATTCAATAAATCAATATGGATACTCATCTACTGTCTTTTAAAACATAATGTCCTTTATCTGTCTTATATTACTTATCAGTGTGTGAATATGTGTGTGTGTGGATTTGTTTGTTTAGGATTGACTGTGTCGAGCATCTTGCAGGAGCGCACATCATCTCTGTTATTATACAACGACAGTAAAGGCCGTCTTCAATCTTCAATCTTCAATCTTCAATCTTCACTCTTGTATAAAATCGATTTTCTGATTCATATCGATCCTCATCTGAAAGATCTGATATCGATCGCGGCAAATTGTGCGAGATCACGCGAGACTAACGGGACGAGATCACAGGTCGACCACAGATGTCACGCTGCTGTTTCCTTCTGCAGTGGCTCATGTTTAATAAATACATAAATGTGCATTATGTAGACATGATATATATTAAATAATGCACCAGGTTAGAGGAGTTTCATCTTTGTACAATCTCTTTAAAACCAAAATATCTCTGAATGAATCGATATCCAATCCAATCCGTTCCCCGGCTCTCAAACCTCTGACTGTGTCTGGACTTGAACTAATGTTTCCCAGGAAAAAGAGTTTCACAGCTGGTTTTTACATCCCAGGTCTGAGCGTTAAATCACCGCTCCACGGTTCAACGTCGACGACAACGTCACATGACCTCTCCCGTCCCCGGCTCGGTCCATGGGCTTCCTGTCTTTCTGCAACAAGCTACAGTTCTGTGCTGAAAGGTTTTAGTCGCTTCAGATGTTCAGATTCTGATCCACCATCCTCTGATCCACCCAAACGTCACAGCAGCGTCAGAAACAACCGTTTTAATTCACAGGAGGAACAACGAGTCCTGACGAGTCCTGAGAGCTGAGAGAAAAGGTCATAAAGGGACAGACAGGATGACGGTTCATCGGTTTGATGCATTAAATGTTGGTTTTGATTATTGCTACGGCTGCAACTAACGATTAGTTTCATTATCGATTAATCTGTCGATTATTTAAATGATTGATCGATTAGTTGTATGATCAATAAAATGTTAAAAAAATGTTGAAAAACTTTGTATCACGCGTCGGGCAGACCTTTCCTGCGTGTCATTCCCCCTCTCTCTGCCTCCCCCTTTCCTGTCTATCTCACTATGTGCTATCAAATAAAGGCAAAAACGCCCCAAAATATAAAAAATAAATAAAATAAAAACAAAAAAATGTTGAAAAAACATCAATCAGTGTTTCTCAAACCACCAGATGACGTCCTCAAACTCAGTTTATTGTCATAAAGGAACAAAGAAACTAGAAATATTCACATTGAAGAAGCTGGAATCAGAGAATTTGGACTTTTTTTCTTAAAAAACGACTCAAACTGATTATTAGATTGATAAAATAGTTGACGATTAATTTAATAATCAATTATTGTTGAATTAATCAAGTCATTGTTGCAGCTCTACCTGCCGTATTTTGACTTAATTACACATTGACCTGCCACCTGTAATGACTAATGATGACAGAGTCTTTCAGTCGCTGCTTCCATGTTTCATCAGTGTTTTTTAAATAAAAAGGTAAATTAACTGGTTGCACATGCACAAGTAGACGAAACATTAACTTGCATTGTCTCAACTGTTAAGGGTAAAACGCCTCCAGATAGAGAGAAAGAGACAGTAGAAAAGACCGATCTACTGCAGTAAAGACTTTCTCATTAGAAGAAAATGTGGGTAAGACCACAAAGAAAACACTGAATATTGTGAAATCGATATGAAAATGTGGTCGAACCGTCCAGTCAGAGTGTCTGGAGGAGAAGTGGATCAATAACAAACTGTTCATCATGAAGGTTTGAACTTGTTGTTGCCCAGTGACGTGTGTCTGTGATGAAACATGTCGACGCCGCCCGCGCCTCCTCTCTCTCTCTGAACCGACTCACGAGGAGCTGAAAGTCACACCGAGCGTCTTCCACAGAAAAACTACTCAACTAAACTCACAGTGACTCACACAAACACGCACACACACACCAACAGTTGTTAACCACCGACTGCACACTGACAGACACACACACACACACACAACCACCTCAGAGCAGCTGGAACAAACTGCTGTGTCATCCTTCTATCTATGTGTTTATTTATGAGCTTTATTAATTAAATGCTTTTCTTTAATAATAATGATCTTTTTAAACGACAGTCCTCTGACTCTCCTCTGTCGCCTCCATCTCTCTACGGGGAGAAATAAATAAATAAATAAATAAATAAATAAATAAATAAATAAATAAATAAATAAAGGTTTCCAGGTCGGTTAGGACGCACGTGGAAAAGAGATTTGTTAGAAAATAAAGTTAAAATATAAAATTCTTGAAATAAAACGATTCAAAAAACGTTGAACTTTTGTTTTTAGGAAGAGGAAGGGTGAGGAAGAGAGGAGAGGAGAGGAGAGGAAGAGGGGGTGAACGCACCTTAACATGTGATTCCTCTTTCCCTCACAAACATTGTAAATTATTTTTAACTTCACAAAAGCATCTGGAAAGCTGCGTTCACACCGGACCTTTTATTTTTGTCGCTGTCGCTCGTGTCGCTCCAAAAAAATGGCTCCGTCATTCAAGCGATTCCAGTGAATTCCACGTCGCTCCGAGTCGCTCTTCTCTTCCCGGTTGTATCGGTCCAGCACGGCCGACATTGTAGCTGCTGCTGCTGTTTGGAAGTCCCACAAGCGCCGTACAACAACGTCAAGCCGGCTTTGCTCTGCCGGACCGGCGGAGTTGTATTACGTTTCCATGGTTTCACTAGTTGTCATAGTTACACATAGATCACGGCAGCGAATCAGCGCTGAGCGACGAGCGGCTGACGGCCGGAGAGTTGGGATTTCTCATCTCGAGCGACAGAGTGAAAAATCGCTCCGTCGCTCGGAGCCGCAGCGATTTTTCACCTGAGCGATTAAACGCTCAGTCGCTCGTTTACATTGACTCAATAACAGGGATGCAAACGGGTCAGGACCAAAAAAGAGAGGAATTTCCCGGGGGGGGGGCGGGGGGGGGCTCACCATTAACAAATAAGAACATTACAATATCACGGAAAAGTCCATTTCCAGTAGTTCAACCCCAACCAAGTATTGGGTGCATATAGATGGACATAGTTTTCAGAAGGCCAACATTTCTAGATTAAAAATGCTTAAAAAATAAAAAATCCTTTGCAATATTTCCATTTTGGAGAGACTGAATTTTAGGTCTTCACTGAATGTTAGTCATAATTATTACTATTAAAATAAACTGAAGAAATAAAGATGTGGGATGTTTCATTCAGTGTGTAATGGACACATATATAATGTGTTAGTTTCACTTTAATTGAACACATTCTACATCACGGAGGCGACGTCTTTCCACTCAGGGCTTCCTTCACCTCTGAAACGGGGCAGAGCTCCGTGGAAACACCTGCCTGACACAGCAACGTAGGGAGATACGCACCACTGTGGGTAACGAGCGTGCATGTCGCGTCTACATTGGAGGTGAACAGGTCGGCTGTTATCAGTATAATCAGAGACCATGAATGAGTTCGCCTCAGTTTCACGTGATTGTCACTGTCAGCCTGTTAGAAAAACATTTTACTGACCCCAGCTGAGACACTGAGACCCCCCCCCCCCCTCAAAAACAAAAACTCTTCGGATCTGAACGATTCACACAAGTCACCTAATTGGTCATGAAAAAAGCGAGTTTCGCTTTTCGGCGCGCTGTTTGCATCCCTGCAATAAACTCGTTGCCAGCGACAACAATGAAAGGTCCGGTGTGAACGCAGCTGAAGTAGCTGATAGGCCTACTACTAATATTGCTTGTCATGTGTTAATATACTGCTGTATAGTGGACTGGGCTCATTTCCACAAGAATGTATTTTTAGTAGGTAGGTAGATAACAAAATGGATTAAGAATGGGATCGATGAGCAGGAATGATAAAGGAATAGACAACAACACATTCTCCTCCCCATCGTTCAGTGATCAGCACCAAACCTGCCGAGTCCCTGTAATAAACTGTTAGTGTCGTTTCTCAACCTGCTGCTCGGCTCCCAGACGGTCCAGACGCCAGACAGAGATGTCGTTGCCATGACCACAGACTGTACACAAAGATGGACGTCACGTCGTCGCCGAAAAAACAACCAGAACAACAACCAGCAACAGCACCTGCACCAGCGCCGTCATCATTAGCTGCGTTTCCATTACAGATTTTCGCAAAATAAAAGCGATATTTCTGAAACTTCGAAAAAGTGCAATTGCCATTTGCGGGTGTTTCCATTGAAAAGTATTTTGCGAATGAGCCGTAATGCGTCTTGCGTTTCTATGGTGACGGCACAGCGGCTCAGCTGCCGACAGCTGTTGCTGTTATTGTTTTTAACAAAGACAAAAACAGCGCTTGATTACTGAAAGGCAAAGCCCGTGTGGCGCTGCAGCGGCTACAAATAAGGACGCACTCACACGGGCCAGTTGTTCTGTACCGCGCTGAAGCTCTAATGCCCCCCCCCCGGTCCCCCACTGGCCCGCACTCACACCACCTCCAACCCAAGCTGATCAAGCACGGTTGCCTCCGTTAGAGGGATTATTTGTTTACCAACACGGCGGATGTGCGCTTTAACTTGACTGCAGAAAGAACGGAGCCTTTTAACACCAGCGGTGATGAGGCGCTGACAACAATATAGGTGGTTGTGTCCACACACCCGTACTGGTTTATGTGACTAAAGGTGACATGTCGGCGCAGGAGGGAGTGGAGCGTGGAGCCAGTCTCCTTCAACCATGCAGGGAAAAGGGGAATGATAGGAAAGGTTTTTCTAATTTATTGAGAAACAATGCCCAGGTCAGCAATGCATGACAATAAACATGTGGTTCATTTGTCCCCTCAAGTTACATAAACCAACACAGCGTGGACGGTGGACACACACAACTACGCTGACGCCGGTGACGTGTAGAAAAGCGAAAAAAGTGTTTCCATTACACTTTTGCGATACATCGATACGTCTCAAAAACCACCTCATGAGAGCGGGAAAACTTTTTTGCGATATTTGAGAGTTTTTTCGAAATGTAGGTGTTTCCATTACCAGTTTTTAATTTCGATATTTAGGTTTTGCGCATTTCAAGAGGTAATGGAAACGCACCTAGTGAGTCTTCATGACGCCTCGTGGAGTTCATCCTCATCCTCCTCCTCTGGTTCGACACACAACACAACACAACACAACACAACACAACACAACACAACACAACACGTTTCACATCCCAGTTCAGTTTTCCCACAGGTTTGCGAGGATCGTCGGCGGTCGGGGTCGGATCATATGAGTTTCACTTTTGCCGCAAACTGCTGTCATACACGCACCCTTCTGTTGTACGGAACGGACCGATATCGTGTCGTTTGAGCCAAAAGCAGAAACATCTATTTGTAGCGGTGGATGTAATTTATCTGTGGTGAACCGCCACAAATAAATGAACGTTTGCAGTGTTTCCCCCAGAAAATTTGTTAGTTAAGGTGGTGTCTGACCTGTCGACGGGGGGGGGGGGTAGCGCGGAGATCTGTTGACGGGGGGGGGGTCGATCGTCGGGGTAGGGACGCGCCGTGCCGTATTAAAGTTTCGCTTTCAACACGCGCTGCTGTTATGCGTGCGCGCTTCTCTGTGGTGTGTATGTGTGTGAGAGGATGCGGCCATCGTCCGACGGGGGGGGGGGGGGGGGGGGGGGGGGGGGGGCGGCGGCGGCGGCGGCGGCGGCGGCGGCGGCGAATATCGCTACATTTTTTTTTTTTTTAAGATGTTAGTTTAGGCGGCAGCTCTTTGTTGTTAAGGCGGCCGCCTTAACAGGAAAGCGCTGCGGGAAACCCTGGTTTGGGAAACACTGAAGTTTAACTGAACCAGTGGAGAATTCCCTGTTCCTCCCCGGAGCAGAGCTGCAGAGCAGAGCGGAGCGGCTGGACTCCCTGTTCCTCCCTGCAGCTGTGACGAGACCAAACCTCCCAAAATAAAACGTCACTGGTCTGTTGACTGAGTCCAAACTGTCTCAGACGAGTCCACGAGTCCTCACTGTCTAAAGTTCAACACTGGACCAATAGGAATGGGATTCTGACGGTATGAGAACCTGGAGCGACAATATCACGGTTTCACGGTGTTACGGTTACAGCTCTAGAAATGTGTTGTTTTGAAATGAAAAGTTTTAACTCTCCTAACCCTAAGATTTGGATCATTAGTAAATGTGTATCAAGTTCAAATAAATAATAAGGTTGTTTATTCTCAATAGAATTAAAATGCAGTCATTCTAACCCTTATACAGTCCTATAGATACAGCTCTGACCACTTCAAAATGATGAGTTCCTCTGGTTTTACTATTCATAGCTGTGTGTTTGAGTAAAATGAACACTTTAGTTTCATTCTATAACCTACTGACAACATTACTCCCAAATTGGAAATAAAAATATTGTCATTTAGAGCCTTTATTTATTTGCAGAAAATGGCAACAGGTCAAAATAACAAAAAAGTTCTGGTGTTTTCAGACCAAAGAAAACAAGTTTATATTCATTTTAAAACAACACAACACTACTTTTTAAACGTAGGAAGAGTTTAGAAATCAACATTGATGGAATAATCCCAGTTTTTAATCATCACAGCAGTGTTTTTTTTATTTTTTTATAATTTTTCTTCCTAATTTTCGTGGTTTAGAAAGAAACCGTGACTTTTTCATACCGAGGTCGACCGTGAAACCGGTGATCGGCTGCTGTCTAGTCACGGTGTGAGTCTGTCTCTGACGGTCGTAGCGCTGCTCAGCTCCCACTGGGAACCTGCACCGACGGTCCAGACGCCAGACAGAGATGCTGTTGCCATGACTACAGACTGCACGACACGTCGACAATAACAACCACAACCAGCAGCAGCAGCATCAGCACCAGCACCATCACCAGTGAGTCCTCATGACGCCTCGTGGAGTTCATCCTCATCATCCTCCTCTGCATCAACACACAACATGTTTTACATCCCAGTTTAACTGAACCAGTGGAAAACCGGTAGAATTCCCTGTTCCTCCCCGGAGCAGAGCGGAGCTGCAGAGCGGAGCGGAGTGAAGCGGCTGGACTCCCTGTTCCTCCCCGGAGCAGAGCGGAGCGGAGTGAAGCGGCTGGACTCCCTGTTCCTCCCTGCAGCTGTGACCAGACCAAACCTCCCAAAATAAAACCTCACTAGTCTGTTGACTGAGTCCAAACTGTCTCAGACAAAGCAGAGTCGTCAACACTAGAACCAACGACGACCGGTAACGAGGTCGTTGGTTTTTATTCAAGACGGACTCATTTTATTCAGACTGCATCAAACTGTATGAAGGAATGAATTTATATCCAACAAATGCGTCTAAAATGAAAAAATAATACAAATATATATAAGTATCATCAAATCATAATATGCACAAGTTGGAAAAAGGATTAGGAAGAAGTACGCAACCCTTTCTACTCATCATGGTTTATACATAAATACTAGGGGTATAACGGTACACAAAAGTCACGGTTCGGTACGTACCTCGGTTCAGGGGTCACGGTTCGGTACGGTTTCGGTACAACAGACACTAATTGAATGTAAAACTAAAATCTGTCTTGTGTTATAAAAGTTAAAAGAAAAAAGAATACAAAATAAAACAAGTGCATTAGGAGTGTTATAATGCCATTCATTAATTCTAGAGGAAAAAAAACGTGCACTTGACAACTGGCAACTATTATTCGAATTATTATTATTAAAAAAAATATTATTAAAAAAACAAAACAATAAACTAACATCAATGTTGGTTTACACAGTTAAATTAGACTAGCAGTTACTTTGGTGATGTTTCTGGTCCTGCCTGTGTTCATAAAACATATTAGGCAGCTACACGCACATCCCCCAAAAAACTGAAGACTAGGTGCTGGATCACCAAGAAAGACACAGGTAAGGAAACAGGAGACCGCACACTAGTTAAAAGCTCCCGTGACAGTTTAATGTCACTCACACGTTTCAGGCGTCAGCCCTTCATCAGACAAAATGTGTCTGATTATAATAGTGTGCGGTCTCCTTTTCTCCTCACCTGTCTGTGTTCATGTCAAGAGGCTTAAAAGCTGCGGGATAAGTTGTTGCACACAACTTGTCTTTTTACTTGCACCAGTGATTGACATATCGGGTTGAACATGCGCTACGTGTTTGATGCGTTTCTAGCGACTCACCGCGCATCCGTGAAACATCGCAGATGGGCTTTATCCGGTCGTGAGCCGCCGCCATCATTTGTTTCATTGAGAAGCCACACGGTGATATAGAAGAAGCAGCAGCTCCTCTAACTTCACACCCATGCTTCACACTCATCACTTCTCCTCTTCATCTGTTATGACAGTTGCAGGCAGCTTCGAGGCTCAATACTGCCACCTTGATTGGAGTGAGGACTCAACTTTTTTTTTTTTTCACTCAGACGTATTCGTCGTGTGACTGTGTGCACCGAACCGTGACCCCCGGACCGTGACGGCACGGGACGAATACATATACCGTTACATCCCTAATAAATACCCTGTACATAAATATCCATATACACTTATAATATCCTGTGTGCTTAGCGATTTATTTTTAACCCTCATCTTCCATAAACCTATTTAGAAATCATTTTTTCTGACGGAGCTGTTCATTTCTATTTACTATATCAAAGTCTGGAACTGTCCATGGGATTTAAAGGAGGATATATGGGAATAAACCAGAATGAACTGGAAATTTATAAAAAAAAATTGAAGGTTGGCCCTTTAAAGGGAACTTAAATATAGTTGAGGAAAATGTTATTAATAATAATATTCATGTTTTTTGTTGTAAAGTTTTAAAATTCTACTCACAAATAAATCTGACATAACAAAAACACAATAAAAAATGTGTTGTTAAAATGTGATCCCAGTTCATTTCCAGTTAATTCCCAGAAGTTCACTTAATTCCCTTTGAAAGTTTCCAGTTTGGAATATTTCCAATAATCATCACCAGCTTCACTTCTGGAAATTTACAGTAAAATTTCCACTTCTTTGCAACCAACTATACCTCACATTAAAAAAAACTACTAGTGAAGTGACAGAGTCTCCAGCCTCATCATCATCATCATCATCATCATCATCGTCACCACTTGAAGGTCCAAAGCAGAGACACGGCGATCAATAACTGATAATAATCAAAAGTTCAACGTCCTCAAATGTCTTGTTTTGTCCACAAACCAAAGAGAAACTCAGTTTATTGTCATAAAGGAACAAAGAAACCAGAAATATTCACATTGAAGAAGCTGGAATCAGAGTATTTGGACTTTTTTTAAATTAAAAAACTACTTAAACTGATTATTAGATTAATAAGATAGTTGGCGATTAATTTAATAATCGATTATTGTGCGATTAATTGATTAATTGTTGCAGCTCTAACATCAAACACAAATACACATTAAGTTAATTTCAAAGTTAAACAGTGAAATATGTAAATGTGCAGTTATTTCATTCATTCATTCATTCAATTAATTAAAAAACAGCTGAAATTCCCACTTTTACACTTGGATATTAATGTTCAATAGCCCATATGATTGATTGATTGATTGATTGATTGATTGATTGATTGATTGATTGATTGACTGGTTGGTTGATTGTTTGTGTTAAGAGCCGTTTACACGTTCACACACTTTTTCCTAGAAAGTAAAAACTGTTCAGGTTCCAGTTTCAGTCACACACACAAAAAAAGTTGCTCCTATCAACAGAGAACAGCTTCAACACGGAGACACACACACCGACACACACACACACACACCCTGATGCTGGTAGCTGATTGGACCACACACACACACACACACACTGCTGCTGCTACGTGTGTGTGTGTGTGTGTGTCATCACCAACTGGAACTAAAAACTCTGATAATTCTGATTCATCACTTGTTTTGTTTCAGGTTTGTTGCTGAACTGTCCCTTTAATCTGATCGGATGAAGTCGTTTCAACGTCTTCATTCTGCTTCTAAAAACGTGTGTTTGTATTTTTATTATAAAGTTAATTTATTCAGAATCAAAGATCAATAATCTGAATTAAATCACCACAGTTAATTGTTTAAACTTTCTAATTGCAGCTGCTAAATTAGATTATTATGATACAGTATATATATATATATATATGTTAAATACGGTGATACTCTCCCACAATGCATTGCACATTGCAAACTGGAACCAGGAACTGACTTTTTTACTTAAATTAAAGGGATAGTTCAACATTTTCTGCAAATTGGCCCATTGCCATAATCCCTATAGTCTTATAGCAGTAGGTTTGTTACCTTTAATTGTCGGTGCAAGCTATTTTTAGAACAGCGGAGCAGAGCCGTGAGCTGCTCAGAGCTACGCTACGGAGGCTCATTATGGGATTTCTTGGTTTCCCTCATCAAACTCATCAAATACACAATCCAACAACTCCACAACGCTCTGGTGGACAAGTTGTGAGCTGCACATTCACCACGCTATGAGATAATAACACAACGTTACCACACAGAGTTGTTTTAGAGGGAAATTCATGCAAAACCACTGATCAAAACCACACTGCGTGTTCCTTCTACAGCTCGCGGCTCTGCTCCGCCGTTCTAAAAACAACTTGCACCGACAATTAAAGGTAACGAACCTACTGCTATGACTATAGGGGTTATGGCAACGGGCCACTTTGACAAAATGTTGAAGTATCCCTTTAAAACAATTATTTTCTGATAAAAGTTTTGTTTCACGAATATATGAATACTGTGTTGCTATGGAGACGTCCTGTACAAAAAAAAATCATATTCTCAGGACGTGAAGGAGCCCCAACGAACATCCCATCATCATCTGGAAGTAAAAAAAAACTAAAACGACCTGAACACAACTATGACATCATCGCCTGATGACCTCATTGATCACAGCGTTTCCACTCATCTGGATGAAAACATCTGGATGATGAAACTAACAGAAATTCTTATTCTTCTATGGTTTCATGAGACAAACTGTTTATTTATTTATTTTTTTTTATTTTTTTTTTTTAAGTATATTTTTTGGGCTTTTATGCCTTTATAGATAGTACAGTTGAGACAGACAGGAAACGGGGAGGCAGAGAGAGGGGGGATGACATGCAGCAAATGGCGCCCGACGCGGGACTCGAACCGGGGCCGACCGCAGCGAGGACTGTGCCTCTATACATGGGGCGCCCGCTCTAACCACTACGCCACGCGACGCCCCCAAACTGTTTATTTCTAATATTCAATGAGCATCTATTGACATTAGCACCATGGATTCATGTATTTATGTGTATTATTAAACTATCTTCGTGTTTATACTCAATTAAAATGATCTGAAATGTTATTATTTAAATCATTAATCAACTAAACTTTCATGATGGTCTGTCTGAACTCTGAACTGATGTTTGTTTTTGTGCATCGTACAGTTCTAACTTTCACACCAGAAGCTGCTGGACATTGAACGCATCACAGCAGCAGGATTCACACACACACACACACACACACACACACACACACACACACACACACACACACACACACACACACACACACACACACACACACACACACACACACACACACACACACACACACACACACACACACACACACACACACACACACAGATCCATGACTCAAACAACCACTCATACCACAAACATCTGTGGTGTAAAGCTCTGAGTGTCCCTGAACGCCTCGTCACAGTCTCACACTCTCTCATGTTCATCATCATCGTCTCATCGTCGCTGCTTCAGTCGACCGTCCTCTCGTCAGTCGTCGATACTGTGGTGCGATCGGTCCTGATCTGGTTTAAAACACTTTCATTTAAAGGAATCTGCTTCATAAAAAGCTGATTAGTTCCCTCCTCATCAATGAATCTGGAGAGGATTCCCTCTGATTGGTCAATAAAACGTCAGATAACGTCGGGTGAAAGCTGTTTCCCTCAGAGCTGCAGCGCCGCACGGTCTCCTACGACGACGACGACGAGATAAAAACATCACAAAGCAGGAAAAACCAGAGAAGATAAAAAAGATAAACCGATCAATATCTGAAGGATCCAAACACCTGAACGCATCGCTGTTACTACACTCAGCTGACATGACAGAGCTTCACCTGCACATCCCTCATGTTACCCATCATGCACCGCTGCTGCATCGCCACAATAACTACTCAACAGGACGGATAATAGTATTTCATATTAAAATGTGTAACGAAGAAAAAGGACCAACCTAAATAAAACCCTAGATGTGTTAACATGTGTGTGCGTTCAGTTAAGTACAGTTACACAGTTTCATAAGTTTCTGAATTTTATAGTTTGTATTTTTAGTCTATTACAGTATTAGTAGGCTATTTATTTATATTTCTCATGTGGCTTTGACACCCTGGAGCCTTTAGCTCTGATTGCCATTGACACAAGCCGCCCCTGAACGCACCACCATCACAACATTACAACATATTTTAGAAATAAATGTTATTTTATAAATATTAAAATATGTGTAACAAATAGAAACAACCACATTAAATAAAGCTCCAGATTCGTTAACGTGTGTGTCCTATATCAAGTTAAGTACAGTACAAAATAGTTTCAAACATGTTTTAATTTCATAATTTGTGCTTTTAGTCTAAAAATGGTCCTTTAATTTGAGTATTTATATTGACAAAATAGTACTTATATATATATTTCTCATGTTGCTTTGACACCCTGGAGCCCTTAGCTCTGATTGCCATTGACACGAGCTGCCCCTGAACGCACCACCACCACAACATTACAACATATTTTAGAAATAAATGCTATTTTATAAATATTAAACATTTGTAACAAATAGAAACATGTGCGTTAAGTTTAGGACAGTACAGTTACACAGTTTCATAAGTTTTTGAATTTCATAGTTTGTACTTTTACTCTATGCATTATATGTTTAAAATGCTCCTTTAATTTGAGTATTTACATTTATAGTATTTATATATATATACAGTATATTTCTCATGTGGCTTTGACACCCTGGAGCCTTTAGCTCTGATTGCCATTGACACGAGCTGCCCCTGAACGCACCACCATAACATTACAACATATTTTAGAAATAATAATAATAATGTGTCATAATTGTTGTTTTATAGATATTAAATATGTGTAACAAATAGAAACGACCACAGTTTAAAAAAAACACACACACACACTCTAGATTTGTTAACGTGTGTGTGCGTGCGTGCGTGTGTCAGTGCGACGTTCACGTAACATAGTAAACAAGCCAAGTTAGCCGCCGTGAGCTAACGGATGCTAACTAACTCTGCTAACGACGTAGCCTGTAGGAAACGGACTCAACAGGAGGCGACAACTTCTCTCTGTCGACACTAAAACCAACACACCGAGGCCCGAGGCTGTGATTTATGTCCATAAACAAAAATAAAAGCAGCGAAGCACCAGAGAGCGGAGCGGAACCAGAGGGGCGGCGGAGAGACGCTACGAAGCCCGGGGAAGGCCTCTGCTCCTCCGGGCAGCTCTCCTCCCTCCTCCTGCCTCCTCCTTCTCCTCCCGCTGCTCCTGCTGCTCCTCCTGCCTCCTCTCCTCCTCCTTCTCCTCCTTCTCTCTCTCCCTGCTCCTCCTCCCCTTCCTCTTCCTCCTCCTCCTCCTCCTCTCTCCTCCTCCTCCTCCTCCTCCGTGTCTCACTCACCCTGGTCGAGGTAATGTCCATCATAACCTCCTGGAAGGCGGCCGTCTCCTCGGCCTGCCGCTGGGTGTGCAGCGCGATCTTCTCGCTAAACTTTCTCGGGTTAGTAGCTCCGGAGTTCGGACCTGGTCCCGGTCCAGGTCCCGGTCCCGGTCCACAGCCGCCGCCGCCTGTTCCCGTCGCAGACATCTTCACCGAGAGCGAGCGAGCGGACGGCGACGACGACGACTTGACGTAGTGGAATGATTTTCACCCGCAGAGGAGAAGAGGAGGGGGCGGGGCTAGAGAGAGGAGGAGGGGGCGGGGCTAGAGAGAGGAGGAGGGGGCGGGGCTAAAGAGAGAAGGGGAGGGGGCGGGGCTAGAGAGAGGAGGAGGGGGCGGGGCTAAAGAGACGAGAAGGGGGCGGGGCTAAAGGGGGGAGAGGTCTCACTCCGCAGCGACGTCTGAGGACCAGAAACGTCAGCGAGTGTTGTTTGTTCAGCAGAAATGTCCTCAGAAGGAACTCAAAGCGTTAAAGGGATAGTTCAACATTTTAGTCAGATCCTCTATAGACCAGTGCTGTGTCTCAAATCGCACACTTCTCTTAGTGCACTGCTTTACAGTACACTGTAAAGCAGGCAGTGCACAAATTTCGACAGGTTAGTAGCGTCTCAAATCAAACACTGCTGCTGCGCACTTACCGGAAATGACTCGACAGCTGCTTCTTCTATTTTTTAAATTCTGATTGCAACCATAGCAACCGGCCGTTGGAGCCCTATCGCCGACACTTGACAGCGCTTTTTGCCGATCAAAACGAGCTATTACGTTGTGTTTTATTGTGTTAGTGTTGTTGTTGTGCTGTTATTAGTGTTTTTTAAAGACATTTACGCCGGTGTCAGCTCCGTCGCTGCTCAAAGCAACCGCTGCCGTTTGAAAAGTAGTGACGTGCTTCCGCTACGTCACCAAGATGGCGGCCGTTAAGTGTGGAAAGTGTCCATCGATCCACACTCAATTTTCTGGCCGTTTGAGTACGCCAATTGAGTGCGCATAGCGCACTACATTTTCGCGCACTGCTCAGTGTGAACGCACTTATGCACTCAAAATATTAAGTGTAAGTGCACAAGTGCGCGATTTGGGACACACCTCAAATCTCCTTGTTGTTTACAACTACTTCCGGGTAGAAAACCAGCACATAATTGACCCTTCGCCAACCCCTCCCACAAACGGCTATTGTCCAATCCTACGTTAGCAACCGTAACTATAGGCCTGGCAAGCTTAAAAACAGCAGCGAAAGCTGTATGTGGTTCACAATCGCCCAAAAACTTGCAGTTTGACAACATTTCATGACCAGTGAGATGACCTAAGTCTTGGTGGGTTGATAGACGGTAAAATGACCAGCCCTTACTGCTGCTCTGTACATTGTCCAGTCGTGTCGTTGAACAGATGTTTTATCCTCCTGCGCGAGTCGTCACTGAAAACTCTGAATGATCTTTGTGACTTCTTCTCTCTATTATCTCAGAACAGTTTATGCAGAAATTTGCTGATATTTCCTTTGAAATCGATACCAAATACTGCCAGGAGCATGGCTGGGAGTGAAAGCTTGCCCGGCGTAGCAACAGTAACCAAGGGGGCGGGGTTTACGCAAAGGGTCAATTTGAATGAGAATAGCAGTAACAAACGAGAGTTTAGTTATATATATTTTTCACGCCCTGTCACCGTTTAGACAAATCTGAAATGATTGAAGAAACATTACTATTTCTGTGTGTGTGTTTTGTGTTGCTATGTGTTGTATTTATTCAGTTTGGGGGCATCATGGTGTCTAGAAAGCATCAGTGCAGCTAACAGCAGCTAAGCTAACGGCAGCAGCTAAGCTAACACCAGGACGTCAGCTGTTAAAACCCTCCCGTTGTCTGACACGACATGAAACTACTGCAGATAGCTCAGTCATGTTGGAACTCAGATATCCGCTGGAAAAAAATGTCATGGACCGTTTGAGTCACTGAGTTGTTAAAGTTAAACAGGTAGCTAACCGTTAGCCCGGCTAATCTATGATAACCATGACTAATTACAAAAATGTGCAGACTTAAATAGTAATATGTTGAACACAAAATGAACTCATGTAACACTTCAGTAATAATGATAATGGACAGAAATAACTACATGGATATCTGAGCAAGGTGGTTTTAAGCCGGTGTAACGTTATTGTCCCTCTTCCACACAAACACAGTAACACACAACGTTACCTTTAACAGTAATGATGTTGGCCTCCCTTAGGAACTTCTGCACCTCCATGACAGCAAGGCTCCTCTTCAGACCGTCTATCTCCATGTGCTAGCTTCCCCATACTTTACTCTGATTAGAAAACACAAAAACTCAGGTCACTCTCAGGTCCCGTCTCTCACGCTACAGTAGCAGGTAACGCTACTACAACTACATCCACAAAAACACAAGTAAAACACTGTCTTCAACATAGCCCCCAGCACAGGCTGTTTTAAAATAATAATATGATAAACTACAAGCGTTAACGCTGACATTATTGTCGGTGCTTCGGCAATTAACGGTCCAGCTTCACATGTAGCATGCATCGACCGTTAGCATTAGCATAGCGACCGTTAGCGTTAGTTACAGCGTTAGCATAGCGACCGTTAGCGTTATTAGCGACTGTTAGCGTTATTAGCGACCGTTAGCGTTATTAGCACAACGGTCGTTAGCGTCAGCCTAGCGACCGTTAGCGTTATAGCATTAGCATAGCGACCGTTAGCGTTAGCATAGCGACCGTTAGCGTTATTAGCATAACGGTCGTTAGCGTTATTAGCATAACGGTCGTTAGCGTTAGCCTAGCGACCGTTAGCGTTATTAGCATGACGATCGCCAAAGTAACACAAACCATGCTAATTTTTAAATACTTACAGTTGATCTGTAGCTTTTCCACGGACAGTTGGTATCGATCCATGTCGCTACCCGATTTGCAACTCTACCCGATTTGTGACAGCCACGTACGGCAACTCCACTTGGACAAACTTAGTTGAATTGACTTAGGATCACTGCCCTATGTGCGTCGGCAGAGACGGTTTATCTTTTTATTTTATTTTTTAAAATACTTTATTAGTAATGTAAATTGAGGGTTGGTTGTGGTGGTAATAGGATCTTGATGCTCAGAAAACAGAAACAGAGGCGGACTTTTAATGTTTACTGTCCTCTTTTCTCGCCGGCCTCATCACCATGACAACCACAAACAATCACAACTACCACAACACTCACTGAATAAACGAGTCTGCCGCGGCTGTCTTATGACGGACCTCCGCGGTTTTTATTTTATTTTTTAATCATTTTCACAGTACCGTATTTTAAATTCACAGAATTTAATGTACGCAAATCGGGCAGTGCCCAAATGAAGTTTGTCCAAGTGGAGTTGCCGTAGGCAGCTGTCCAAGATGGCGGCCGGTCTGCGCATGCGCATACCAGTTTTGTCACAGATCGGGTAGCGTCGCAAATCGGGTAGCGACAATCCAACCTGAGAAAGTCCAGTCCGATTCACCGACACATCGTTGCTGAAGCAGTCAGACTTTTTTGAAGCTGGGGCATTTCCATCAAAAATAAAATTAATCCACTTTACTTATGTCGTCTTTGGCTGACAACAGAGCAGCTTAACGGTTGTAACGGCGCTCCGGCCGCAGCAAACCAACCGTTGACCCAGCAAATGTGTTACTATGGTTACTCGCCGGGTCACCCAAGCCAGAGCTGACCCAAGCTCCTTCTTATTTTTTATTTACGGTACTTACTATTTTTTTTTTTTACCGTGTATGTCATGGAGACTACATACTTGTACAATAGAGATGTTTGTACTTAAAAAAAAAAAAAATTAAACAAATGTCTAAACTAACGTTACATATTTGCACACTTATTCTGAAATATTATGTTATAAACAAATATCTAGACTATTTGCAAATTTATTCTGAAATATATGTTATAATCAAATATCTAGACTACATATTTGCACATTTATTCTGACATATATGTAAAGAAAAAATATCTTAACTACATATTTCAACAATTATTTTAGAATATATGTCAAATACAAATATCTAGACCACTTACTTTTCCATATATTTTGAAATATATTTCAATATCAAATATCTGTTTTACATGTTTGCACATGTATTTCAGAAAATAAGTTTAAAGCAAAAACTGTAATTGCATATATGTACATATATCATAAAATATTTTTGGCAAATATGTCACATACATACATGGCCATATATCAGATTTGTGTATGGGACATGAAAAATGAGATATAGCGAAACTCTCGTCATGACATTTTCCCATAAAATGACACAAACAACCATCGTTTATAATAAAATACTGAAATGTAATAATACAATTAAAAAACAACAACTGTTATAATCATTTATTAAATCAATTTATTTTCTGATTATTTTTTATTGATCACCCGTTCCCTCGTATGATGACATGATGTGAAACATGTGTCAGCCGGCAACAGCAGAGCAGATTTGTTTCACATCTGTTTGGTTTGGTCTCCATGGTAACAGCTGTTCACCTGTTGAGTGTGTCTGAGGTCAAACAGGAGCAGGGAGGAGGTGGGAACGCCCTCTCGCACAGAAAAGACTTTTATACGAACAGCTCTGTCTCTTTTTACAGCGGAGTGAGTCATCCTGTCAGACTCAGTCCCAGCTCTGCGCTCTGGGGGAGAAAGCGCGCCACCTAGCGGCAGATTCCCGCCACCACACAGAGGCCACTTCCTGTCAATCATTAAGTTTCAAACTTTGTGGGAACATTTTATGGACCTTTGTAGTTGTTTTTTTTGTCCTGTTTGTGTTATTTTATGTCCTATTATAATGATTTATGTCTTTCTTTGTGTTTTTAAAATGTCATTTTTTTGGTTTTTGTGGTCATTTTACATCTGCTTACACTGCAAAAACTCAAAACCTCTCCAAGAATATTTGTCTTAGGCTATTTCTTGTCCAAATGTCTAATTTCTAGTCAAAACTAATCTCTTTCCACTTAAAATAAGACTCATCACCTAAAAATTTACTTTCACTTGAAATAAAATCTGCCAGTGAAAGCAAGTATTTTGTGCTTGTAGGGCCTAATAAGGAAGAACATTTTGCTCCACTATCAGATTTTTCTACTTATTTAAGTGAAAATCTGATTGAAAGGAGTAAAAAGTGTCTAAAAACAAGCTACTTTTTATATGCTGAGTCTTATTTTAAGTATGATGAGATTTGTTTTGACTAGAAATAAGACAAATATTCTTGGTAAGATATTTGAGTTTTTGCAGTGTACTGTGGATTTTTGTGCTCTGTAGTTGTTTTGTCCTGGTTTGTGGTCTTTTTTATTTTTTATTTGGGATCATTTTAGTCTCATTTCATTGTGGTCTTTTCTCTTTTTTTTTATCTCTAGTTGTTTTGTCTGTTTCAAAGTTTTCAGATTTGTGGTGATTCCTCTTCTTCCTCTTGTGGGTTTGTTGGTAAAAATGTAATTTATTTGAATTCCACTGTAATAACCTTTGTGTCTTTGAAACTAATGACTGATGAAAATGAAACAAAAGTGAATAACTACCAAATGAGTTATTTCTCTTTCTTGTGGGAAATTGTACTAGTAAAAAA
This sequence comes from Trachurus japonicus, assembly GCF_045865225.1. NCBI lineage: Eukaryota > Metazoa > Chordata > Actinopteri > Carangiformes > Carangidae > Trachurus > Trachurus japonicus. Next base: position 34,301,377 of record NC_140922.1, on the reverse strand, counting down.
AATCATAATAATAAAAACTTTAATGTCTAATTTAATTTTTGATCCTTGGAAACAGCAGATTGAAGATCATATCTAAAATCAAGGTGCAAAAACTCATGAGAGACAAAATAATGGATAAACAATAATAATAGTGGATCATTTTTAAAATCATCAAACTCTCAGTCAGTGTTTGATCTTAAAAACTATTTTATGTTTAATTCAGTCGTTCATGTATTTTCACAATAAAAGCCTAAAACACACATTTTATACATTCAACACAGAGATTAAAATATAACGTTGTCTTTAAAATGACTTTGGTGATTTAATTACAAAAATACAAGTGTCTTTTTTTTTTTATACTGTCGGTGAATCGACTCATGAATTAATTTATAAGCAGAACAAATAAATCACAGCAGGTGAAACCACACACACACACACACACACACACACTGGTGTTGACGTGTCTGCTGTAAATTGTCCGTGACCGAACAACAACCAGTGGATTGTGTTTGTTCACTGCTGCGTCGCTCTGCTGCAAATCTGTTGCTCTCAAACACAAAGACGTTTCTGTTTCTGCACAAAGACAGAAAAGAAGAAAAAAAAAAAACAGACTTCTGCTGCTGGAAACGTCACATCTTTGATCATGTGACGTGTTTGTCGACAGGATTAGTTGCGGCTAACGAGCCGTTTCCACAAACACCACATATCTGATGTTTCATTACGTATCATAAAATCAAAACAACACACATTATCTCTCTCTCTCTCACTCAGATCTTTGGACAAGATGTTTGACGACGTCACTTTGGTGTCTCAGGAGCTTTAAATTCAACAATGTCAATTATTAACTTATTTAATTCATCTTATACACACACATAGCCTATAACTGTCACGTTCTAGTACCGTGTCATTCTAAAGTAGTGTTAATTAACCTTTAATGGAAAAATAGTTTTAAAAAAAACTAAATGTGGAGATGAAATAAAGTGAAATATAATCAAAGCCTCGGTCCACAGAGAAACTGAGCCTTAAAACCAGCTGTCAAGACTTCCTGTCACATTGTGATGTCACAACTAAGCCCCGCCCCCTCAACACCTGGACAACACCATCCATCCTACAACTTTGCAGGATTTGGTTTTGGTTTTTGATTGGATCACTTTAGAAAACAGTCAGCCAATCAGAAGAGAGGCTCAGAGCCTCCTCCTCTCTTCTGATTGGCTGACATCGACCTGTTGTTACTAGAGCTCCAGAGAGAAGCTGAGAGAGAAAACTACACTGAGACGGTTTTTAGATCTTCTCATGGATCAAACCCTTCAAAATAAAAGACAGGAAGTGGTCTATGAAAAACAAAACAATTGTTTTTTTGGCCCCGACTGAAGTTACTAATTGATTAACTGATTACTTGACTGATTTGTCTAAAATCAAAGTGAATATTCAACAAATTGTCAGTTTTCCAGTTCAGTGAACGCATCATGCAGCTTTAGTTGTGTTGACAGAAAACATCTGTGTTTATATATGTTTGTAACTCAGGAAATAATGAAGTTTTATTCACTGAACACTGATCAGTTATTTAAAAAAACAACTGTAAGACGTTTAAATAATGAAAACCGTGAGTATTGACTACTGTAAAACAGAAAAAACTGAGACGCTTTGATAAAATATGTCAGAATAGAAACTGTGCGATTCACACACTGCAAAAACTCAAAATCTTCCCAAGAATATTTGTTTCATTTCTAGTCAAAACTAATCTTTTCCACTTAAAATAAGACTCATCACCATAAAATTAACTTGTTTTTAGATAATTTTCTCTTGTTTCAAACAAATTTTCAATTGAAATAAGTAGAAAAATATGTTTTTTGTGTTTGCAATAAGAAAGAAAAACTTGCTCCACTATTTTTCTACTTATTTCAAGTGAAAATCTGCTTGAAAGAAGTAAAAAGTGTATAAAAACAAGCTAATTTGTATGTGATGAGTCTTATTTTAAGTAGAATGAGATTCGTTTTGACTAGAAATAAGACAAATATTCTTGGTAAGATATTGAGTTATTTGACAATGACAATGTCGTAGTTGTTCATGGAAACGTTTGAGATGCTTGTTCCCCCTTTCAGCCGCTACAGTTTGATGAAGAGCACGCCGGTAACCACGGCGAAGCCCAGCAGCAGCATGGCGACCTTGGGGATGCGGTGGCGCGGGGAGCTGAGCTCGTGGGGCAGGATCTCCATGAAGGTGATGTAGATGAAGGTGCCGGTGGCCAGGCCCTCCAGCGTGGCGCGGGCCAGCTGGTGCTGCGGCAGCGCCTTGGTCTCCGTCAGCGCGATGCCCAGCCCGATGCCCAGCGGCGACATGGCGGCGAACAGCAGCAGGCAGCCGGCCACCACCGAGCGCCGCAGACGGCTCTGGCACAGCTTGAAGGACAGGCTGAAGGAGATGACGCTCTTGTGGATCAGCAGCGCCAGGCAGATCTCCAGCACGGCCTTGCCCTCCTCCTGCAATACGGACGGACTTTATTATTCAACAGGGTATATACAGGAATCTTGAAGTTAATTTCAATACCGTTTTAAAGGCCCCATGCTGTTCACTTTTCTCTGGGTTTATTTACCTGCTGATCTCCCTAACAAGATGTACCATTGGTTTTGAGTACCTGTGATCAGCTTAAAGGGATAGTTCAACATTTTGGCAAATTGGCCCATTGCCATAATCGCTATAATCATAACAGTAGGTTCGTTACCTTTATTTGTCGGTGTAAGCTATTTTTAGAACGGAGGAGCGGAGCGGCAGGCTGCTCAGAGCTACGCTACAGAGGCTAAAGGAATTTCTTGGTTTCCCTCATCAAACTCATCAAATACACAACCCAACAACTCCACTAGCCTCCATAGCATAGCCCTGAGCAGCCTGCCGCTCCGCTCCGCCGTTCTAAAAACAGCTTACACCGACAATTAAAGGTAACAAACCTACTGCTATTACTATAGCGATTATGGCAATGGGCCAGTTTGCCAAAATGTTGAACTATCCCTTTAATATGGTTTCTACTGCCCCTTTCTGTTGCCTCTTTCTGGAGCTCTAGCAGTCACAGGTCATTTGGCCAATCAGAAGAGAGAATGAGAACCTCTCCTCTGATTGGCTGACTGTTTTTGAGTGGCATGTGGTCGGGCCAATCACAGAGAAGTAACTGAAACCTAAGCTGCATTCATAAAAATTGAAAAAAAAAAACAACTGGTCACGGTGGGCGGAGTTACCTTGTGTGTGACATCACAGAAAGGAGGAAGTGCTATCTGCTCGTCTTAAAGAGACAGTTCCCACAAATGGGCGGTGTGTGTTTCTCCGTTTATGACCAGTTTGATGCATGGGGCAGTAGATACGTGGCCCAGAGAACTCCCCAAGCACCAAAAAATAACCACAATCACATTTTTCTGCACACACAGAGAGGACCGCCCCTTTATGCCGTTCTCTCACCTCATTGGATAAAGGTTGTAGGATACAAGGAAAGTTTTCTCCTGGGCTCAGAGCAGAGCAGAGTGACTGACAGACCCGTGTTTCAGACCAAACACTCTATGTAAGTGATTGCTGTCGGAAGATAGAACTATTTAAGACTTATATTAACACAAATATTCCGCTTACTCCTGCTTTAAGGCCATATTATGGGTAGGATATTTGTGTCTTTATTATTCAATCCAAAAAAGTTGATTAAACAAAAAAGCTATTTTCAATCACATAATAACTCACTTCAATCAAAAAAAAACTTTTCAATCAAAGAAAAAAGGGTTCAAATGCAATTTTGTGGGTCTCAAATATGTTTTTGCATTCAAACCCTTTTTTTTTTTTGATTGAAGTGAGTTATTATTTGATTGAAAGTAGCTTTTTTGTTTAAATCAACTTTTCTTTAATAAAGACACGTATGTAGCTCCGTACCTGCAGCCCGACCGCCAGGCCCTCGAACACCGAGTGCAGCGACAGCGAGAAGACCAGGATGAAGGCTCGGAGCGCCGACTGGGAGCTGAAGTCCACGTGGAAGTGGCCACTCTCCGCCTCGTGGTGCTGGTGGTGCTGGTGGTGGTGGTGAGGTCCGGGCCGGTCGGCGCCCTGGACGCTGGAGTCGACCAGCAGAGAGCGGCGTTCCTCCGGGAACGAGGACGCCTGGTCCTTGAAGGCCAGAACCACCTGCTCCAGAACCAGGACCAGGAAGAACCCCATGGCCACGATGAACTCAGGCAGCGGGAACTGGAGCTGAGAAACACCAAGCATATGCACACACATTACATTTATATAAATATAAAAATAAAAGTTTGTCAAATTTGGACGGACCAGGAAGAGAAGCTTCCGCTACAAAACAAGCTTGAAATATAGACTTATTTAATTTTTTTCGGGACAATTTCGCATTTCGGGGCTTCAATACAAGACGGACATTACAGACGAGCAGCATGGAGGTATTTGGATGTTTTTTGGTGTGTCTTTTTGTTACGAAGACAGTTGGTATCCATTTGCAACCGTCATATGGACATGCACTGCTACGCCGAGACCCCCTGTAACTCAGAGAAGCCACGGAGGACTCTGAAACTTCTCCCAGCCCTTAGTCCACATGAGGGGGAGGAGATGATGAGTGAAATTTCAATTTTGGGTCAGTGGGCCAATTTGACAAAATGTTGAACTATTGAATGTTGAACACCGACAATTAAAGGTAACAAACCTGCTGCTATGACTATAGGGATTATGGCAATGGGCCAATTTGACAAAATGTTGAACTATCAACATTTTGAACTATCCCTTTAAAGGGATAGTTCAACATTTTGGCAAATTGACCCATTGCCATAATCCCTATAGTCATAGCAGCAGGTTTGTTTTCTTTAATTGTCTGTGCAAGCTATTTTTAGAACGGCGGAGCAGAGCCGCGAGCTGCTCAGAGCTACGCTACGGAGGCTCATTATGGGATGTCTTGGTTTCCCTCATCAAACTCATCAAATACACAATCCAACAACTCCACAACGCTCTGGTGGACAAGTTGTGAGCTGCACATTCACCACGCTATGAGATAATAACACAACGTTACCACACAGAGTTGTTTTAGAGGGAAATTCATGCAAAACCGCTGATGCACGTTGCCTTCAGGGACAGTTTTTCATCAACAGTCTCTGTATTTAACTGTCTATAAAACAGACAGTTTTTATGTTTATGTTTGAATAAACTTGCATAAATAAATTAAATATATATTTGATGTAATATATTGTTAACACACATGATCACAACATTAAAAAAAACCTAATATAGATGTTTTAAGTAAAAACCATGAACTCATTTGGACTTGTTATGAATTTATCTTGTGAAAACAACATCATCCTGAATGTAACGACATAAATACGTGTCGTATCACTACATCTTCATGTGTTTACTCTGCTGTGTTATCTCACTCTTCCTTCATTTCCGATGTGTAACGTGAGTTTCTGAGTTTAAACGGTCGATCTGCCGTCGTCAGGGCGACAAACTGCTGAGGAGAGAGAAAACCAGCGGATGTGGAGACTGAGACCTGAGATAAGGACGGTTTCATCTTCATCATGTGTCGACTTGTTGGTGAAAATATTCACAGCCTCTGCACGGGAAACCACAGGCTTTAGAAAGAACTACAACTCTGTTTTATTTATTTATTTATAGCCTACTTTATATCCAAACACAGGAATGAGACTAAACTACAGAACGCTGAATGTTCAATATTAAACTGATAATGCATAGACCCATGTGTCTACTGATGAAGGAACATTTAAAATACTGAATGATTCCTGGATAAACAACAGATTAAAAGCTTCATAAATCCTGTCGGGTTTGCTTGTTTTTCAAATTAAAAGCCCTCTAGTGTCTGACAAGCTGAATTTACGACCTCCTGAGGAAGGCAGCAAGAAAACACATTAACCACCGTGCGGTGCGAGGCAGGAAGTGCGGGAAGAAGAAAAGGGAGGGAGAGGAACACACACACACACACACACACACACACACACACACACACACAAAGACACACACAGACACACACACACAGTGTTACAGTAATCTTTAACTTTTGCTTGTGGAGGTTTCGTCCAACCGTTTGTTTTGGGAGGGAGTAGAGCGATTCCCGTTAAACAGGCCTCTCCCTGCACACACACACACACACACACACACAGACACACACACACACACACACACACACACACACACACACACACAGGTTTCCCAGCAGCACGCTGACCTTCAGTCGCCCTCCTCTCACATTAAATCACATTTTTAGCCCGGTTGCCACAGCGATGGTCGACCATCAGATCCTCTAGCGCCACCATGAGGCTGACATCAAGTTGGATGGTTAAGATTTAAGAGCTTCATGAAATTATAGTTTTGTCTTTATTCTTTGCTTTCCTCCTGGATAATTTAAGGTTAAAAATAACTGTCACCATTTTTGGTTGAACACAGTCACAACTGTGTTGCTTCATTTTTGTGGTCAAAGTCATAAAAGTTGTGAAACAGACTGTTTTCTCTTTTCCTGAGCTGGATTCTTTGATAATATCTGAAATGTTGCTGCTGGAGGCGTCAAAGTGGCCTCAGAAATATTTATACTCTGGGCTACATTAATGATTTGAATCATAATAAACAGGAGGCGCAAAATAAAATAACAGTTTTTATAAACTAATCAAAGTTCTGAGCTTCTACTCAACATGAAACCAGACGAGTCATCCCAGAAAATAAAAGCTGAATTCACAAATATCACCATATCTATAGCTTATATTAGCTCATGTTAGCTCATGTTAGCTAATGTTACTGATGACATCACTGAGTCACTTTGCTGACCTCATGAGTTTTATTTTCTCTCTGACACGATGTTGTGAACATGTCACAGATAAATGGTTCAGTGTTTTAATGTTTTATTATACAACAAGTAGTTCCGACCAAGCAATCTGATTGGTCAATAAGACATTTAGAACGTGCTCAAATCAGCATTACAGCACGGCTGACTCATCACTGAAAATATTACTTCGCCATGTCATGTTGTTTACACATCTCCATGGCAACATGGACTTTTCCCCCTTTTATTTTGAAAAACGTCATTTATTACTCGTGAAAATAAATCACAAACTACACTGACCTCCTGTAGGTTGTTCCTGACAGCTGCCAAAGTCACATTTATAGAACAATTATGTTATTTTATTTTTTGTTAATATATTGTAAACTTCCCCGTTACAGCCGAGAGGATTGTCTCCCTCCCATGTGTGTAACGTTACAAAGTCGGAGAGACACGAGTTGTGATCGCGGTGAATATGTTTTTTTTTTTTTTTTAAATATGGCCTGGAGCTGAATATTTCATTGGATAAAACGGAGGTGATTACCTGTATGTTTCTCTCTCTCCCTCTCTCTCGCTTGCGCCTTTTGGGCTTTTAAATAATCTGGAGTAATCGTTTGTCTTTCTCTATCAGCTGTGTCGGCGACACGGCGCTATAACTTCATTTACATGCGAGTTTGCGGTTGTAGAAGCTACATCTGTGAAAGGAAAAAAAACGGCATCTTTGTTATAACTTGGGCGAGTTTGTGCAGTGTTGATTTAGTTCAGGAAAGTCCGAGACCGCGTTAAAACATGAACGTCAGCTCAGAGTTCACTCATCTGGGACTAGAAAATCATTTCTGTTGCTAGGTCGTTACTAAGGTTCGGACTATTTGCTGTAGAGGTGAACTAGGTTCCATTACACATAGGAGTCTACTGACGTGACTGATTGTGTTTCAGTTATTAGTCAGACCCCATTTATTTCCATGGAAACGGGAAGCACACTCGCAAAAAACTTTAAATTTTGAGAGCAAAACGTCCATCAACGTGAATATTTATTTAATTATACGCTTTATTTTGTTGGTAATTGTTGTATAATCGCAATATTATTAATATTATTATGGGAAAAAAAGTGTTTGCTAATTTCTAAAAGCCTTAAGTTACAGTTTAGCTAACGAATGGTAGCACGTTTAGGTTAGTTAGGAACACTTCTTAGATTCTAACTTTCGTTTTAAAATGGTTTGGTTAACTACTAGTTTCTACCGCAAGCTTTGTTTTGTTAAAGAACCACAAGTAGTTTCTAATGTTAGCTTTTTGTTTAATTAACGAATATTAGGTAGTTTCTATGTTAGCTTTAAGTTTAGTTAACTAGTTTCTAACGTTAGCTTTTAGTTTATTCAACCGATATTAGCTAGTTTCTAAAGTTAAGTTTAGTTAAAGAATAATAGCTAGTTTCTAACATTAGCTTTAAGTTAAGTAATATAGTTTCTAACATTAACAGCACATCAGAGTTTCTCATGTTTCTAACTTTACCTTTAAGTTACAGTTTAGCTCGTGTTAGCCTGCTGTTAGCGTGCTCTTTCATCTTAACTTGTCGTTTTATTTTCTAGTGCTAAGTCAGTATTTCATAAGTAGCAATGAAATACTACGATACATTTCAAAAAAGTAAAATACAATGAGTTTTAAGAGAACATTTAAGAGTCACTGACGAGTGTCACGAGTAGTGACACAGGAAGATTCTTTGTTTGTCTAATATTCATACAATCTATTAAGCTTCTATAACAGATATTTTGTTTTATCTGTTTGTTTATTGAATGATATTAACCTACATGTGACCTGACGGCTCAGTGGTGGAGAACAGGGACAGTTGAGGCACTTGAACTTTACTTCAGTGTTTCATGGATTTATTTGACAGTTTTAGTTAATGAGAAAGTTCCTGTAAAGTCTGTGACCTTGTGGACTGACTGTACCGTCGTTATATAATTAACATTAATTAATCAGTCATTAACCCGTGAACTCAGACGTCTCTGTCTCTGTTCACATTTCCTCACTTTACTTCGTCCAAAGTTCCAGTTTAACAGTTTCTTTTTTCTGTTGAAAGTCGACTTTATGAGTCAGTGAACGCAGCACCGTGTACAGTTTGTGTCACTTTATTGTTGTGCAACATATGAACAGTGACTCAGGTGTTAGTGTTGTTGCTGTATGTGCGTTATTACAACAGTCTGGTGTGTTGTGTTGTGTTGTGTTGTGTTGTGTTGTGGTCTTACTGTGATGCCGGCGTTGCTGAAGGCCTGGTTGATCCCCTCCAGGTAGTCGGGCAGCAGGTCCAGCAGGCAGGTGGCCAGGAAGACGCCGCCGGCAAAACAGCTGATCAGACTCAGCAGCCGGCGCCGCACGTCTGCAACAACAAGAACCAGGATCAGACCCGGGATCAGCCCAGATCTGGTACAGGACGACTAGAACAGCTCTTTAGTCTCATTCTCCCCTTTTTTTTTTTGTAAATATGTCTAATCACATCTCTGGTTCGTGCTATTAATTTCCTGTTGAGGGTGTTTGCAGTAACACTTCCTGTTTCCTGTATCCGTCTACAGGGCAGCAGAATGCAGCCTCTAAATAACACATTATCTGCAGAGAAACTCCTTCATTTCACCAATATTTAGTTCTGATAGGCTAGTGCTATTCCCCTCTGAGTCCGGGGTTAGCTGTTATCAACATCCGGGGTCTGTAGGTTGACCTACTGACCTCTGACCTGGATGATGTCATCTCTGAGCGCCGTGTGGTGCGGTTTGTTGCTAATGCTAATGCTACGGTTAGTTTCTGCGTGTTTCGTCCAGCTGCTCATTTTTTCCTCTCCTCAACCTGGACTCACTAAAGCTCCGGCTAGTTGAGATAAAAATGGACCCGAATGCCGAAGCGGAATGATTATTATTAGGGCCGGGACTTGATTAAAAAAATTAATCGAATTAATTAGAGGCTTTGTAATTAATTAATCGCAATTAATTGCATTTTAATCGCATATAACTTTTTGACCTGAGAACAGTGAGAAGCATTTTTTTTTCACATGGATTTTAGTATACCATTGAATGACTGAATACATAAGCTTAAACATTCAAGGTGGTACTTAACCAAGACCAACAGACTAGGGATGCAAATTATCGATTAATTCATTAATGGATATTTGATACATACAGATTAAATGGTCTTTCCTTCCACTACACTATGATGATTACTGTAGTATTTAACTAGGCGACTTAAATCACAGTAGCATAAACTGATTTGTTGAACTCAGCCTGATGTAAACATTAATAAAACTCAGTAACCAATCACACAGCAGCTCCATGTTGTCCCTGTGTGATGTTCAGGGACAGGTCAGGACAGTCTGAAGACAGAGCTCTGAGGGTGAAGTCCTATCATAATGAGATGAGCTGCACCTGTGACAGGGACAGGTCATAGATATAGCGCTGCAGCTGAGCAATTAGCGCTATATAGCGCATTTAGCGTGCGCCCGTGTCTGTGTATCTATGTGCAGGCAGAGATCAGAGATGGTGTTTTAAATAACCATGCTAGCGTTTCACCAGCTCTCATCTCCGCCAGTCAGCCTCTCAAACTGCCGCCTCTCTCGCGTGTGGGCGCACCGCACGTAGACACACGTGAGAAAAAAAAAAAAAAAAAAATTAGAATTTTTTTTTAAATAAGTGCGATTAAAATGCGTTAATTTTTTTAACGCGATAATTTTTGTGTAATTAATTAATCGTAATTAACGCGTTAAAGTCCCAGCCCTAATTATTATCAGAATGAGCCGGGCGGCGCTCAGAGATGACATCATCCAGGTCAGAGGTCAGTAGGTCAACCTACAGACCCCGGATGTTGATAACAGCTAACCCCGGACTCAGAGGGGAATAGCACTAGCCTATCAGAACTAAATATTGGTGAAATGAAGGAGTTTCTCTGCAGATAATGTGTTATTTAGAGGCTGCATTCTGCTGCCCTGTAGACTCCATTATACGGATATACGCGCCTCTCGGCTGGAGCTCATTTCATCACAACCACTTGTAATGACACCAAAGTTATCTGGGTGAGGAAATGATCAGATTTTAAGCTAGAAATAAGGTGCAGATTGTAAAAAAACGTCAATTCCCCTTTAAAGCCCCTTGTATAGAACTTTTAACTGGATTCAACTGAAAAGTCTCTGGTTTCTGCTGATATCTCTGTTTGACCTCCAACAGCAGATGAGACCATCGGTGGGAAGATAAACTGTTTCTAAATAGTGTAACTCTTTACCAGACATGTCCAAACTCATTCCACAAAGGGCCGTGTGGCTGCAGGTTTTCCACCAGACCAGACCAGACCAGACCCCTTCGATCAACTGGTCTCAGTCTTCACACAGTTGATTGGTCAAACTGTGTGCTCTTGATTGGCTAGATAACCTGCAGCCACACGGCCCTTTGTGGAATGAGTTTGGACATGTCTGCTCTTTACCTTCAGGAGGCAGTGGTCGGGTCGGTCCACCGGACGAAACGATTTACGGCACATGTGAACCAGATAAACGTCTTTACGATGCGCACTAGAGCTCATGGGAAATGCAAAACACTACCGCTTTCGTCCACAGGGGTCGCCAAAATCAACACAAAATGAAAGTTCTTTGTAGATGCTTTAAAGGAGACGTATTCTGCCCCTTTTCCACAAATTAAAATAGTTCCAAGGTGACTCTTAAAGGGATAGTAGCATTTTTTTAAAGTGGGGTTGTATGATCTACAAATAGCCCCTAAGTACTTTAATTGCAGTAGAAGACTCTCTGTACTCCTCCCGTTAGCAACGCCAGCCCATAATAGCCCTGCCCAGAGATTTACAACATACAGTGTTGTGAACAGACCCAAAGAAACGGCCTATTTTCACGGCCTAAAAGAGGTTTTACGTGAAAAAAAAATACACAGTTCCATTGTTCGCTATAATATAATTTTTTCCAGCCCTTCAAAGTGCAGGAAAAACACAGTTTTTATTTGGACCTAACCAACTGCTGATCGGCGGGCGCTAACCCTGGGCGGAGGGATACGTGAGTTGGTTAGGTCCAAATAAAAACTGTGTTTTTCCTGCACTTTGAAGGGCTGGAAAAAATTATATTATAGCGAACAATGGAACTGTGTATTTTTTTTCAGGTAAAACCTCTTTTAGGCCGTGAAAATAGGCCGTTTCTTTGGGTCTGTTCACAACAATGTATGTTGTAAATCTCTGGGCAGGGCTATTATGGGCTGGCGTTGCTAACGGGAGGAGTGCAGAGAGTCTTCTACTGCAATTAAAGTACTTAGGGGCTATTTGTAGATCATACAACCACACTTTAGAAAAATGCTACTATCCCTTTAAATTTGGGACCTGGTGTCATCAGTCTTTTTGTGTTTAGACTTTTTACACTTCAGTTTAAAGGGACAGTTCAACATTTAGTCAGATCCTCCTCTCACCATAACCCCTATAGTCACAGCAGTAGGTTCATCACCTTTAATTATCGGTGCATGTTGTTTTGAGATGGGCGGGGCAGAGACGTGAGCTGCTCAGTGAACACAATGGAGGTGAACGGTACGGGTCCCCTGTCCCTCATCAAACTCATCAAATACACAATCCAACAACTCCACAACGCTCTGGTGGACAAGTTGTGAGCTGCACATTCACCACGCTATGAGATAATAACACAACGTTACCACACAGAGTTGTTTTAGAGGGAAATGCAGCCGGAACTACATTCCAGACACGGCTGCTGCTGGGCGGAGGGATTTCAAAAGAGAAAGTAGTTCAGAGTATTTGCTTCATGTGTCGTAAAGTTACATGATTATCTCATAGCGTGGTGAATGTGCAGCTCACAACTTGTCCACCAGAGCGTTGTTGTGGAGTTGCTGGATTGTGTATTTGCACCGATAATTAAAGGTAATGAGGGGGTTATTATGGTGAGAGGAGAATCTGACTAAAATGTTGAACTGTCCCTTTAACAGGACAGTGTGTGAGTCCTCACCCGGGTCCACGCTGCAGCGCCCGGCGCCCCGGACCAGGCAGAGCGGCGAGAAGCCGAACAGCAGCGTGACGGACAGCAGCACCACCAGAGCTCCCAGTTTGATCTCCAGAGCCGGAACGTCGGCCGGGTTGACCTGCAGCCCCCCCGGGGACGACGCTCCGCCCCCCACAGACATGGTGATCGCAGGTCTGATTCCTCTGGGTCCGGCCTCAGACTCCCTCCATGGAGACACACAGTCTGTCACACACACAAGACACAACAATAAAGACACAGATGATTCATGTTTTATGGGTCAATGACAGGATGTAACCCATTGCCAAGTAGTGTAACCAGTATATTCAAAAAATAAAAATCAGACTATATACGTAGCTACAGGAAACTAAATCTGGACTCAAATGTGGAATAAATGTATTTCATTTTCGCAATGCAACACTATGTTTCTTGACAAATTTGACATTATTTTTCACGATGTTTAGAAAAAAAGCAGTGTTTCTTAGAATAGGTCCTGCTCAGTGTTGCCAAAATGCATTAAAATTTGAATATAGAAATACAGCAAACAAATCTATTTCAATTTAATGTAGTAAAGTACGCTTAAATCCACTAAAATATCTAATATTTATCATTCTTTTGTGGTTACACCATTTGACATTTTCAGGGGCATTCAGTCTTACAATAGTTTGGTTAAAAAAAAGGTTCAAAATTCAAATGACATAAAACCAACATGAATACATGCTTGTAAAACTATTTCTAAAGATATTTCTGAATTGCTCATCTTTCCAACACTTATTTGTCACTGACCCTATGATCTGACAACCAGAGCTGCTGACTGGCTTCCTGTCCATCGATCGACCGATCAATGAATTGACCAATAGTTTCAACTCTAATACACAATAAACATCAGTGATAACAAGGACGTTTTACATTTCACAATAAAACTCAAACACACGTTCAAATGACGCGAAAAACATAAAAATATACTTAGACAGGAGGAAACTAAATAAAATCAAGTGTTAGTGTGTAAGTTATAATATTGTTAATGTGTAACATAAAACAGCTTCTTAAAAACATGTCGGTTTTAGTTTTTAAAGATAAAAACAGGTGAAACTTTATTTGACAGTGAAACCAGAGAGTTTCCTCATTGAATTTACATATTTAAAATAACACAAAGAGAAGAAGTGAAACTCTCTGATGCTAAAATAAGTTCATTGTAAATATAAAACCATCTTTTTAATTCTTCCTTTGACTCGGTGTTTTCCAGATTATTGATTTTATTCTCATTTTTACTGTTTTATGAAGCTCTGATGGTTCAACACCTGATCACAGTGAAGGTTTTTCATTCATCCACGTTCACTATAAACCTTTAAACCTTAAACCTCTCATATTTTACTCTTCTTATAGTCTCTCTTTTTGTTTTCATTTACATATTTGATCATATTTTTCCATTTCATTGTTCTTTTATTCCTCCTTATTTCCCTGTTGGCTCAGTGTTATTTCCATGTATTATTGGATACTCTCTGATAATAACCAGTGTCACATGGTTCAGTGAGAGAATAAATCTCCTGACAAAGATTAAACAATGAACATTTTAGAGCCATGTACATCACCTTTTTTTACTTTTACTTTTTCTTTGTGTAGCCTACTGAATGACATGTTATTTATTTAATGTGTGTTATTGTGTGAGTTCATGTGGTATTTTATGTGGTTTTATGTGGTGAAGCCAAAGACAAATTTCCACATTGTGGACAATAAAGATATTGAATTGACAGCTTCATGCTATTACGTCTATTATAAGTTTGTAAATTGTTATTAAAAGATAAATAAAGTTGATCATTGTCAAAAGGGAAAAGCTTCTTTCCCAAATGTTAATTATTGCATGAACATCATCTGGAACAATGTGTAATCATATAATAACTTTGTAATTATTACATTACGCACGTACACGCATCCCTCGTGTTTTTTTCTTTCTTTTAAACTTCGTTGAAAACTTCTCTATCTTTCCGCTCGGTGCCGAGGGGAAACCCCAGCTCGGACTAACCCTGATCCGGTCCTACCTGGTTCTGGTTCTGGGTCCGGGTCCGGGTCCGGGTCCGGGTCTGGTCCGGGTCCGGGTCTAGGAGTAGAAACGGATTCTACTGGATCTACTGAAGTAAAATCCACTCCACAACGTTTATTGTTCGGTGGAAACAGCAGCTCGAGCAGCTCTACATGTTGTCCGGGAAGTGGTGAGTCAGTTCCCATCAGCTGATCTCACTTTATGATGGAGCCTCAGTCAAGCTCAACACAATAACACACACAGCTTCCGGTTTACAAAATAAAAGCTTCTTTAAAAATAAAAAAGTGTTCGTTCTAATTTTGAACCCTTGTGTTATATTTAATAATAATTTGATTATACAAGTCTGGAATTGCTTGTTAAAGGTTTATTACATGTTTATATGCCGCCTCTACTTTTTCAATATAAACAATATAGGGGCATCATTTAGCTTTATTTACATTTGCTGCATTCTCTATGTCTCCCCATTTCCCGTGTATCTACAGCTACCCTATCACATAAAGGCATAAAAAACCCTCATAATAGGCTACTTAAAGGTGTACAGAAAAGAAAAATTAATTTGATTCCACTCTGGGTCATAAAATTAGTGTAATAACTCAGACGATGGAGCCCAAACTTTGTACAAAATTCTATTTTCCAGTAAATCCAGGGTGAAAGTGGGGTATTTTTTTTTCTGCATTGGATAATGCAGCCGCACGGATTATGCGTCACGCTGCCTAACCCTAGTAGAAGGAGGCGCGACAAACAGGACAAACGGCCATTTCTGAACACCTTTAAAAACATAATTAGCATGTATTAGTAAATGATGTGGGCGTATTTAAAGAAAGATACTGCTGTAAATTCATTTATCAAATGAACAAGTGTAAAAATGATACAGTGTTAGTTCAGTGTACAGTTTAGTTATAGGTACTTGATTGGAAATAGTAGGAAAGTGGCAAATGCTGACTTTTTCTTTAAGAGGACTTTTATTTTGATGGCGCACTAGCTGTTGTTTCCGGTTGTGTTAGTGTGTAACTTGATGATGCTGCAGCCGTGAGGAGGACGATCAGCTGCCAGGGTCCTAGAATAGTTTCTGTGTTTCCATCACAGCTCCAGACTGAGTCGCCGGTGAAGGACTGATTGATTGATTGATTGATTGATTCTTTTGATTGATTCTTTTAATGACCACAACGGCAAACGACTGTCACATATAATTCAAACACAGTGAATGTATCCGACGATGTTTGGTCTGGCTGTGTTTATCTTTGTTGTCTATGGTGAAGTGTTTCTGGTGGAAATACTCAAGTTTGAGGCGTCAAAGGTCAAAGTAAACTCAAGTGTATAATAGGAAGTGTGTGTGACGATGCTGTGACTTTAACTCTTTGTGATCTTTTAGTTAAATACTGAACTCTGGAAACAAGTTGAGGTGAATTCCCTACGAATCCCCAGAGGTGTTTGACAGACCAAAGGAAACAGCTCGAAAAAGAAGCGAAACTCTCAGTAGAACTTCAAAATGCTCCTGGAAACCCCCCCCAATCAAGATCATCAGGGAACTGGAGAGGACTTTACAGGTACATCTGGTCCAACTCAAAGTCCCAAGACCTGCACCGAACCCTGAAACCCAGACAATCTGTCAAAATCAACAAAATATGTCAATACAAATCAAGTTGTTTTGAATGCACTGGAAACAAAGTGGATTATTCAATGTAGTGTCCAAAAATCTTTGTGTTCACCAATTCAGCAGAAACAAGGCCACTCAAGTGTCTCGAGTTTTATTGTGACTTTATTTTTATGTTTCTCTGTGACACAGTACAACAGATTGGAAACAGTGCTGACAGTGAAATGAACATCATGTGAGCTCATAAACTGTGAACCTTGTCTTCCAGACACAAGCACTAAAAGATTAAAGAAAATAATCTTCTCATGTGATGAAACTGAATTCACATGTACATTTGGTTAAAAAAAAGAAAAAAAAAAGTATGCACCTGATGTTCAGTATCGAGATTTGACACCATCGACCCAACTTGGTTTGGTTTAAAGTCTTTATTGAAGACTAGTACAGTACATGAAAAACCAACAAGAATCCATGAAACCCATTTGAAAACCTGGAATGCCCACGAAGCACCTGTGGAAATCAATAAAGGACTGTTCCTGAACTTATGGTAGTGGTTAAAGACTCCTAACAATCTCCAACATACCATTACCTGCCCCCTGAAACCAATAAAACTCTCTCTCATCCCACTGAACCCCAAGCTTCTCTTAAAATACTGCAAGGATCCCAGGAAGTCTCCCAGTAGCACCACAAATTACTCCCAAATTCCTAAAATCCCCCCAAGAACCACTGAAATCCCCAGTAGGCCATTGGAATAACCATTGAACCCTTCCCCTCTTGGACCCACCAGGATCATCCCAAATCCCTAAAACCCTAACTTTGGATATTGTGGTACAAGTCATACCACATATAAAACCCAACAACATACCATTCCGACATCCCACCATTTAGACATCCCACCATTCCGACACACCGCTATTTCGACATGCAAACGTCTTTTCTATATAGGTTTTCTCTATAAAGAAATGTGCATTACTCAACAGGTGACTCCCTCCCAAGACATGCTGATAGAGGAATACCCACATGGTTGTGTGTAATTACACAGCAGAGCGCAGACAGGGACTAGTCTGCCTGTCTAGCCTCTACCTGCTCTTTTTACTAAACTTAAAGCAGATATCAGTGGAATGTTTTTGTTAATATAAGTCCTAAATAGTCCTATTTTCCGTCAGCAATCACTTACATGAAGTATTTCAGCCTAAACACGAGTCTCTCCGTCACTCTGCTCTGCTGTAACCCGAGGAGAAAATTTTCCTTGTGGGATACAAGTGTTATCCAATGAGGGGAGAGAACGGCATGAAGGGCTGTGTGTGCAGCCAAGGGATGCGCGTGAATGTGGTGACGTAGCACGAGGACCAATTGATGCCTGACAAGGGCGGGGGCTGCTAACTCATGGTGCGTTCAAGGAAACTCGTACTTTGTGTTTTTCCTTCCTGTGAAGTCATACCAGTTCGATCTGGTACGAGTTCACGGGTCGGAAGTTACGAGTGGCCGTTATAGGGAACTTTCACAGACAACAGGACGGTAAAAACACGAGCTACGGGTTACCTGGAACGCTACCAAGTCGTAGTTGTGACTTGAAGCTGTAACTTACGGTTTCAAAAGCCTGCCTTGAACACAGCATTAGCCGAAACGGCCGTGCCGCTGTTATCTGCTTTAACCAACTCCTTTCATCATTGCCTAAACCCAATCAGTACAAAATCTTTTTTTGGGGAAAAATACGCTATTAAAGGAATTGTCGGAAAGGCAGGATGTTTTAAAAAAGAAAAAAATAACGTCATTCCGACCATAGGAGGCAAAAATTGTCGGAATGATGGGACATTTGATAGAAAATTAAGTGTTGCCATTTAGACAATTAGAGGCCTATGTCGGACTGGTGGGATGTCGGAATGGCGGTTGCCCCCCCTTGAAGATCCCCTGAAACTACTCAATGACCCGGATGCAACTCCTTAAGGAACCTCTGATGAGCCCTAAGATCCCTGGGACCCCTGAGGATTTCTACAAAGACGAAAGCATTTCAGAGGTCTTTCTCCAGTAAGACCTCCTCCCAGTAGTCCTTGTAAAAGGACACGTTGGCCTTGTTCTGGCAGAATTCGCGTAACCCCGACCAGACTGCAGGGTCCACGTAGGTGTGGCAGACCAGGTAGCCCCGGACGCTCGGCAGCAGAGCTTCAAGCTGAGCCACGAACACGGCACAGACCAGAGACAAACTACGACCATAGATGTTGAGGTTGATGCGTAGTGCGTCGTGGCGGTACGGGACGGCGTATGGCGCGGTGCACACACTGATGACCGAGGGCTCCGACTCGCGGTCCGCAATCCAGGTCAGATACCTGCGACGCAGCACCTCCATGTTGGACTCCATCGGCTTCAGAGGCTCCCAGTCAGCGATGATGGTTTTACCGGGAAGCAGGTTGGAGATCACATGGTCGGTCAGGATCAGAGTCTCCGCCTGCTGCTGGGTCAGAGTCACCGGGGAGGAACCAGCCGCCTGGGAGGGGAGTCTGGACCGGAGCTCAGAGACGAAGGCGCCGAAGTCGGACGCCTCACAGCACAGAGACAGGACGGCCTGTAGGGGGCGACACAGTCTGAAGTTCAGTTCTGAGTGGTCAGTCAGTACGTTTACATGACACGAATTATTGCCTTAATCCGACTATAACTGGACAACTAAGTGCATGTAAACGCGTTAGTCCGACCAATATTGGAGTTTTCCTACTCCGATTAAGACACCCAGATCACGCAATTGGAATTCGATGTATACGCCTTAATCAGAGTTTAACTGGACAACACATGTGCTCATGCTCCACACCCCCCGCGCAAGACCCCGGAACAAAAACATCCAAGAAAGCCGGTCGCAGAAGCTATTGTTGTAGCGTTACAGCGTTCTTGTCTGGCTTTCGAAATCACCATGACCACGAGGGATAGCGTGCACCTTATCTGCACAATAAGTAACATGCACATTAAGTACGAGATGAACAAAGCTGTATGATTAACCATCTCGCTGTTGTTCGAAAATGCTGGTCTGCCACCTGGCTAATACAGTAGGTCAACTGGAAAAGGGGCCATATTAACCCAATGAAACGACGAGGACACGTCCCCGTCAGTTATTCAATTTTCTCAGTTGCATGTAAACTGGGACAAGGACAGAAGTCCGATTAGACGCCAAAAGTCTCTAGGGAGAAGAATTTCTGTCCTCACCATGCAGTCACCACCAAACTGTAACACACCTCTTTAGCTATGAACCTGTACTTGGCCAGGACTTGTGCTGAAGGCTGGTCTCCTCGGGTCAGCCTGACAGCAGAGACTTCTGGGTAGTGGAGGCGGATGTAGGCGTTGACGTGCCTCTGGAGGGCGCCGGCGATCCCAGAGCCTCTCAGATCTGGTACCAACCTGAAACCCTGAAACACGACCGTCTGACCGCCGTCCACAAACAGGACAGACTCCATCGCCACCTACGGGTGCACACAGAGACCAGCGTTAAAGGGATAGTTCACCCAAAATTGAAATTTCACTCATTATCTCCTCCCCCTCATGTGGACTAAGGGCTGGGAGAAGTTTCAGAGTCCTCCGTGGCTTCTCTGAGTTACAGGGGGTCTCGGCGTAGCAGTGCATGTCCATATGACGGTTGCAAAACAAAAAGACACACCAAAAAACATCCAAATACCTCTCCAATTTGGACAAACCGGGAAGAGGAGCTTCCGCTACAAACAAGCTTGAAATGTAGACTTATTTAATTTTTTTCGGGACAATTTCGCATTTTGGGGCTTCAATACAAGACGGACATTACATACGAGCAGCATGGAGGTATTTGGATGTTTTTTGGTGTGTCTTTTTGTTACGAAGACAGTTGGTATCCATTTGCAACCGTTATATGGACATCTCTTCCTGGTCCGTCCAAATCTCGCGTGATTCGCAGTAACCGCACTGACGCCGGCGCAAATCACGCGAGATTTGGACGGACCAGGAAGAGGAGCTTTGAGAAGCTTCCGCTACAAACAAGCTTAAAATATAGACTTATTTAATTTTTTTCGGGACAATTACGCAATTTGGGGCTTCAGCACAAGACGGACATTACATACGAGCATCATGGAGGTATTTGGATGTTTTTTTGTGTGTGTTTTTTTACGAAGAGCTCTGGTGTCCCTTTACAACCGTTATATGGACATGCACTGCTACGCCGAGACCCCCTGTAACTCAGAGAAGGGACGGAGGACTCTGAAACTTCTCCCAGCCCTTAGTCCACATGAGGGTGAGTAGATAATGAGCGAAATATCATTCTAGGGTGAACTATCCCTTTAACTATTCCTTTAAGACTCCAGATGTGGAGTGACAACACATTGTGGTCCATTAACCCCATTAGTCCTCACCACTCTGTCCTTGATCTTAGCGATGAAGATGAGGCGTCCAGGTTCCTGCAGCCAGCGGGGGAAGAAGGCGGGCAGGTAGTCCAGCCCGCTGTAGTCCTCTTTGCTGCAGATGTTCAGGACCTGCATCACAAAACACACCGACGGATGTCAACATGGCAGCTTTAACTCAAAACATCGGTATTTACTGCAGTTTAAACTGAGCTATTATGCTAACATTAGCGATGATGGCAGATATTTGGGAATGCAATGTGGTAAAGATCGTCTCAGTCTGGGATCGAAGCAGTGATCCCCACTTTGGACTTTGCCAACGCCGGACGTACTCTAACCACATGACTGCCGAGCCCGAGCACCCAGTACATGGGGTTTGGTTGTAGAGCCGAATATGACAATACAGTATAGCAATATCAATGTGTGGATGAAAAGAAGTGACCACCTCTGACATGTCTTCACTTCACAACAGTGTAAAAAAAAACGCAGAATCTGAGAGAATCTCTGGTGCCGAATGTGAGATCTCTGTCCTTCAGCCCAAACTACTCTCTTTATATACTATTTATTATCTATCTTATTACCTATCTTTTATCAAGTCTTGTTCATCTCTTTTTTTTGATTCAGGTCGCTCTGCCCAAAGCAATTAAGTTGGCAAATTAGTTGGCGTTCGGTGGCTTCTGTTCACAAAGATCTATGCTGAACAGGTTTTACAGAAACCATACCGGCTCCCTGGGGCCAGAGCTAAAGAGATAAATGCTCCTTCATTCAATCAGTGCAATCAATTTACACAATTCTTAATTTGCACTTTCACGTGTTGCACTTTACAAAACTCTTTCTATTGTTTTCAACTCAAGTTTTTCTGTTCTTTCTTATGTCCTCCTTTTATGTACCGTATTGTTTTTATTGTCTTGTGTTTTTACGACCACTGTAAAACAGACAAAAGCTCTGACTCTGAATCCTCTAAAGCAGAAGTTAAGTTTAAAAAGATTCATAATAAATACGTTTCAATGCAACAACTTCATAAAAAGTATAAAAACATGCTGTGACCTGTTGGGAGTCCTTCTCCTCGGCGAAGCTGAACTCCACATCCCCGACGTCTGCAGACATCCTGAACCTGCTCTCTGCTAACAAACAGCTGATCTGGTGTCAGACCCTTCAACAGTCGACCAGCTGATCCTCCACACAGAACTCTGTGCTAGTTCTTTTAAAAACCTCTGATGCACCTGTGATCTCTCTGCTCCACAGAACAGACGTTTGCTCTAAGTTAATTTTTCTTTGCAGTTGAGATTGTGAAAGTTTCTCAGTCTGGACCTTTGGATCCAGTTCAGGAAGTCGCTCTGCAGAGTCAGCTGGATATTAACCGGAGAGAAAAAAAGAAAAAGAAAGAGAGGAAGAAGTGGGCTGTGTTCAAGAGCAACAACAGTATAGTGTTTTAAAATGCCAAGTGTTTATTCATATTTTTTGTTCCAGAAAGAGATGGTTTGTTTTTGAGCATATGAAGGCATTTGTTTGTTACATTTCTGAGTCGGCAGCTGTGACGAGACCAGCAGGGAGTTTGTGGAAGAATGTAAACATCTTGAGATCAGCTGTCACTTAAGAGTTTTATTCTTTGCCAAAGAAGGTTCACAATCACAGTCCTATATTCAGTCTGCAAGGACAGGAACAAAGATCACAGACTGTGTTGTACTTGTCTCGCCCTCAGTGAACTTATCTCTCTGAAACAGACTAGCTACAATGTGCACCAAGGTCAGCACCAGGCGGAAAAAACAGGAGTCAGACGACACAATGTGAAAAAAACAAAACATGCACAACATGTATCTGTTCTGTGCCAGACTGAGAGAACAAAACGTAACAAGTGAATGAAGAAACAGACACACTTTAGAAAACTTTCCACTGGAGCAGATCAACTGAAAGGAGCCCTCGTCTGACAGTCAACACTGACACCTGCTGGTTTTATCTCAGTACTGCAGCCACATGGAAGGATCAACATGACTCTCCCTGATGATGTGTTGATTAGTGTTCAATCAATCAATCAATCAATCAATCAATCAATCAATCAATCAATCAATTAATCAATCAATCAATCAATCAATCAATCAATCAATCAATCAATCAATCAATCAATCAATCAATCAATCAATCAATCAATCAATCAGTACAGCATTCAGCTCGAAGTGCTTCACATGATAAAAACAAGGAACACATATTGGGAGACACACATGCGCATTCACACAATAATTTTAGAACATTGGATTTTAGAGACATCGGGGAAACGCTGTCTTACACTCAATCATTTGCAGTGGGAAAACACTAGATAAAATGAAGTAAAATAGACAGGTGTAATAGGATAAAATAGAATAAGAATGAATGAATTAAAATAGAATAAAAAAGACAATAATGATAAATAAAATGAAAAATAAAAAAATGAATTAAAGGGACAACGAGGAGTTTGTATTTGGTTATAAAAAAGTCTCACATTGATGTGGGTGAATCTACGTTACCACTTGTTAATGGGCCCATTTTCGATAAATATATCGTTTTGTCTCTATAGTTATTTTGTTATTTTAATTAATGGTGGAAATGCTGGGCGAGCCGACCAGCGTTTCCTTACTTTCGGTTTCGCGGACACTGCCCGGCGGGTCATGAGAATAACGCCGCTGAATCGGCGTTTATGGTCGGAACTACGACGGTATGTGATCGTCTTCCAACCTCTGACTTTAATTCTTGATGAATGAAAACATTCTTGGCAAGACGTCCGTCTTGCGCCGGTCCAAGAATTTCACCGTGCGCGCAGAGGCTCATGGTAAATGTAGTGTGAAAACACTTCGCTTTCCAAAACTCCTCGTTGTCCCTTTAAATGTTTTATAACGATAAAAATAATAAGATTCAGTTAAAAGCCAGGCTAAAAAGATACGTCTTCAGTTTGCTTTTAAAAATGTCCAGATTCTCTGCTCTCCGTAGGTGTTCAGGCGTCTGCTCCGTAGGCGTGGGCCGTAGTGATGAAATGAGGCCTCACCATATGTTCTGTTAGCAACTTTTGGAATAATTAAAAGGCCGCTGCCTGAAGACCTGAGAGTTCTAGACGGCTCATATGTTAAAAGCCGATCAGAATGCTGCAGCATCAGGCAGTCTGGGGGACAAAAAGGAGTCAGAGGTTGTAACAGCCAGAGTATAACAGTGCACTACCAGTTAACGCCACACGGTGGCGCCTCCTTTTGTTTGGTCACTTGATATCACCTTTCTCCCCTAGTCGATTTCCTTGAATTGAAAGTAATGGGGAGGCATCATACAGGTTTATGTGAAGGGTGTCAGGAGGAGGAGTCAGTGGAGCATGTGGTTC
The DNA here is from genome assembly GCF_045865225.1 of Trachurus japonicus. NCBI lineage: Eukaryota > Metazoa > Chordata > Actinopteri > Carangiformes > Carangidae > Trachurus > Trachurus japonicus. Next base: position 34,277,298 of record NC_140922.1, on the reverse strand, counting down.
TGAGGTGTAGAAGGTATGAGAGGCAGAGGGAGGTGATGAAGAGCAGGATCAGGGAGTTAGGGGTGCAGGAAATCACGCTAAAAGGATTACTGAGTGAGAGGGCACAGGTTAGAGTTTTGTTATGTTATTTAAAGGAAACAGGGGTGTTTTATAGAATTTGATGGATAGGCAGGAATAGAAGGTAGGGTATTGATGACAGCTGTAGGGAGTGCAGGGTGAGGGTGTTTTTTATTTTATTTTTTATTTTGCATAGATTAATCCTATTTATTTTCTATGTATGATATGGGGTAGAATGTAAGTCTTGTCTGGCTCACACTCCAGGACAGAAGGTGGCGGTAATGCACCAAAAGCTGGATGCCAACCGCCGTAAAACGAAAAAAGAAGAAGAAGACTTCCTTGACTTCAGTAATGTGGACGCTGGTGAAGGCTACAGGTCACAAACTACTTTGTCCTCCGTTTATTGTTTTGCTGAGGGTAATAGTTTATGCCGTGAGACCTGGCTTGTATGGTCTGTATCTGTGAATAAATATGCAGTGCGGAAATCCCTCCACTTCGTCTCCGGCCTCACAACTTTCTTTCGTGCTGGAGCTGAGCTATTAGCATCCGTGGCTAAGCTTCTCGCCAACCCCACGTTACAACTGGCGCCCGAACATCATTCTCTGGACCTCGCTTGGGCACGCGAAGAAGGACAACGGACCCGACCGGACTGCTTTGTGCTTTTCTCCACCGTGGGAGTCCGTGTGAGTGTGTGTTTCGCCGTTCTCTTCGACGCAAGTGTGCCCCGTTGGAAGCTAACTGCTAAAGCTAAAGCTATCGTGACTGCAGTCGTGAGTACTGGATCTCGCCTCATGTCCGCGGCGTGGGACGTGTGTGGACTTCACTCGGTGAATTAAAGAGGATCATTAAAGGAGTCATCACCCGGAAATCGCATTTTTCCTTGTTAAAACATGTATACTGGTGTTGGACCTCAGTGGAAACTTGCCTGAAAACCTGGGGTTTGAAAGTGGCTGAGTTTTTTCGTTTGGGCTCTTTGTTTAAGCCAGAGTAGCTCATGAGGCCGCGCACCACAACATTACGAGATTTTGATTCTGCTCCTACGGTGACGTCACCGTGGAGACTGCTTTCATAAACACACCTCTCTTCCACCACCCCGACTTCTGCCGCGCCGCCATTACGGGTTGTTTTATTTCCCACTGTAGCGCTGTTATTTCGTCACTTTATTAAGTTTTAATAATTTTTCATGCGAGAAAGCAAGGGTTTAGATCCCGAATATGTGGTTAGTTTATCCAAATGACAGCTGTTTAGAAGTTTTCTCCGCGTTGGGAGAAGTGAGGTGCAGCCAGCTGCAGCCAGCACCAGAGGAGCGGAGGAACCCGCCCTGCAGCGCTCGTTTACCTGGCCGAACGACATCGTCATGCCGCCGAAAAAAACTATCGTTAATTTATTAAGTTTTAATAATTTTTCATGCGAGAAAGTAAGGGTTTGGATCCCCAATGTGCGGTTAGTTTATCCGAATGACGGCTGTTTAGAAGTTAGCTCCGCGTTGGGAGAAGTGGTGCAGCCAGCTGCAGCGAGCACCAGAGGAGAGGAGGAGGAGTGACTCCTCAACCCGCCTGCAGTGCTCGTTTAGCCGGCCGATAACAACGTCGTCGTGCCGCCGGAGGAAAGGGTCGTTAATTTATTAAGTTTTAATATTTATTCATGCGAGAAAGTAAGGGTTTAGATCCCCAATGTGCGGTTAGTTTATCCAAATGACGGCTTAGAAGTTTGCTTCGCGTTGGGAGAAGTGCAGCTCCAGCGAGGCAGAGGAGCGGAGAGTGACTCATCAGCAACCCGCCTGCAGCTGCTCTTTAACCGGTCAAACTACGTTGTCATGGCCGCGGAGGGAACGGTCGTTAATTAACTTACCCGCAGGTTTGTAGAGGTTTACCGCCGACTGGTTAAATTCTTTTTAGGAGATAAATGTTGGTCTCATTGATGAAATCTAACAATTGTGGCAGTCGTATTAGTTTGTTTGAATGAAAAGTGAAGCTTCACACAGAGCAGCAGCAGCTTTGCACCGGGGCTCTGTAGCCTTCGTACAGAAATCACCACATTTGCATAAATAAATACATGTTTTACAATGAACCGATACAATTTTGTTTTATTTTATGAAGTTATAACATGGTTACGGTACACGACAGAGCAGCATATGCGGTTTCCAATACAGCCTGCATGTAGCCCACTGGGCCAGCCACCATTCCGGCTCTGTCCTCCCTGCGTCCAATCAATGCGCGCCTCATTACATATTAATACAATGAACATCCGGACCAGTCAAAACCTCGCGCCTACCCCCACGAGAGAAAGTTGCCATGTGAAAAAGTGTCAGAACAAGCTCTATGTTTGAATTAAAAAAAAAAAAAATGTTTCCAATAAGTTTTAAGAACTGATTCAAAGCAATTTAAGGGGGATTGGATACATAAAAAACCAGGTGATGACTCCTTTAAAGCAAATACTCTTCTCTTGGATCAAGCGTGTTCAAGCCCCCCCCCCCCCCCCCTTTTCTCCGTGGATTGCGGACTACTTCACCGTCAAGTGAACTGACTTTTCTTTCTTGGACTTGGACTTTGTGAGTATCGAGGAAAACTGTGTGACTTTTTTTTTTAAAAGAAAAAAAAGATGAAGGACAAAATTGCAAAAAAAAAAAAAAAAATTTAAAAAGACTTTGAAAAAGAAATTGAGATAAATGTATTTGAAAATTTTGAGTTGCCTGTATTGTGCCTTGCTGTAGTAGGACATTTTCTGTGATTTTTTTCATATTGCCATACCTTTTTGGTGTTTAATGTGTTTGCTGCACGTGTTATTCATATGCAGTGCTAAGTTAATTCTACTAGAGCTTTTGGCTATTTGGCCTTAAGGCGAGCAGTCACTTTACTCTTGCTCCTAGACAGCGTTAAAGCTGATTTTATAGCGTGTATTTGACTTAAAAGCAGATAATGGCAACTCACTCAAAAGCACAAGCTGACGACTCTGACTCTGACTCGGACATGGACCTTACATGTTTGACTGGGTACACTGTACCCCACCATACTACTGTGGGCCAGGATCAGGATCTGCAGTCGGAGGTTGAAAGACTATTTGAGTGTCTGAACGACTCCCTGGAACTGCAACGTGATTTACTTAAACGGTGGGATAAAGAACACTCTGACAGTCCTGGCACTCAGCAACCGAAACCAACCCCCATGGCCACTTCAACCCCATTCACACCTGCTGTAACCAAATCGAGCCCCACATCAGATTCTGGTGCTCAAGGTAATCACTCAAGCTCTTTTCTGCAGCCCCCTTCGCTCGAGCTGAGCAACACATCTAGAGTGATCGCTGCTGCATTACATCATGCAAAGCTCGAGCCCCCTGTGTTTGCTGGTGATGGTAAAGTGCCCCCTGAAGACTGGTTGCAGGCTGTCAACACCTACAGATCTTCACTGAACCTGACAGACATGCAGATACTACACGAGCTGCCACGTTTCCTTGCAAAGGAGCCAGGTAAATGGTTTAAAGCTCTCAGTTCACATGTCATCACATGGGCCCAATTCTGCCAGCTGTTTAAAACTGTTTTTCTGCCATCTGACCTCCAAGAGCATGTTCTGAGAGGCATTCTCGACCGTGCCCAAGCAGCACATGAGCCCCTCCCAACATTCGTAGCTCACATGCTGGGGGAGTTTAACAAATTAAAGAGCCCACCACCTGCACAAGAGCAAATTGAACTGATATGTAAACATTCTCTGGAAAAATACAGAGTTGCACTGTATGGAGCCCCTATCCCCTCAGTGATGGACTTGTCACTGCGTGCACATGAACTCCATGCGGTCCTGGGGCCAAGTGGACACCAGTCTCCTCCCCCACATGTGAGGAGGAACCAGAACACTGAGCCCCATTGCTATAAATGCTCTCGCCCTGGGTTCACGTCTCGCACCTGCCCAGCCTGCAACACTGCATCTCAGGTGCCACCACCTCCACCACAGCCTGTAACAACTCCCTCATCCCCAGCAACTGTGTCTCCAGATGTAGGTGTGACACGCGCCGAGACAGACAGCATGTCCTTTGATACCCCACCTCACCCCAGGCAGTCGGGAAACTTCAGAGGAGGGAGGACATTTCGCAGAGGCAATCCTCCCTCCAGACGCTGACTGAGCCTCATCCACTTGCCTCAACCCCACAAGAACAACACGTCCTATGTCACGTTGAGGACAGTGACTCCCAGGCTCCCTGGAACACACCACTGAGAACTAAAGTGAACTTTAATGCTGTGCCTGTGGAAGCAACCTTAGACACAGGCGCGTCACTCTCTGCTGTGCGCGCAGATCTCATCTGTGTTAATAACTCTTATCCAAGCAAAACACATCAGTGGACAGGTCCAACAGTGAGCCTTGCCAATAATGACTCCTGTACTCCTGACGGTGTGACTTGGCTCTCTATTGGCTTCATGGGGAAACGCTTCTACCAACGTTTCGCCATAATCTCTAACCTGTCATCTCCTTTCATCCTAGGCATGGATTTCATGATTCGAGCCTCCCTGACTATCCACATCCCATTCAGAACCGTCCTAATGGATGACATCCCTTGTCCTGTGGTGGACGAGGATGAGGACTGCACAGAGGAATCATTCACTGCAGGGGGAGCCATCATGTCACTGGACGCCTTGCAAACCAGTCTCATGTCCAAAGTTGCTGAGGCAAGCCTTGAGGATGGACAGAAAGCAGCGATGCTCAATCTCCTCACCCAGTTCGACGACATGTTCGATGGTCATCTGGGGCGCACTTCAATGACTGAACACCAGATTGATACAGGGATACAGGACACGAAGCCCATAAACCTCCCTCCTTATTGCACCTCTCCAATAAAAAAAAGAATCATCGAGGAACAGGTTGAGCAGATGTTACAGGACGGCATCATTGAGCCTTCCACTGGTCCGTGGGCGGCTCCTGTCGTTATTGTTAACAGGCCTGGCTCTGACCCAAGGTTCTGTGTGGACTATAGAGGCGTCAACCAAGTCACACAAAAAGACTCATACCCTTTACCACGTATTGACGACTCACTTGACTTTCTGGCGAGGGGGCAGTTCATCACAACGCTTGACTTAGCTCGAGGATACTGGCAGGTGGCTGTTGCAGAGGAGTCATGACCAAAGACAGCCTTTATTTCACACTGCGGTCTCTTTCAGTTTCGTGTACTCCCTTTTGGTCTCTGCAAAGCCCCAGCTATGTTTCAGAGACTAATGAACACTGTACTGGCTGGTCTCATCTACAAAACATGTGCTGTTGTGGCAAGGTGAAGAGGGCCCAGGCGGGGATTGAACCCACACCTCCCGGGTAAGAGTCATGTGCGCTTGCCAGTCGCCCAAAGGGACATCCCCTTGGCCAAGTAGCCAGGGCACATGATCAATTGGAGGCATAGTGACAGGAACCTCAACTGTCACACTGTGTATTTAGATGATATTGTTGTTGCTTCCCCCACCTTTGAGCAGCACCTACAGGACCTGGAAGAGGTGCTCAAAAGACTCAGAACTGCTGGCCTCTCATTGAAGCTGAAGAAATGTCAGTTCTGTCTGAGTGAGTTCACGTTCCTCGGCTACCGCATCACTAGCCAGGCTAGCGCCGCCTACTGGTTCCGGCTAATTTCATTTGCCTCAAACATGTAGTCAGGACACTAGCAATGCGTTTCGGTTTGCTCCGTCCGCTCTGGTGGACGGACCAATCAGCGAACAGATGGGGAACTGAAGGCGAAGCCGTTGAACTCAAGCACTCAAGCTAACCTATGAGCTTAACCGGTGTATAGCACACGTGACCACCAAGCAGCAGCGATTAGTTGAAGCAAACGTAAGCAACCGCCTCCCGGAAGCAAACGAATCCCTATGGCTCGTGTTCAGACGCTATATGAAATGTAATGAAATAAGCGGCTGATGCATCAGGCTACCGCATCACACCCTCTGGCATAAAACCTGATGAGGACAAAATAAAAGCTGTGACAGAGTTCCAGGCCCCATCCACCGTGAAACATGTCAGACAGTTCCTTGGACTGACCGGATACTACCGGCGGTTTGTCCTGAACTATGCTCGCCATGCAGAGCCCCTCCATGTACTCACGAGGAAGGATGCTGTCTTCCGCTGGGATGACAAATGTCAGGAATCCATGGAAACTTTGAAAAAGTGCGTCACATCTGCACCCGTCTTAAGATTCCCCGACTTCACAAGACCTTTTTTCATTCACACTGACGCTTGTGACCTTGGGCTCGGTGCTGCACTGATGCAGAAAGACTCGGACGGGCGAGAGATTGCTGTGGCTTATGCAAGTCGCTCTCTTCACAAAGCCGAAAAGCCATACTCCACCCCAGAAAAAGAGTTTTTGGCTGTAATTTGGGCTCTTGAACATTTCAGACCTTATGTAGAGGGCCTCCATGTAACCATCTTCACTGACCACAACAGCCTCAGGTGGCTCATGTCCCGCCCGAACCCCTCTGGCCGGCTAGCTCGCTGGTCGCTACGACTCCAAGACTTTGACTTCTCAATAGTGCACAAACCTGCCGCTCGCAACACTGTGCCAGACGCGCTATCACGCAACCCTCTGCCCCTGACTGACGGCGCTCCCATAGACCTGTTGCCCGAGTACGCTGTTATCGGCAGTTTGGACCTCCGTGCTTTGCCCCCTGTGCTTTTGGCAGATCGCTCGCATTTGAAACAGCTACAGAACGATGACCTGGACATTGGCCAGCTTCTCAAAGATCTGCAGGCGAACCCGCACACTGACTCAGACAAAAGCAGTCCCCCACAGTTTGTTGTTCATGACAGTCTGCTTTTCTACTCTGACCCGAAAGCCAGATGTGGTTTGCATCCTCTGAAAGAACTGAAGCTTTATGCTCCCACATCAATCCGTGGCACCTTGCTCTCCTATTATCATGACCACCCCACTGCAGGTCATCTCGGTTTTTCAAAGACATTGGCAAGGCTGCGGTTCAGGTTTTTTTGGCCCAAGATGGCAGCAGATGTCAAGTGATATGTCATGTCGTGCTCAGTCTGTCAGCTCACTAAACCAAGCCAGAGGAGACCGGCTGGTCTCATGGTTCCCATCTCTCCCCAAAAGCCCTGGGAGTACGCAGGAGTGGATTTCGTCGGCCCATTGCCCCGGACGGCATCCGGTAACACCCACTTGCTGGTCTTTGTTGACTATTTCTCTAAGTGGATCGAAGTGTGTGCAGTTAAGGAAGCAACAGCGCAGGTGGCAGCAGGAAAGTTTGTCAGTGAGGTGTTTGCGAGACACGGTGCCCCAACCTACCTGATCTCCGACAGAGGCTCGCCCTCTGTCAGTGAGTTGTTTGAACATGTTGTTTCCACTCTGGGATCTGTGCACAGGCTCCCCACTGCCTACCACCCTCAAACAAATGCGACAGAACGTGTGAACCAGACACTCAAAACTGCCATACGTGCCTATGTTGGGGACAAGCACACTGCATGGGATAAATACCTGTCACAAATCTGCTTTGCTCTGCGTACAGCCCCACATGACAGCACAGGCCTCAGCCCCTCCATGATGCTGTATGGTCGGGAGCTGGACACCCCGCTCGACCTCATAACAAATCCATCCAGTGACGGCGTGGATGATCCTGGTGTACCGTACCCAGAGACACTCAGGGCCTCTCTGCAGGAAGCTCACGACCACGCCAGAGCAGCTCTTGACCGCAGTCACGACAGACAAAAACATTATTATGACTTGAGACGCCGTCAGGCCTCCTACGCTGTTGGTGACCTTGTCAGGGTTAAGACGCATCCTAGGTCTGATGTGCAGTCCAACTTTACAGCTAAACTGGCACCCCTGTTCACAGGCCCGCTCCGTGTTAGTTAGAAGCTGGGAGAGGTCAACTACTGACTGACAAAGCTGGACACCGGTGTGGATGCTGGAGTCTTTCATGTAGTTAACTTGCAACCTTTCCACACTTGGGACTCTGTTTCCCCCGGCAGGCGCGCTGTGCCTGTGGCTGAAGAGCAAACTGACACTTGGGATCTGGACGACGATGAGCCCATCACCCAGACTGGCAGCCAGACTGACCTCCCTGCTGCAGACATGTGTTTTGACTTGCATGGTGACACTGACTCTGGCCCAGTGCCATTCATGGACTGTGACTCTGAGGACCACTCAGCTATGAGTGTGTCTGACTCAAACCCTGATAACACTGACCGTTACGACTTCAGACCGAGACGTCGCCCCAGAATCACATCTGGTTGGTCGGCCAGCAGATGGACGAACTCTTACCATACTGACAGACTTGACCTGTGATAGGCAATTAGTTGTTATGTCAAGTATGTGGTGAAAATTGAAATGCGATGCAATTTTACAGTTCAGAGTTGTGGTAATATTTTTGCATATCTTGTGTTTGCATTTTGTATCCTGCTTTGGTGGTACAGGTTTTGCCAAAGTTCAAATTTCCTTGCAGGGTCTTACTGAGATCTTTATCTCCTCATTTTTTGCTGTGGTTCAGGTTTTTATAGGCCACCATTGAAAAAGAAGGAAAAGAAAAAAGACATTGCTAATAACTAGAAAATTGGGATGTTACGCTGTACTCATTCACCTGATATGTTTGCTGGGTATTTCTCTGCTTTATTGTGTACTCTTTTCATTGATATGTATATCAGTAGGCTAGTCATTATGTCTTTCTCTGTGTGTAACAGCTAACTTTTCATCAAGTTCATGTATAACAAGGTGTTAAGCGTAGCTTGGTTGCTTCTTCATCTGTGTACGGCTGAGGACAGCCTTGTTATTACCAGGGGGGAATATGTAACAGCCAGAGTATAACAGTGCACTACCAGTTAACGCCACATGGTGGCGCCTCCTTTTGTTTGGTCACTTGATATCACCTTTCTCCCATAGTCGACTTCCTTGACTCTAGTAATGTGGACGCTGGTGAAGGCTACAGGTCACAAACTACTTTGTCCTCCGTTTATTGTTTTGCTGAGGGTAATAATTTATGCCGTGAGACCTGGCTTGTATGATCTGTATCTGTGAATAAATATACAGTGCGGAAATCCCTCCACTTCGTCTCCGGCCTCTCAACTTTATTTCGTGCTGGAGCTGAGCTATTAGCATCCGTGGCTAAGCTTCTCGCCAACCCCACGTTACAAGCTGTGCATAAAGCCCTATGATAAAGCCTAATGGGTTTAATTACCGGAAGTCAGCTCGGTGGAGAGACCCCTGCTGGTCAAAGTGCGGTACTGCAGAATGTTTCACAACATCGGATCGGATCGGTAGTAGTCTAATTCGGTGATAGATGATGAACACAAACACAAAAAAATAACAATATATAAAGTTTATTAGGTTCTATTTTTTTATACTTTTACTTTTGAATATGGGTTACATAATTTTTATTTCTATTTTCATTGATTGATCTGAACTCACACACGTCATCAATGAGCCAAACCACTGAGCTGTTGATCAGTTTATTCCCATATTGATGTCATGTAATTCATGTAATCACTTTTGACTGTGATTAACGTGACAGACACAGTTGGGTGATATCAAATATTACATTTTGTTTTAGATACCCCATGTTTATTACAATCAAGTTTAAATATATTAATCATTTGTAGTTCAGTCTTAAATATTGATTGGAAAAAGTATCATTGATTCATTGGTGATTAAATCTTTTTGTGATCATCTTTTACTTTTTTTTTAACATAACAATAACACAAGATTACAGTAATGTCAATGCCAGCAAAATGGATATAAAACACAGTATACACAGCCATACAAACCTAACAATACAAACACATTAACCCCCCCACCCCACCCAAACCAAACTCCACGTCGTGCCGTAAAACCATACAACACACACCTACTCGTTGATTGTCCCTTTAAGCGTAGGGGTGACAGTGACCTTGGTGGGGACTGGAGATACTGAACCGACATGGCGTGAATGTGACCAACAGTGTTAAGTGCTTTGAGTGGTCTTAGAGGCTAGAAAAGCACAATAAGTGCAAGTCCATTTACCATAAGTGTCTAGTGCGATATCTAGTGGCAGTGAGAATGTTTGACCTTTTTCAAAAAAAATGTAAATACTCTTGCAAGTTTAAAGGGACAACAAGGAGTTTTGGAAAGTGAAGTGTTCTCACACTACATTTACCATTATCCTCCGCGCGCACGGTGAAATTCTTTGACCGGAGCAAGACGGACATCTTGCCAAGAATGTTTTCATTCATCAAGAATTAAAGTCAGAGGTTCGAAGACGATCAGATACCGTCATGGTTCCGACCATAAACGGCGATTCGGCGGCGTTATTCTCATGACCCGCCGGGCAGCGTCTCCAAAACCGAAAGTAAGGAAACGCTCGTCGGCTCGCCCAGCATTTCCACCACTAATAATAATAACGAAATAACGAAATAGACAAAAAATATATATTTATCGAAAATAGAGCCATTAACAAGTGTGGGTAACATAGATTCATCCACATTAATATGAGACTCTTATAACCAAATACAAACTCCTCGTTGTCCTTTAAAAAAAAGAAAACAGAGAATATATCATCTGCTGCCTTACTCTCGTTGTGTTTTGTAGTTTCTCCACATGATGGGGAGACACCTGTTGGGGAACAGGTGAGGTATTCCACTGCCAGATGAGCCAGAGCTGCCTGAGTCATCACCTCTGCTGACAGGAAGATCCTCTGAGCTACTTCAGCTCACACAGTCTGATAGAGCAGCCGGGGTCCCAGACTCTAAACCCTGGGTACAGAGGCTCAGTGAATGTAGTGAAGAAGGTGTGGAGATGTGTCAGTGACCTTCCAGGAGAGACTCTGTAGAAGGACAGCATGCCAGCCTCCCAGTCCAGATACACCGCCACCCTGTGGCTACCCCCGGGGGGAACGGCAACAGTAAACTCCTTGTCATTGTGATTCGCAGTGTACCTCTGACCAGAATAGTGCAGAGACCAGGACATCTTGTAGTGTCCTATCACACATTTGTTGCGCACACCCTTGCGACCGATGCTCTTGTAGGTCACCCCGACCCCGGCCCAGTTCCCTTCCCACTCCACCTCCCAGTAGCAGCGGCTGCTCAGGCCCTGCTGGGTCAGGACTTGGGGCCAGTAGTCAAACCTGTCAGGGTGGTCAGGATACGGCTGCTCCTCCATACCCTGGGCAGCTTTTCGGTTTCCATCAGAGATAATGAGGAGTTTGTGGGCGGTGTTCATATCCAGTGTGAGCTCACATGCATCTGAGGCAGGAGGAAGAGATCAAATTAGAAATAACACAAGTCTAATATCATATTGTCCTGAGTCTCGGAGTTCAGGTGTGAACGCATTCCAAGGTGAATTCTTTTTTTTAAAGTATATTTTTGGCTTTTTTTTGATAGATCAGTATAGATAGACGGGAAAGGGGGCGGCAGAGAGATGGGGAATGACATGCAGGAAAGGGCTGCCCGACGCGGGATTCTTTAACCACTGTGCCACGCACCGCCCCATCCAAGGTGAATTCTGATGCATCAGAGATCTGACCACTTAGACACATTCAGAGGTGGTCTGGACCACATTCATCCACACTGAAGGACTACCCCCCCAACCTCCCCCTCAATATGTTTATTGGTTAAAAACATCAACATGCAAGGGATTTATCTGATTATGAAGCTGAACTGAAAGCCAATCACAAGTGATTAATAGAGATGTTTTTTTGTTTTTTTTTAAAATATGGTACTCAGAGCTAATCACTTATTGATCACTGAAGGTGCAGGTTAATACCAGGTGTGAAGTGGGCCACAGTTTCTCCCTCTGATGAGCACTGTCAGGGCCATTGCTAGGAATTCTGGGCCCCCTGAAAGTATACTAAAGTGGGCCCCTGCCCCCTGCCCCCTGACTTTTCTACTTTTTTTTCATAGACTTATGTATTATCATTTCTTATTTAGCCTACTTTGTTTTGATGCTAATGCAGCATTACTATGAGTATCAGTCAGGGTCTTATGCAGAATAAATCAGTCATACAAAGATTAGACTACTGGGGTTTTTGTGGGCCCTACTGGGCGCTGGGTCCCTAGAATTATCATCACCTTTCTCCCCTATACAACGTAGCCTCGTAAACCAGCCTCTCGCGGAAGTGCATTTCAGTTCATTCCGAGGGAGAGTCTGGCCTCATCCCCATTCTAAGCGTTTGGACTGAAACCCTCAGAAGGCCGAGCCAATCAGCGCCGCCCGCTGTGATTGACACAGCACGTTGGCCAATCAGGGACCGACTGGTGCAAAGCCCCGTCACTACACCAACTTGCTGATTGGCTGAATGGGGTTGTCTGTCAACGCTACTACCAAAGATATTAAACCGTCTTTGCTGCTACTCCCGCCCAGCTCCCGCCCAGCTCCCGCCCACCTCAAACGCTTTACAGGGGGGATGAGGCCAGACTCTCCCGAGAAATGAAATGAAATGCATTTCCGCGAGAGGCTGGTTTACGAGGCTATATACAACGACCCTGAGCACTGTTACAGTACATTGTAAGCATGTAGTTATGTCATTATATAATTTTTAACTTACATTTAGTCAGTCCAGTTTTTAGCCAGCATTCTGAATTGTGGTCGACTCTGTGAAGAAATATAACATTCTGTTATGAAATTCTGGGTAACAAGGTACAGAAATCTCAATATTTAAAGATATATCTTTGGGCTTTTTACCCCTTTATTATGACAGGATAGTGAGAGAGACAGGAAATCAAAGGAGGGAAGGACAGTGATGACATTGTGAGCTGCGCTATACGAGGAGAGACACCAGAGTGCCTACACAGATTTCTAAGGATATTCACTTGTCACGCAGTGGTAAACTGGCTGTGTTTGTTTTTTACCTCAGTTTTGTTAATTCACATTGTTCCTCCTCCAGAGCGTCAGAGATGAGCTTCACTCCAGACTCTCCCAGGTGATTGTAGCTCAGGTCAATCTCTTTCAGGTAGTAGGGGTTGGACTTTACTGCTGAGGCCAAGAAACCACAACCTCTCTCCGTAACGCAGCAGAACGACAACCTGGTGAGCAGCAGAAATCAAATGAACCTCAAGTAAAAGCTACTAATTTGTTACAGGGATACTCCAGCATAAGTTTAACCCACGGTCTAACGCACCATGAGACCATGTATAACACCCCCTCGAGAGATCATGTTTGCTGACCGCAAACTTCTCTAGTTGTAGCGACTTAGCAAAACACTGCTGTCTTTGTAGCGGTGGCCAAGTTCTGTTTTTGTTTCTTTTTAATGGAAACCAGGCAAAACTAGCAGGTGTTTGATGCCTCGTATTATGTACTAGGACCCTATTTGTACTGTTGTCAAAGTACGGTGCTGTTCAGAGCATTATTATTGGCATTATTATGTTACCTGAGTGTTTCCAGTTTACAGCACTCATTTCCCAGTCCAATGCTGAGTTGCTGCACTCCCTCGTCTCCAATGTCATTGTCGCTCAGGTCCAGCTCCTGAAGCAGTGATGAGGAACAGCTGAGGACTGAAGCCAGCTGTTCACAGCATCTCTGGGTGAGATCACATCTGTTAAGTCTGAATGGACAAGCAGAGAATTCATTAGGATTCATCTTGCAGGGACCATGTAAGGCAAGGCAAGGCAATTTTATTTGTATAGCCCGTTTTTACAAACAGTTTGTCTCAAAGGGCTTCTAGCATCATAACAACATCCTCTGTCCTTAGACCCTCACATTGACTGAGGAAAAACTCCATGGGAAACCCTTTTAACAGGGAAAAATCTGAGAAACCTCAGAATGAGCAACAGAGGAGGGATCCCTCACCCAGGACGGACAGATGTGCAATAGATGTTGTTACAGACAAGAAAACAGTTTACAACAGAGAATGTGAGAAACATGGAAATGTTAACAATAGCTGAAGGAGGAAGCTTCTGGTAGGCAAGGAAGACAGGGAGAGCAGGCCAGCTTAATGGGAGGACTGGATGGCAGACTGGTTCATAGGAAGGGGGGGCAGTTAATGCCAATGTCAATGAAATCCTTTTCTGTTGCCAGGTGTTAACAGGTATTTTGGCCAGTGGAAAAGGGGTTTAGACCATTCATTCACTTCAGAGGAAAGGGGTTGGCAAAAACACAATGATATGCTAATGTCTAACTACCAGAAGGAAAATATTAGGAACTGGAAGAGATCCAGAAAGTACACGTTGCTTACGTGAGTGTCTTCAGTCTGCAGTGTGGACTCTGGAGTCCGGGGCAAAGGAGCTCAACTCCAGAGTCTTGTAAACTATTGCCACTTAAGTCTAAATCACACAGCTCTGATGCTGAGCTGAGAGAGGAGGACAGCGCCTGGCAGCAGGTTGCACTGAGTCCACAGTCATTCAACCTGATGGACAAAGACACAAGACTTTAAGTCATCTGAGTTTGAAAGGTGTAAAAGGTGTGCTTAAGGTTTAACAAACACTCTTTAATGTCATGGGGAGATTTGTAAGATTGGGAGAGACACTTGCTTAGCTGATCTGGATGCTTCGAGGACCGGGAGTAGCCTCTGAAGACCTTCTTCATTCCCGGAGTACTTCTTCAGTTCAAACAGCTCTAGATTCTCCTGAGAGGTCAGCAACACAAAGACCAGAGCTGCCCACTGAGTTGAAGAGAATTCATCTGTACTCGAGTCTCGGCCTGAGTCCAAGTACTTCTGGATCTCCTCCACCAGAGAGTCATCGTTCAACTCGCTCAGACAGTGGAAGAGATTTATACACCTGTCAGGGTGAGGACTCTGCTGGATTCTGTCTTTGATGTACTTGATGGTTTCCTCATGATTTTGAGAGTCACAGGTTTGGACCTGTATCTTCAGGCCTCCGAGCAGATCCTGACTGGAGTCCAGAGAGAGTGTGAGGAGGAAACGCAGGAAGAGATCCAGGTGGCCATTGTTGCTTTCTAAAGCACTGTCCACTGCTGCTTTGTGTACGTCGGACACAGACTTTGCTTTGGGTGATTCTCCAGATTCCTTGATCATCAGGTTTACACCACTTTCCTTGTACGTCACATGGACAAACAGTGCTGCAAGAAACTCTTGGACAGACAGATGGACAAAGCAGAAGACTTGATGCTGCAACCAGGACTCTTCCTTGAAGACCTGAGTGCAGACCCCTGAGTAGATAGATGCCTCTTTGACATCAATCCCACACTCTCTAAGATCCTCCTCATAGAAGATCAGGTTGCCTTTCTGCAACTGCTCGAAGGCCAACTTCCCAAGGGACATAATGGTCTTGTAAGTGTGTTGAGGGTCCAGTCCTTGCTCTTTGCAGTACTTGGCTTGCATCTGTGTGGTCTGGTGTGCCAGGAAGTGGATGTACATCTGAGTCAGTGTCTTTGGCATCTTCCCTCCTCCTGCACTGGCAAACATCTTTTCCAGGACAATGGAGGAAATCCAGCAAAACACCGGCACATGGCACATGATGTGGAGACTTCTTGTTGACTTGATGTGAGCGACTACCCTTTTGGCCAAGTTTTCATCATCAATTTTCTTGTGGAAGTACTGCTCCTTCTGTTGGTCACTGAAGCCTCGTATCTCAGTCACCCGGTCAACATACTGTGGAGGGATGCAGCCGGCTGCAGCCGGTCGGGTAGTGATCCACACACTGGCTTTTGGTAGCAGATTACCTGCAATGAGGTTTGTTAGCAGCACATCTACTGAGGCCACCTGTGTAGCATCACAGCATCTCTTGTTTCTATTAAAATCCAGGGGCAGTCTGCATTCATCAAGACCGTCCAGTACAAACAGGACTTTGTACATCTTTAGGTCTTTGAGTCCAGATTCTTTCAGGTCTGGAGTGAGGACATACAGAAGCTTCATCAGGCTTGTTTCCTCATCTCTGAGTAAATTCAGCTCCCTAAAAGGAAGTGAAAACAGGAGCTGGACGTCCTGATTGGCCTTGTCCTCGGACCAGTCCAGCATGAACTTCTGTGCCAGGACAGTTTTACCGATTCCTGCGATCCCCTGGGTGAGAACCATTCTGATTGGTTTGTCATGTTTCGGTAAGGGCTTGAAGATGGCATCACACTTGATTGGCGTTTCTTCTGACCTTGGTCGGTTGATGGCCTTCTCAGTTTGTCTCACCTCATGTTCACTATTGACTTCTCTGATGCCTCCATCAAGTATGTAGAGTTCTGTGTATATTTTATTGAAGGGCATGATATTTCCCTTGTGTGTAATCCCTTCAGCCATTTCGTCATATCTCCTTTTCATGTAGGATTTAATTTTCTGTTGATACACGTTGAGTTCTCCATAAAATCCTAACAGAAGAAAGATTTATCATTCACCAACTTAAAAAAAACAACCAACTTTCCTAACGAAAAGGCTGATATCTATCTATCTATCTATCTATCTATCTATCTATCTATCTATCTATCTATCTATCTATCTATCTATCTATCTATCTATCTATCTATCTATCTGTCTGTCTGTCTGTCTGTCTGTCTGTCTGTCTGTCTGTCTGTCTGTCTGTCTGTCTGTCTATCTATCTATCTATCCAGGGTGCGATTTGCCGGGGGGGGTGGTGGGGATTCCCCCCCCCCTCTGTTTTCGATGTCCCCCCCTCTGGTCATTTATTATTATCCCCGGTGGGGATACGTGTTGTCCCCCCCCCCTGGTCAGACAGAGTAATAGTCCCTACTTTAGATCAAGTCTACATCATTTGAACCGCGAACCTTCTCATCCCCCCTACAGTAGCGCACAGCATCTCCCAGACGGTCATATGTAGCCCAGGCTACTGTAAATTCTCAAAAAAAAAAAAAAAGGAAAAAAAAGGCGAGTCTCGAGATGCCGGTTGCACTGGGTCGGGTCTGTCTCCAGATTTGAGCAAATAAAAGCCGGTCTCAAGCCGGCTCTGTTTCTATATGCTTAATGTTTGGGTGCAACAAAGTCACTGTTATAACAGCATAATCAGCATCAAATCTGTCCCTTCAAAATAAAGTTAGTGACGTGTCTGTTTGGAGCAGCTGCTGACAGATGCGGAGCTGCAGTGACAGTTTCCTCATCACTAAACCTGGGCCACCATCCGATCCTTCCTCGGGACAAAGTCTCTTGGACATATATTAGCTATATTCTGTGTTTTTCTTCTCTTTAACCGTCTCATTTCAGTTTTTGTCGGTTGGCAATCATCTGGTGCACCCGCTGTTTCTCTCTGGCGCTTGCTCACTCACTCACTCACTCACTCACTCGATGCGCATAAATGTTATTAAAAAAAATAAAAAGGAAAAAACACAGATGCGCAAATTGAAATGACCTGTAGTCTATTCAATGACCACAGCTGATCACAGCTTGTCGTGCCACACCTGTCGCGTCTCTATGAACACAACTGGCTTTCTTTTATTTATTTATTTTTGCCGCGGTCCGACCGCATCGGGTCCAGGGTCAACACTGGTCGGACTGGTCGGGTCTTTGCTCATTCATTTGCTCAAACTTGGAGCCAGACCCGGCCCAGACCAGAGTCTGGTTGAGAACAGCAGCCTGTGACGCTCTGTCACATCTATCTATCTATCTATCTATCTATCTATCTATCTATCTATCTATCTATCTATCTATCTATCTATCTATCTATCTATCTATCTATCTATCTATCTATCTATCTATCTATCTATCTATCTATCTATCTATCTATCTATCTATCTATCTATCTATCTATCTATCTATCTATCTATCTATCTATCGTTACACCCCTAGTCGCTATCAATCTCCGTTCCGGAAATAGATGCGAAAGAGTACAGCTTTTTTTTTTTTTCTCAGGGGCTATACCCCCGTTATCAAAGGTGATGACACGGGTCGGGTAACGAGTCTTAATATTGACGGGCGGTAGTCAGAAATAATCACGGGTGATGGGTCGGGACACGGGCTTAAAAACCTACGTGTGGGGCGGGCACCGGTTTCCAAAATTGGACCCGTGCAGGACTCTGCCGGGGGTTACTGTTACCAAGGACTTGGAAATAAAAGTAGCAAAGCTCTGGACAGAGTTGCGGTGATTGTATCCACTTTATGATATGTTATGAAAACACATGAGTCTATCACAACAATGGATTTTCCGGGATCGATCAAATCCGTTGGATTATCACGCTGATTATCCATACAAGAGGTACCGGTTCTCACGGTCCGGACTTCTGACAATAGTTGTTTTGTTTTTTTTGGAGGGTGAGTGTGTGTGCCGAGCGGACCCGTCTGAGACACACGTCTATATGGGACAGGCTTTTATTTAATTTAGAACAAACCTTATGCTCAGTGTAACCCGGGTGGAAATACCCTTTGAGTTCAGTCCTTTTCAGTCTCTTACGGTAACACGCTACGTCATGACGTCACGCCGTCACGTGGCGCGTGACTGAAGCGCGTTCAGTAGTAAAGCCGGCGTCTGCTCGCGGCCGGTAGTTGGGAAGAGGAGCACGCCGGTCAGAGGGTTGCTACAGGTATGTCCTCACATCGCTCGTTAATATTAACATCATGAACCGCCGAGACTGAAATGTAAACACTGTTTTAAACTTAGGAGCCGAATACCGGAGCCGGGGAACATATGAAGTAAGGCCGTGTGCCGCGTTGTACCACGGAATCGGTGAGTGTGATTGTTGTTAGCCTAGCCGCTACCTGGCTATTGTTTGCGGTTAGCCACCTGGCTTTTGTGGGTGGGTGGCTTAGCTTAGCTTAGCTTAGCAAAGATGGAAAATGTATAGTCTAATAATAAAATGGTTCTGCTGTTTGGCCACTGTTTAAAAGAATCAGAATATAAGGAAAGAACCGGATCCAGAGCAGCATTCATTTACAAGTTTAATCAGCACCAATTAAACTTCTTCTAAATAAACGTTAACATTCAATAACTGGGTCAGGTCGGACCGCGGGCTTCTTTTTTTTCTCTTCTTCCTCACTCACCTCATTTCTCTCTGACGCGTCGGTGCTCTGTTTGTGATTTGTCTGCTGCCTTGAATCCGCCCTTTATACGTGCGCGTTCACAGATTCACAATAAGACAAACCAGGGTCGAGTTACCGAATTGATAGTCTGGCCTGACGGAAGTGCGTTGCTGCGATTAGCCTCTGATTGGTCGGAACGAGCCACCCGGCGGAAGTCCCGCCTCCGTGCTGCAGCTTTCACAGTCCGCCCGGTAAAGGGAAACATCAACAAACAACAACAGGAACCGAACCATGGATCCGTGTCATGAACCGAACAGAAGAATACATATCCGTCAGCGGTTGCCAACCGCCCTTAAACCGAACAAAATAATAAATATCCGTCAACGGTTGCCGACCGTCGTTACACTGCGGACCGAAATCCAGTTTCCAACCGGCAATATTTTGCAAGCGCGCCGTTGTTACGGCGTTGCTACGGCGCCGACCACAACGATTGTGACTGGTTGAAAGAATTCCAAACGGCCGGAGCGTTTTTTTCTCTGATCGCAGAATCATAGGCGGAGCAGCCAGACTCTCCTTCTTTTCTGGAGGAGGGTCTGGCAGGCGAGACTACCGAATTGATAACCAGCGTCGTGGTACTGCTGATCCGGAGTGACAGTGTTGTGGATAGGTTCAGCTGGAGAGGCTGGGAGTAACCCCGGGTAGGCTGAGCTCGCTTCGTGGTACAGGCCTCTGCCCTCGGCGCAGCTGGCTCAGTGGTCAGCATAGGTGCACAGTCCACACATAACTTTACCATGCCTTTTAATTTCATACTTTCATAATTTTCGATTTGATATGTGCACATTCCGTTCAAATAAAACGTTTTATGCAATAAAATATAATTATTCTGTTGAAATTATTTATCTACATACACACCTGCGCTCCGCACATGTGTGCCTGCCGAATATATCGTCAACCGCCGATTTAAGGGATGACGGTGGCCGACTGGAAATTTTTAACCTATCACCCAAGCCTAATGTGGTAGGAACATATGACTGTGACCTCATACACACATACACTTCCTGAGAGAATATTTCGATATCAGAAGCTCAAATCTCTTACTTTGCTGGAGGAGGGAGATGTACGCATCTTGTTTCATGGTCTTCAAAACATGCAGGACGATCTGTAGAAATCCTTCTTTGGCTCCAGTTTCTGACTGAATCAGTTCTTCATCGACCTCCTCCTCCTTTTCTTTGCCTTTCCCACTCTCTCCACTGGGACTGAGGACGTTCCAAACTCTCATCATGTTTGATTTTATGAATTCTGAAACTTTGTCCTCCAAATCCTGAAATAAAGAAATTTCAGTTCAATAATATTTTACATATGATAAAATAGAGAACTCAGTGAAGAAATCAGTCCTGCATCTTTGTCTTTGTCAGGTCTGCTGGCAGCAGCTATCTGTTATACAGAGTGCACACAGCAGGAGGCCAACCCCCCCACAGAGCTCCTTTCTTTAACTCTTTTGCGACCATTGACGAGTAAACTCGTCAAAACCGTTTTTGGTTTTTGTTACAGATTACGATAATAGACACTCTGAGGTACCCTGTGTGTGAATATAATAGTCCTCTGATATGTAAAACTGTTTTAAACTACAATCAAAACATAATGTTTTTTATAAACTGTGTGATCTTGGTTTTGTTTGAGTAATCGTTCTCCTTGAATGCTGCTGTGGGGACAGCTGCAGCGCTGTGCGGCTGTCGGCTACAGTGTTGCAACTTTCTCGCTGAATCTGGCGACTTTCCAAACCCTCTTTTGACAAAAGCGACCGACGACAAATCTGGCAACTTTTCCCGGTGCTGTTACAAACGTTTCTGGTTTGGAGACTCGGATCTGAAAGCCCGTTATCACGGCTGTTTTCACGGTGCAGCGGAGCGGGCGCTGAGCAGCGGGCGCTGCTGCAGCCAGAGACCCGCCCCACTGCTCTCCACGCCGCCACACCCCCCAGATTTACCTACAAATATATTTATTTAGCCGTAGAAATGATTTGGGAGACATGCCACACTGCAGAGTACCGGTAAAATGAGCGGATTGCCACTTGACACAAAAGTGCGTTTTTCTCTGAAACTAGAGCGGGAGCTCCGTTTTTGGAGAAACCCAGCTCTCTTCTTCTCCTTCGTACTCGCGAATGAAACGGCGGAAAAACTCGCAGTTTTTTCGAGGAGCACGTTGGAAAGTCACCCTTCAATCACGTGAAGACCGTTTGTTTCTAGGTGATGTACAGAGTTCGGTTCGACGTGAGAAAAAGGTAAACAAATAGCCAAAAACATGTGGTCCTGAGCGGATGTGCTGAGGAATTAGTGTGGTCGCGAAAGAGTTAAATACACCCACCTTTTGGTTCAGGGTCTGACTTGAAGCAGTCTGGTCACTGGAAGCTCCTGAGTGTGTCCATCTGTAAATACATGTGCAGACTGAAAACACAGGAAGATCTCACACTGACAGTAATGATGTTTTACAGAAATATTTTATTCAGCTCTGGAGGACACGTTGTCCTTCTCACCGTTCATCAGGAGGAACCTCTTCTCCACTGAAGAGTGGAGGTTGGCCCTTGGAGCTGTCACTTGTCAGGGAGACTCCACTGGGACATGGAGACGCATAAGTACAAGACTTAACATGTCTATTGCTGTCTACATTCATTTTGTAAAGTTGACTCATTTCCTTATCTTTTGTTCACTTTTAACACAGCTAACAAATCAAGTTACAGATAATTTGTATTAAATGCTATTTATGCATATGCTGGCATTGTGTAAGAGAAAGCCAAGAAAAGGCAATTTTATTTGTATAGCCCATTTTTACAAACAGTTTGTCTCAAAGGGCTTTACATGGCATCGTAGCAACATCCTCTGTCCTTAGACCCTCACATCCACTGAGGAAAAACTCCATAGAAAACCCTTTTAACAGGGAAAAACAGGAGAAACCTCTGCAGGGTGAGGAACAGAGGAGGGATCCCTCACCCAGGATTGGCAGAAGTGCAATAGCAATGTAATGTAAAGATTTTCTTCTCTGTCCTCCAGCTCTGGAGGACATGTTGTCCTTCTCACCATTCACCAGGAACCTCTTCTCCACTGAAGACTGGAGGTGGGCTCTTGGAGCGGTCGCTCTTCAGGGAGACTCCACTGGGACATGAAGACGCTGCTGCTGCTGGTTGGACTCTGTAACCAAGGACAAGACTAAACATGTCTCTTCTGAACTTGAGAGGGCTTTTGTTTGTTAAAGTACAGTTTTGGTATTTTATCCCTTTATCTTGATAGAACAGTTAAGAAAGATAGGAAAGCAGGCAGAGAGACGGGGGATGACATTCCAGTGTTTCCCCTAACAGAACTCTCGCAACAGAACTCTCGCAATTTGATTTGTAATGGTAAACCACTTTGAGCTGTGTCTCTTAAATGAAAAGTATAAATAAATTACATCATATTATTATTATTATTACCATTATCATTTTTTAAAATTATTTCTAACAGGTCTACTCACACAACTTTCAGGTCACTGCTAACCCGATCAGACGTTCTTCCTCCATCTGGTCTCTTGTGTCTTTTCTCTTTATTGGAAACAGAAAACAACTTCAAATCTTTTATTCTGGGCTTTTATCTGTGAAAGGTCAAATGAACACAGCTCTGAAACTAGTGAACATTTTTGAAATACATACAATTTTAACAAATTCTTGGACAAGCATAAGCAAGAAGGTAGTTTTATATGACAATAAATTTCATGTTGTGATTCCATAATTAAGCTATTTTAGTTATTTGTGCTGTTAGATTGAATCTGTGGCTCCCACTGTAAAACAACAAAGAACATGTTAGTGTACCTGATCTCTTGTCTCCATCACTTTCTGTCTTCCTTTGTCTCTGAGCGTCTCCATCTGGTTTCCCATCTCCTTCCTCCTCAAAGTCGCGCTGTGATTTCTCCATTTCACCTGTACATTCACCGGACACAGATTTAGTTAAAGCAGAAGTAAGCGATATTTTTGTGTTAATCTAAGTCTTAAATAGTTGTATCTTCCGACAGCAATCACTTCTGTAGAGTGTTTGGTCTGAAACACGGGTCTGTCAGTCACTCTGCTCTGCTGTAAGCCGAGGAGAAAACTTTCCTTGTATCCTACAAGTTTTATCCGATGAGGAGAGAGAACGGCATAAAGGGGCAGTCCTCTCTGTGTGTGCAGCCAAGGGATGCACCTGAATGTGGTGACGTAGGGACGAGGACAAATAGATCCATGACGAGGGCGGGGGCTGCTAACTCCATCGGCTGAAAAGACATTATGGTGCGTTCAAGGCAACCCGTAACTCGTGTTTTTCCGACCTGTGAAGTCGTACCAGTTCGATCTGGTACGACTTCACGGGTCAGAAGTTACGAGTGGCCGTTATAGTGACTTTCACCGGTAAAACAGGTCGGAAAAACACGAGTGGGTTGTCTGGAACGCTACAAAGTCGTAAGTTGTGACTTGAAGCTGTAACTTACGGTTTCAAAAGCCTGCCTGGAACGCAGCATTAGCCAAAACGACCGGATCGCTTACTTCTGCTTTAATGTCTCTGTGCAAATGTTACAAGACTCAATCAGGATAACCTCATTGTAATATGGACATGGTACCAAATTTTGGTTTCACATTATCTCGAAAAAAAAGAAGCTGTTATTCCACTATATAAAAACGTAAACAATGATGAAGAATATGGCCTGTTTAGGCCTCCATACATGTAAGTTACCATGCTATAAGAAATTACTTTCTTAGGCTTATGTGGACCTCCTACGTTAAAAATTTAAATAAATTACAGAGGAGGTAACTCTATATAGATGATTTTCTCATTTTTATTTTTATTTATTTAGAAGACTGGATCGGAAGTGCTGAAGGAGACAGAGGAAGAGAAGTAAAGAAGTGGTTAACAGAGCCTAAAAGATTATTATCTCATATCTAGTCTAAACATTAAAATACAGACATGAGGAAACTTGTCACCTAGGTATTCAAAACAGGAGGTCGTCATTAAAGTAGGCTACAGCAGAAATGCGGCGAAGAAAAAGGTAGACCAAATCAGAGAGAAATGAGACACCCTGTATCTTAAGTCAGTTTATTTCCCCTATCAAAAAACTTTAAATTGTGTGGTTTTTTTTTTATTCCATAGGCTATAGCCTATTAAACCCGCTGTTGTTATTGATAAACTTTTTTGAACTAACTTCTAAACAGGCTACAAGTTTCAAAACAATCAGTTTAAAATGGCGGTGATGAAACAACAGGTTAAATGTTTAATTTCTCACAACGAACGGAACAGTGTGAGTTGTTTCTTGTTGTCACCCCGCCGTTCGTCTACCGGAAAATTTACAGCAACAGTAACAGCCTTACTCACCGTTTAACGGGTGGACATGTTGCCAGCATCCCTCCGCTGCATTTCACCATCTGATATCAAAGAAACAACAGAGGCTCCAAAGACAAAGTCGTGTGACACAGTTTAAGAGAAAGTTTCGTTGTTGAGACATAAATCCGAACAGACCCGATGAAGCCCGAATAAATCCGACTCTCAGGTGCCACTCCCAGGAGGATGATGCAGGAAGTTGACTTAAGGGGAGACTGGAGACAAGGTAAGGTTGCAACAAGCCTTATTTCTCCAGAAACATGCTCGAGTGATGACACTCACACTGCACATTCACAGTTAGACCCTCTACCCACCAAGAATAGAAAAGACATATTCAGCATCTGCTCCTGCTTGTACTGAGGGAAAGTTGTTTTAAGGGTATGAAAGTAGCTTTTTTCATGAGCTGTATTTTTGTCATACTGTCCTGACCTTTTGTATGAATTAATCCAAACATAACCAGTTTGAATCACTGTTTTGTTGACTATTAAATGACCTGCTCAGCATGTGTGTCAGTGTCAGTGTCTAGCTAGTAGGCTACATGATGTTTTGTCATGGCTGACAGGGTGGGGACGGTTGCAACAACTTCCATTTGAATATGGAAGCACTATGCAAATGCTAATGTATAAAATGAAACATTTTTAGCTTAAAATAGGCACAATATATCTATTTTATTCCTCATGATAAACTGAACAGCCAATTATATTAAACCATGAGGGACTAAGATTTCAAAATAATTCCCCAGATAACTTCCTATAATGAAATAGGCAATTTGCATCAATAGCCTAGTTGTATCTTGTTCTATGGGACAGAAGTAGCCACATATATTTTCCTATGAAAATTAGAGAAAAGTAAATTTATTTGATGTCATACAGTGAACAAATCATCCAAAAGTAGAGAGTTTTTTGTATTGCAAATAGTTCCATTCTTCTTGTCTCACACTGAGCTATTGAGTTTTATTACCACTGTTAAAGCAGAAGTAAGTGATATTTTTGTGTTAATATAAGTCTTAAATAGTTATATCCTCCGACAGCAATCACTTACATAGAGTGTTTGGACTGAAACACGGGTCTGTCAGTCACTCTGCTCTGCTCTGAGCCCAGGAGAAAACTTTTCTCGTATCCTACAGTTTTTATCCAATGAGGAGAGAGAACGGCATGCAGGGCTGTGTGTGCAGCCAAGGGGACGCCGTGAATGTGGCGACGTAGGGACGAGGACTGTTATGGTGCGTTCAAGGCAACCCGTAACTCGTGTTTTTCCGACCTGTGAAGTCGTACCAGTTCGATCTGGTACGAGTTCACGGGTCAGAAGTTACGAGTGGCCGTTATAGTGACTTTCACAGGTAAAACAGGTCGGAGAAACACGAGTGGGTTGCCTGAAACGCTACAAAGTCGTAAGTCGTGACTTGAAGCTGTAACTTACGGTTTCAAAAGCCTGCCTGGAACGCAGCATTAGCCAAAACGACCGGATCGCTTACTTCTGCTTTAACCTCGACTCAAGGCCTATGTTCTACGCAAAACAAAACTCAAACTGTTCTATATATGTTCTATAATATTACTAAATAACTAAATAATACTATAGTATTATTGTAAGACAATGCATATTTTAGGAATACTGTACTTATTCAGACAAAAATCTAAAGTTAATTAGTGAAATTGAATGTATGTTTAATATGTTGCAACCGTCCCTTATTCGTCTGGATTCTTCCATTCAAATGAATATTGTGATTGATGTGTCATATTTAACCATCTTTAAATGGTATGTAGCTGACAAATGTATGTTTAATCTATAAAAGTTTGGTGAGCCGAGTCCAAATAAGTAAATAATATTTAAAGCAGAAGTAAGTGATATATTTGTGTTAATATAAGTCTTAAATAGTTGTATCTTCCGACAGCAATCACTTACATAGAGTGTTTGGTCTGAAACACGGGTCTGTCAGTCACTCTGCTCTGCTCTGAGCCGAAGAGAAAACATTTATCGTATCCTACAGTTTTTATCCAATGAGGAGAGAGAACGGCATGCAGGGCTGTGTGTGCAGCCAAGGAACGCCGTGAATGTGGTGACGTAGCGACGAGGACTGTTATGGTGCATTCAAGGAAACTCGTATTTTTCCGACCGTGAAGTGGTACCAGTTCGATCTGGTACGAGTTCACGGGTCAGAAGTTACGAGTGGCCGTTATAGTGACTTTCACAGGTAAAACAGGTCGGAAAAACACGAGTGGGTTGCCTGGAACGCTACAAAGTCGTAAGTCGTGACTTGAAGCTGTAATTTACGATTTCAAAAGCCTGCCTGGAACGCAGCATTAGCGAAAACGACCGGACCACTTACTTCTGCTTTAATGCACATCTGATGTTGGACATGTCTTTTATTTTGAAAAATAACTTATATTGAAAGGCACACGAGACACGTGAACACATGCAGTTGTAATGCTCCTCCTCACTTTCTTATTATTTGCTCCATTTGCTCTGAATGCAAAGATATCAGTTTCTTATTAATGTGGCCTGAATGCAGTGAATCTTGTTTTGTTTTGTGGGTTTTATTTTGTGCAATTTGATATTTATTCACTTTTGTGAACATGCTCTGAATGCAGAGATGCATTAGAAGTCAAATATATCGTTTTGTTGGTCTCCATTTTGTGCAGTTTGATATTTTTTTATTCACTTCCGTACATGCAGTTGTCATGGTCCCCCTCAGTTTCATTCATGTGCTCTGAAATGCACTTTGCTCAATAAAGAGCAAAAATATTTTTTTAAGGCTTAAAAAAATTCTTGGTTTCTATAAAAGTGGGTCACGACTTAATGACCATGGGAAAATGTGGAGCCCAGAGTGAGACTAGTTGAGAACCCCTGGTTTAATACATTTACATAATTGAGATCAATTGCCCTTGACTTGATTGTGATGATTAAGAAAAAAAAGACATAGCCTAATTAAAGGGCAACTTCGGTTTTTTTCAACCTGGGCCCTGTTTTCATATGTTTTTCTGTGTATGTGAGTGATGGATAATACTTTTATTGAGGTGGCTGCAGTATTGAGCTGGGCAGACAGCCTGCAGCCCAGCTAACGCTCTTCCACGGGGCAAGTGGCTCCCGTCAAAGTGCGCCCTATAAACGGGCATTTTTTTCAAACTGACAGGCTCAGATAGTTACAATGAGTGTCCCACAACATACTAGAAAGGAGAAATGAACGTAATAGTCTCTACCTTTAGCTGGAGGTCGCTGTTTGCTGTGATCTGTGTCCAAATCTTACCACGCCAGAAATCTCGTTCTGAAATCTCGCGATAACTCGCGGCAAAACACCGGTGGGGAAAACTGTTACCTGACGTGAAGAGAAAAGTCCATATTTAAACAGAAGTGGATTGATAAGAACATTATTTTTATATGTGACCTTTTTGATTGTCATGGTGTAATGCTTAGTTATGAACGTTTTCTTCGTCTTAAATCCTTTCCTGTTACAAGTAAAGATTTTAATACGTAACTAAAGCAATCCCTAATGGTCTTTCTCTCCTTATGAGAAACCATTGTCAATATCAAGAAACAATAAGAATAAAACCCCTTCTGATGTTAAATGGACTTGATGTAATGCATTCAAAATGCAACAACAAACATATACTGTACGTAATATTTTTTATGAAAAGAGGAAAATTACTCCACGAGGGAAATCATTTTGGGATAACATCTTTATGGACACTGACTGGAAGAAGGCCTGGACTTTGCCTTATAAGTTTTGTATTTCCAATAAAATAAAAGAGGTTCACATCAAAATATTACACACTATATATCCAACAAATTTATATTTCTCTAAATTTTTAGATATTGAAAACAAATGCAGTTTTTGCAATACAGAACCAGAATCCTTAACTCATTTATTCTTCCACTGTGCTCAATCCATCAATTTCTGGACTCAACTTGAACAATATATAGTGTGTAAAATCAAGATAAACATTATAATTGACTGTAAAAGTGTGATTATGTTTTTTGCCCATGAAGAAAATGACATCACCTTTATTACAAACCTATTCATTTTGTATGGCAAATTTCACATACATAAATGCAAATACTCCAAAACATCACCCAACTTTAGAGGTTTCTTGCATGAGTTCAAAGAATACATGAAATCCCTTACACTAATTGACACTAAACAAAGCATCACATCCATAGATATTTACGAGAGATTTTTCAAAGAAGAATAAAGCTTTTACATTCTGTCCCCTTTTCTTTCCTTTTTCTATTTTTTAAATTTATTTATTTATTTTTCGTCTGTCATATTATTTGTTCATTTATTTATTATCCTTCCTTCGATTGAATGTTTACTAACATTGCTAATAATTTCCTTATTTTATTGTGATTTATTTATTATTTATGATTACTGATAGATATTGGAGCACCTGTCTGTTGTTCTATTGTATAATTGTACGTACAACCCTGTTCTTTGTACATCTGTTTATATGTACAGCTGTTTTCAATAAAGCTCATTGAAAAAAAAAAAAAAAAAAGGTGAAGAGAAACGACCGGAGAATTTACAAATTGTAACAACAAAATGTTGGGCTGCTTTTAGCGCTGCTTTCACAAGTTAGGGCTAACAGTTAGCTGTGCTACAAATGGATGCTGACACTCCTGTCGATGCACTGCGCCGTCGCCGTGCCGACCACAGGGTCTGCTGTGACCACTTTGACCGGGGATGACTACTGCCAGTCAGAAGAAGAAGAGACGTGCTATAGGTAGAGAGGTAGAAACACGTTCATTTCTCCTTTCTAGTTTGTTGTCGGACACTCATTGTAACTATCTGAGCCTGTCAGTTTGAAACAAATGCCCGTTTATAGGGCGAACTTTGACGGGAGCCACTTGCCCCGTGGAAGAGCGTTAGCTGGGCTGCAGGCTGCCTGCCCGGCTCAATACTGCAGCGACCTCAATAAAAGTATTATCCATCACTCACGTATACAGAAAAACATGAAAACAGGGCCCAGGTTGAAAAAAACCGAAGTTGCCCTTTAAGAGATAATCTTTTCTAAAAGCTTTTCAAACAGTAAAAATCGATGTTCTTTGTATATAATTTCAAAGAAACAGAAGTAGAAGTCAGAGCTCGATGGCGACCTCTGCTGGTCAAAAAGCGGTACTGCAGAATGTTTCACAACAATGTACATAATTCCATCTGTACAAACTGAATGTAAATGAAAGGTAAATATTATTGACAAGATTTTTTTTTTATTCTTTACATTTTGAATATAAAGTATAACATTTTCTGTATTTTAATGCAGTGGGCTATGTGATTTTCAGTCACTGATTGATCTGAACTCACACACATCATCAATGATCAGTTCATAGTCTTCATGGTTGATGTCATGGAATCAGTTCAGTTTTGACTGTGACAGAGACACAGTTGGAAAAAATCTGATTAAATTTTATTTTACATACCCCACAGAAGTTTGTTATGACAATCTACAATATTAAACACTCATATTTTAGTCGTTATTATGGATTACAAAAAGTAGCATTGGTTCATTGGTGATTGTATTGTTTTGTTTTGTCTTGTTTTTATCCTCTGTGAGGCACTTTGTGTTACTGCAACGTATGAAAAGTGCCATATAAATAAAGTTGATTTGATTATATTTGATTAATTCCTGTGTAGACCTGTATCCAAACAAAAACATCACTACAAACAAAAACTGAAGCGTAGTGAGCCAAGAACCAATACTCCAACTCTCTGATCAGATGGAGCCACGTCCCCTTCTGAGTTTTGTTCGTTTCAGTTTGTAAACAAAACATTGAAACTCAGCCCCTCCTCTCGGGCTAAGCTGTGTAGCCTCCTGCTCCTGCCAGCAGCCGTTGTCATGACAACAAAGGAAAGGAAATACAGTCCGAAAGAAGCGCTGGAGCCGTGGGCTGATAGCCGACCGTCACCAACACCGGGAGCCTCCGTGTTATGTTGTTATGCCGTTGTGGTGAACTGGGAAGACGTCGTTAGCGGCGGATTCTAGCTCACTACAACGGCCCTAATACATGTTACCAGTGTCGGTGACGGTCGGGAATCGGTCCGCGGCTACACTCAGACTGTATTTATTTTACTTTGTGGTCCTGACTGCTGCTGCTGAGAGAGAGAGACGTGCTAGCACTCGTTAGCGTCAGAGACAGCTAGTGCGGCTAGGAGCCCTGAGCCTCCTACTCTGCTGCACGTAGCTTCACCTGAGCTCCGTCATTGGCTGGAGAGAAAACACAGACTCTCTCGCCAGAGATATCTATGCTCATTTGCGACTCTCTCGCTCCACCCAGAAACGTCCACGTGCATAACAAAACCTGAACAAAACAGAGTAAAAGACCAAAATACAGGCACAGGACTAGAAGCCCATAGGTGACTATTAAGACGGATTTCATTTGTACAAGTCTAATGTTTATTTTTGGGCACAAAACTTCAGACCCAACCTTTAATGTATGTTCGTCTATAGTGTTTAGTGAGTTTCTTTAGTTAAAGCCACTACACACCGGAAACTTGACGAATAAAGAACTGACAGGAAAGATCCTCTGAGCTATTTCAGCTGACACAGTGTGATGGAGGAACCGGCGGCTCTAAACCCTGGGTACACAGGCTCAGTGAATGTGGTGAAGAAGGTGTGGAGATGTGTCAGTGACCTTCCAGGAGAGACTCTGTAGAAGGACAGGATGCCAGCCTCCCAGTCCAGATACACCGCCACCCTGCGGCTACCCCCGGGGGGAACGGCAACAGCAAAGCTCTTGCCTTCATGACATGCAGTGTACATCTGAAAATAACAGTGCAGAGTCCAGGACTTCCTGTTGAATCCCAACAAACAGTTGTTGCTGACACCCTTGCGACCGATGCTCTTGTAGGCTGCCCCGATCACGGCCCAGTTCCCTCCCCACTCCACCTCCCAGTAGCAGCGGCTGCTCAGGCCCTGCTGGGTCAGGACTTGGTTCCAGTAGTCAAACCTGTCAGGGTGGTCGGGATACGGCTGCTGCTCTTTGCCCCAGTTAACTTTTCGGTTTCCATCAGAGATAATGAGGAGTTTGTGGGCGGTGTTCATATCCAGTGTGAGATCACATGCATCTGAGGCAGGAGGAAGAGATCAAATTAGAAATAACACAAGTCTAATATCATCCACCACAAACCTGGAGTTTTGTTTTCTGGTTCAAATCTGCCCACAACCAAGGTGGAAAACTTGACCTTCAGTCTCAAACCTACTGTAGCTCATCCATCAACCAATAGAGGTGATTATCAATCATTGTGTAGGACACTCAGGCTACTGCCATTACACTCGGCAGCTGTATATGGTCTTGTCGACTCTAATGAAATCATCTGTCAAAGTTTCATTATGACCAGGTTTGACCGGTGCCAAAGTTTCTCCCTGTGATCAGCAATGTGACTGCACATTGTGCGTGTGATGTCAACACTGAATCTCTTTTAGTAACTTACATTTAGTCAGTCCAGATTTTAGCCAGCATTCTGCATTGTGGTCAACTCTGTGGGAGAATGTGAAACATGCTGTCAAGAAGATCTGGATCACAAGGTACAGAAAGTCACTTCTCATTAAAGATGTCAGCCTGATGAGGTAAGACTTGTTCTGACCACCACCAATCAAATTTCATTATTTTTTATCCATATCACTGGACTAGTAATGAAATTTTCTTGTGACATAGCAGCACGTCAACAATGTTTTTTTACCTCAGTTTTGCTAATTCACATTGTCCCTCCTCCAGAGCTTCAGAGATGAGCTTCACTCCAGACTCTCCCAGGTGATTGTAGCTCAGGTCAATCTCTTTCAGGTAGGAGGGGTTGGACTTTACTGCTGAGGCCAAGAAACCACAACCTCTCTCCGTAACGCAGCAGAACGACAACCTGGTGAGCAGCAGAATTCAAATTCGACTCAAACAAAAGCTACTAAAATGTAAAGAGGGAAAGCTGAGTGTGTCAGGACAGAGTCATGGTGAGGGACGACCACTGTTCCAGAGTAACGTTACCTGAGTGTTTCCAGTTTACAGCACTCATTTCCCAGTCCGATGCTGAGTCGCTGCACTCCTTCGTCTCCAATGTCATTGTCGCTCAGGTCCAGCTCCTGAAGCTGTGATGAGGAACAGCTGAGGACTGAAGCCAGCTGTTCACAGCATCTCTGGGTGAGACCACATCTGTTAAGTCTGAAGGGACGAACAGAGAAGTCATTAGGACAAATCTTGCAGGGACGATGAGTGGATATTATACCCCCTTTTTGACTGACATCAGTGGGTGTACACAGGTTTTCTAAACACGAGTAAACCCAGGAAGGAAGAGTTTACTCTCGTAGATGTTATGTTCAAACCAGTGCCAATTAAGCCTTTTTTTATATATATATATATAAACCATCTGGGAGTCGTCAAGTTGGTACAACTGAAGATGTGTCCCAGCTCCTTATTGGTGGGGGTCACCTGGGGTCAATCCTGTGCAGAAGACCCTTCAAGTATTAGGGATATTTACCATCATGTCTTCTTCAAATCAAAACTTCAGGAAAAAAGGGGTTGGCAAAAAACACAATGATCTGCTGATGTTTAACTACCGGTGACAAAATATCAGGAACTGGAAGAGATCCAAAAAAATGTATGTTGCTCACCTGAGTGTCTTCAGTCTGCAGTGTGGACTCTGGAGTCCGGGGCAGAGGAGCTCAACTCCAGAGTCTTGTAAGCTATTGTCACTCAAGTCTAAATCACACAGCTCTGATGCTGAGCTGAGAGAGGAGGACAGCGCCTGGCAGCAGGTTGCACTGAGTCCACAGTCATTCAACCTGATGGACAAACACAAAAGACTTGAAGTTTGTATAACATGGAGTCATCTGCAAAACTGAGTTTGATAGCTGTGTGCAAACACTCATGATATGTTATAGATTATAGATTTGAAGAGACACTTACTTTGCTGATCTGGATGCTTCGAGGGCTGGGAGGAGCCTCTGAAGACCTTCTTCATTCCTGGAGTACTTCTTCAGTTCGAACAGCTCTAGATTCTCCTGAGAGGTCAGCAACACAAAGACCAGAGCTGCCCACTGAGTTGAAGAGAATTCATCTGTACCAGAGTCTCGACCTGAGTCCAAGTACTTCTGGATCTCCTTCACCAGAGAGTCATCGTTCAACTCACTCAGACAGTGGAAGAGATTTATACACCGGTCAGGGTGAGGACTCTGCTGGATTCTGTCTCTGATGTTCTTGATGGTTTCCTCGCGACTCTGAGAGTCACAGGTTTGGACCTGAATCTTCAGGCCTCTGAGCAGATCCTGACTGGAGTCCACAGAGAGTCCGAGGAGGAAACGCAGGAAGAGATCCAGGTGGCCATTGTTGCTTTCTAAAGCACAGTCCACTGCTGCTTTGTGTACGTCGGACAAAGACTTTGCTTTGGGTGATTCTCCAGATTCCTTGATCATCAGGTTGACACCACTGACCTTGTACGTCACATGGACAAACAGGGCTGCAAGAAACTCTTGGACAGACAGATGGACAAAGCAGAAGACTTGGTGCTGCAACCAGGACTCTTCCTTGAAGACCTGAGTGCAGACCCCTGAGTAGATAGATGCCTCTTTGACATCAATCCTACACTCTCTAAGATCCTCCTCATAGAAGATCAGGTTGCCTTTCTGCAACTGCTCGAAGGCCAACTTCCCAAGGGAAATAATTGTCTTGTAAGTGTGTTGAGGGTCCAGTTCTTGCTCTTTGCAGTACTTGGCTTGCATCTGTGTGGTCTGGTGTGCCAGGAAGTGGATGTACATCTGAGTCAGTGTCTTTGGCATCTTCCCTCCTCCTGCACTGGCGAACATTTTTTCCAGGACAATGGAGGAAATCCAGCAAAACACCGGCACATGGCACATGATGTGGAGACTTCTTGTTGACTTGATGTGAGTGACTACTCTTTTGGCCAAGTTTTCATCATAAATTTTCTTGTGGAAGTACTGCTCCTTCTGTTGGTCACTGAAGCCTCGAATCTCAGTCACCCGGTCAACATACTGTGGAGGGATGCAGCCGGCTGCAGCCGGTCGGGTAGTGATCCACACACTGGCTTTTGGTAGCAGATTACCTGCAATGAGGTTTGTTAGCAGCACATCTACTGAGGCCACCTGTGTAGCATCACAGCATCTCTTGTTTCCATTAAAATCCAGGGGCAGTCTGCATTCATCAAGACCGTCCAGTACAAACAGGACTTTGTACATCTTCAGGTCTTTGAGTCCAGATTCTTTCAGGTCTGGAGTGAGGACATAGAGAAGCTCCATCAGGCTTGTCTCCTTATCTCTGAGTAAATTCAGCTCCCTAAAAGGAAGTGAAAACAGGAGCTGGATGTCCTGATTGGCCTTGTCCTCGGACCAGTCCAGCATGAACTTCTGTGCCAGCACAGTTTTACCGATTTCTGCGATCCCCTGGGTGAGAACCGTTCTGACTTGTTTCTCATGTTTGGGTAAGGGCTTGAAGATGTCATAACACTTGATTGGTGTTTCTTCTGACCTCGGTCGGTTGATGGCCTTCTCAGTTTGTCTCACCTCGTGTTCACTGTTGACTTCTCTGATGCCTCCATCAAGTAGGTAGAGCTCTGTGTATATTTTATTGAAGGGCATGATATTTCCCTTGTGTGTAATCCCTTCAGACATGTACTCATATGTCTTTCTCATAGAGGATTTATGTTTCTGCTGATATATGTTGAGTGTTCCATGAAACCCTAATTGAAGAAAGATTTATCATTAGGCAACTTAAAGCGATAGTTCACCCAAAATTCAAATTTCACTCATTATCTACTCACCCTAATGTCAACTAAGGGTTGGGAGAAGTTTCAGAGTCGCCCATGCCCATCTATCTATCTATCTATCTATCTATCTATCTATCTATCTATCTATCTATCTATCTATCTATCTATCTATCTATCTATCTATCTATCTATCTATCTATCTATCTATCTATCTATCTATCTATCTATCTATCTATCTATCTATCTATCCATCCATGCAATTCAGCATCACAAAAGCCTTGTGATCAGGTCGACCAAAGTTGATGTACAAGTTTTTTGAAGTACTTACGTAATACATTGCCAAACAGACCCAAAACTACAGAGGATGGCTGACTTACTTTTATTTCAGTAAGTCTCTTTATGTTTGATGTGTCTACCAAATTCCATACATGTAGTAGAAACATATACTAGGACTCTGAACTCACACATAATCTTCCTGAGAGGATATTTCAGTATCAATATTTCATATCTCTTACTTTGCTGGAGGAGGGAGACGTACGCATCTTGTTTCATGGTCTTCAAAACATGCAGGACGATCTGCAGAAATCCTTCTTTGGCTCCAGTTTCTGACTGAATCAGCTCTTCATCAACCTCCTCCTCCTTTTCTTTACCTTTCTCACACTCTCCACTGGAACTGAGGACGTCCAAAACGTTCATCATGTTTGATTTTATGAATTCTGAAACTCTGTGCTCAAAATCCTGAAATAAAGTAATTTCTGTTCAATTATATTTTCCATATATATGATAAAGAGAAACAAGAGAAGGAAGGATGGAAACGTATTAGGGCAGGGAGGCAGGTTTCAGGTCGGGGTGCGGTGGGGTGGGTGAACTGATGTAGTGGGTTCATAGGGGGAAATGCCATGTGATATGGACTCAGGATTCCATGATTCAGGGAGGGGGTGGCTCAGATGTTGGGATTTTCTTTTCCCATTTCTTTAAATACACCCACCTTTTGGTTCAGGGTCTGACTTGAAGCAGTCTGGTCACTGGAAGCTCCTGAGTGTATCCATCTGTAAATACATGTGCAGACTGAAAACACAGGAAGATCTCACACTGACAGTGATGTTTTACAGAAATATTTTATTCAGTGTTGGAGGACATGTTGTCTTTCTCACTGTTCATCAGGAGGATCCCCTTCTCCACTGAACTTCACAGGAAGACCCATGGAGCGGTCGCTCTTCAGGGAGACTCCACTGGAACATGAAGACCAAGGACAAGACTAAACATGTCTCCTCTGACACTTAGAAAGCTTCTTCTCTTGAAGTATATTTTTGGTATTTTATGGCTTTATTTTGGGACAGGGACAGGAAAGCAGGGAGAGAGACTGGGGGAATAACCAGAAGTTGAACTAGTGATCACTGCTTAGGGGCAGACTCTGTCCATACGGGACGAGCTCTAACCACTCAACCACCAAGCATCCGCAAAGCTTCGCCAATCCTTTGGATTCCTCATATGATCGTTTTTTGCATTTGGCTTCATTAGAAACACATAATTAAACACATAATATTTTAACTGACAGCTGAATTTCTAAATAATTAACTTGGCTTTTGATTAATTCTGTCAATGTTTCTGTTTTTATCTCAGTTCCTTCTATTCAACCTGATTTTATTGTGCTTTTGGTAAAAAAATAAAAATAAAATGTTATTACCGTTATTATTAATGTTTCTAACGGGTCTACTCACACATCTTGCAGGTCACTGCTGACCAGATCAGACCTTCCTCCATCTGCTCTCTTGTGTCTTTTACCTTTAATGAAAACAGAAAACAACTCAGTTTTTATTCTGGGAAAGGTCAAATGAACACAGCTCTGAAACTAGTTTGACAGTCTTACAAACATAACACATTGGTGTATTTGTGGATAAACACACGACGAGACACGTTTTATATGACAACTTATTTACACAATAATATGAGTCTGTAACAGTCTGTAGCTGTGTCTGTAGAACATGTCCTACCTCGTCTCTCATCTCCATCACTTTCTGTCTTCCTTTTTCTCTGAGCGTCTCCATCTGGTTTCCTGTCTCCTCCCTCCTCGGGGTCGAGCTGTGATTGATGCAGTTTCTCCATTTCACCTGTAGAGAAGAAAGGCTCTGAAGTGTATGACAACATTTTTTTTTCATCTTTAATTAAACTGTATCTGATATTGGATGGATGAAATTAATGTTAGTGAGCTGATTTTGGGTGACCACTCATCACTGTTTTTGGTGGCTGACAAATATGAAATATAAAGATATAAAATGCTGATGTAAATAGAAAATTGAAATATTTTTGACCTAAGATTATCACATTATCTTGAAAAAAACAAAGCTTAAGTTATACCACTATAAAAGAGTAAAAAAGAAATTAATAAGAGTATGGCCTGCCTAGGCTTTCATACATGTAATATACCATGCTATAACAAATTAAAGATGTAGTGCAACAATAACAATAAGACCATTCCAAAGTTCTGAAAATAACAAGACAAAACAAAACAACAACAACAAAAGAAACAAAGAGGAAAAATGGCAATAAATGTGCGGAAAACATAAACAATGAAAATAAAATAAAAACCTAGATATAATAGAAAAGCAAAAAGAAAAGAAGATGACAACAATAATTGAACTACTGATAGAGATATTTTTAGTCCATATATTAAAATCTTGGATAGGTTATTGATAAACTGACACAGATCTGGTTTTTGAACTAACTTCTAAACAGGCCACAAGTTAAAAAGCAAAACACTAACAGATTGTTGTTTAATTTCTTAAAACCGTCCCTGTTTCTTGTTGTTTTCCTGGTATTTTATCTCCAAATCCTGTCATTAACATTAACAGTCACTTACCTTTTAATGAGTGGAGACGTTGTCGGTGTCTCTCCGCTGCATTTCACCTTCTGATATTAATGAAATGACAGAGAGTCGAGTGACGCAGTTAGATGATACAAGGTCACGGTCACTGCAGAGACCTGATGGAGCCAGAAGACACCTGACACCTGTGGACCAATCCCAGGACAGGACGACACTGGGAGGAGGTTTTTCTTGGTTTAGTTTCAGTTCCGTCAGTCAGAGACTCAGCTGCAGCTCAGTCTG
The DNA here is from genome assembly GCF_045865225.1 of Trachurus japonicus. Taxonomy (NCBI): domain Eukaryota; kingdom Metazoa; phylum Chordata; class Actinopteri; order Carangiformes; family Carangidae; genus Trachurus; species Trachurus japonicus. Next base: position 34,239,289 of record NC_140922.1, on the reverse strand, counting down.
CTTCAGGCTGTTTATACACTCTGTGACCACATCTGAGTAAATTTAAATACTTTGTACAAAGATAACCGGTTGTTGTGTTTTTCTGCCATGTGACTGTCACCTTACATTAGAGAACACCCCACCCACCCAGATCCTCTACGACCCCGCCCTCTGCCAGGTGCACGGTCAGGTGTTCACCAGTCACACAGTGTTTACATATAAACATGAGATGTTTCCCTCTGGTTGCAGCGTTGTCCCAGGCAGTGACCTGGGTTTCAAAAGAAAAATTATAGCTGCTGCGCAGCGATGGGTCGGGTCCGGTCTACTTTTGGGCAAATTTAGGCAATTCTGAGCAACAAACAGGAGAATAGGAAGACAAGACAGTTGACCTTATAATGTCCAATTTGGACCAGTTGAGGATTGAACCCACAACCTCGGGAACCAAAGACCGTTGTCTATCGCACTGAGCTAATTGAGAAGTAGCAGTTCAACAGTGGCTTCACAAATTGAGTAAGCCATTCACTGTCGTGTAGGCAGATTTGAAACCACAGTAAAAAGAAAAATCAGTTTTTGAGGTAATGATATGTATTTGTTAAACATCTACTGTGACTCTAAGATGTTAGGAGCCTTCGCACATAGTCCAGTCCAAGCTATTTGGATTTTTAAAATTAGAAGCTTGCTGTGATGCCACCATTAGGACAATTGTCTTGTGTTTCGTGTTGAGGACAACTGACATTTTGATCTGTCATCATCATCATCACCCTGGCTGGGTCTTGAACTCACAGCCTCTGACACCAAGAACCAGCGCTTAACTCAGTGAGCTAATTATCTGGAAGTGAGACATGGTGTGTGTCTTCTCAAATAGACTCAGGGAGTCAGTGTCCGGGCAGCAGTTGTGAACGCAGATTTCTGTTATCTAAACAAAAATCTGTTAATACATAAAATGCATTTAGACAGCAAAATAGTTTTAGGACATCTGACATTTTGATCTGTCATCATCATCATCATCATCACGCTCGCTGGGTCTCGAACTCACAATCTCTGACACGAAGAGCCACCTTCTAACTCGCTGAGCTAATTAGCTGGTAGTGAGACCTGCTGTGTAGCTTCATTTATCCACTCAGGTGAGCCAGTGCCCGGGCAGCTGTTGTGATGAAATGGTCAAAATGTCAATAATTCAGTCATCTAAACAAAAATCTGATAATACATAAATTGCATCTTGACAGCATGGAAATGTTGGTGATTTGTTTTTAATGATAAGTGTTTTGCTTCATAAGAGAAAATATGATGTTTAAAAATTCCACTCTCACATTGGCTGCAGTTGTTCCCATGAGAGCAGAATTCAAAATGTTCTCAAAAATTCAGTTTTTGAGATAAAATTCTGATATTTGCTAAACTTCATCAACCATGACTCCAGAATATTCTCATTTTTTTTCAGGAAGTTTGAAAATGAATTTAGCAAGAATTTGATGGTATATGTTTACAGTACTGTTTACAGTCAAACGTTTTCATGCACTGTAGGCTCAATTTTTGCTTAATCAAAAATCCGAGAAACAAGTTTTGTGGAGGACAGTCTGGAGATGCTCTGTAGCAAGTTTGGTGACAATTGAGCAAAAATTGTGGGAGGAGATACATTTTAAAAGTTTTACAGTTATTGAAAAAAACAGAGTGATGGACTTCATAATTTGTAATAAGTTTAAGTGGACAAAAGTTTCAGCAGTATTGAGGCTACATTGTGGTGAAGTTTCAACACTGTAGCATCTACCGTTGGTTTGGTAGGAATTTTTAAAGTTTTTAAATTTAAACGCTTATTGTGCCCCCCCTAGGAGGGGGGGGCACATGTCCTTGGAGTTGAGTGAATCTGGCATGGGATTGAACCTTTGTGCAAAGTTTGGTGAGTTTTCGCCCATGGGAAGTATGACTTCCTTGGAAGAAGAAAGAAAGAAAGAAAGAAAGAAAGAAAGAAAGAAAGAAAGAAAGAAAGAAAGAAGAAGAAGAATTCCTAGGAATACAATAGGGTCCTGAAGAAGAAGAAGAATTCCTAGGAATACAATAGTGTCCTGGCAGCTGCGCTGCCCGGACCCTAAAGAAGAATTCCTAGGAATACAATAGTGTCCCGGCAGCTTAGCTGCCCGGACCCTAATAATGTGAAGTCAATCAGGAGATTAAAGTCACACATGTGACAAAAGCGTGATAGTTGAGATTGAAATGTGAATTAGGATGATTATCTAATAAAAAGTAATAACTGTGTGATAAAAAATTCATATTGGAAAAAAATAACAATATCCTAAAAGTTACAATGATCAAATCAAATGATCAAATAGAAAAAAACAACTGATACTACATTGCAAATCATTCCTGACACTGAACCGTATATTTGATATTCCATTGGCTCTTTACGAGCAGAAGAGCAGCACCAGTCTGATCAATCAGAGACTATCTAGCAATTGTAAGTCCTGCCTTCCTGCTTCCATGTGCAGCCTGTGTCTGCCTCTTCCAGTTCATGTGGAGCGACAGAGAGAGACATCAGGCTGCACTGGAGCAAACTTCAATAAAGACGGTAAACAGAGAAAAAGTTGCCCATACCTGACAAGACATGATTTAAACAATATTCCATTTAATTCTGCTCGGAATTGATCCAGATAGCAGTTAAGTGTTGTTAGAGTTTAGCAACTGCGAGCTGACTGCTAATAGTTTCAGCTTGATGGTGACCTCTGCTGGTCAAAATGCTGTAGTGCAGAATGTTTTTCCACAACTGATCATTAACACATCAATGAATTAATGAATAAATAACTCATAATTAATGTATAAATAAATGTTTCACTGTTGCGCTATGGATTTATCAGAATCAAGAGTCAGAATCAGAAATATTTTTTATTGCCAAGAGCAGTAGGTCACTTTACAGCACAAGGAAATTGATGTGGTGACAGGTGCAGACACAAAAGGTACAAAAGATAGTAAAAAAGTACGTAGCAATAAAATACAAATTTGAAGGGACATTGTGTCACTTCTCCTGTTATCTATTCAGGAAAATCGATTGTTTGGTTCTTCAGTCTGTTTTTCATTAATCAGTAATCCCCCCCATCAACAAAGTGAAGTGTTCCTTTCAGCTCTGAATTAGCCGTTCATATCATTCATATCTCCATGGAGCGGGTAAGCTCGGTGCTGCTGCCATGCGGTGTCTCCATGTTTTTACGTTCAGTGGCAGCGTGACGGTAGGAAACCACGGAAACTCAGCGGAGACACCGGAGCTGTCGGCTCAGGTGGAGGTGGCGTCTGTGAAAAGTCACTGCAGACGGCATGGACGTCGGAACTATTTTCTGAGAGGGGGTGCGGGATTTTTGCTCCCTCTTTCACACACACACACACACACACACACACACACACACACACACACACACACACACACACACACACACACACACACACAGTGTGCCATCTCTCTTTTACGCACGCACGCAGCCATTGCGCATCACTGAAACAACTGAAGCTACTAGACCACACAGCCAGATGCAGCATACATTCAGACAGGACAAGACCCACTCAGCTTTAAGATATAGCCTAAACAATATAAACAATGCCACGGCGGGCAAAATGCATTAAATGAGGCTTAGCGTTACCTTTAGAAGAGTTGTATGCGGCGAGTGTGGCCATTAAAGAACAGCGTCTTTCCACTGGGTTGGACATTTCCGGGTCCAGTCTCTCTCAAAGGCCAGCTGAAGCACCTGGACTTTTCTTTTATGAAGCATTGCACATCTGTGGTCCGAAAACACCCAAAACGGATCTTTTCTGAAACGATGATGTCATATCCTGACCGCTCTACAGTACCTGTACCGAGACACACCGCTGTGTAGCCTACAGCTACAGTCTATGGACGTAATTCGGTCCCTCGGACACTGCAGCTGAATCTCGCCCGTTAAATCATTATCGATCGTCACATTTTCACTGACACGACTCGTCAACATTTAATCCACTTGTAATGTCTGGAGTTTGAATACTGCGGGGAAGCTTTCTGTCTTCTTCTCTGTTGTTGGTGTTTATGTGTGGCAGCGCTACAGCGCCATACACGCTCCACACAGGCCTGGAGTACTACAGCGTTTTCTAATGAAATGGTTGGAGTGAAGCGCTACAGCAGCCTGACTCCATACGCCAGAAGCCAGGCAGACTGTATATCACATCAAAAGCATAGGTCTGCGTTATATGAGATAAATGTAAGTCAGATAAATTCTGGTTTTTCAGATTTTTTTTTTTTTAAAGCTAATTCTGTGGATATAGGGAGGCTGGTGGAGTGCGGGAGGGGGGGCGGATGGGAGGGGGTGCGGCCGCACCCCCGCACCCCTAGTTCCGACGTCTATGGCAGACGGCCGTCGCTAACAAATCAGATGTCATTTTAGTCACAGAAGTCCAGAGAAAGCCGGTAAAACAATACCACATCGCCATGACAACATATTGTCACGTGTACAGTATTGTTTTGCCTCGTGCTGACAGACCACTTGTTTACATAGAGGCTTGTTTATGCCGTTACGTGCAGTGGCTGTCGTCCGTCTGCCGTCTGCCCAATTTCACGTGAATGCAGCATGAAAAATATGATTGAGTTGCTTGTGATATGCAACCGCAACGATAGATGGGAGGAATTCCTACACAATATACCTTTAAAAATGAAAATTTGAAATCTGAAATCATAGATACCATCAATGATCAGTTTATAGTCCGATGGGGACATGGCACCTGTTGGGGGAGTCATCACCTCTGCTGAAAGGAAGATCTTCTGAGCTACTTCAGCTAACAAAATGTGATAGAGGAACCGGGGGCCCAGACTCTAAACCCTGGGTGCAGAGGCTCGGTGAATATGGTGAAGAAGGTGTGGAGATGTGTCAGTGACCTTCCAGGAGAGACTCTGTAGAAGGACAGGATGCCAGCCTCCCAGTCCAGATACACCGCCACCCTGTGGCTGCCCCCAGAGCGAACTGCAATGTTTAAGTCTTTGCCTTTGTAATATGCAGTGTACCTCTGACCAGAACAGTGCAGAGCCCAGGACATCTTGTAGTATCCCATCACACAGTTGTTGCGATCACCCTCGCGAGCGATGCTCTTGTAGGTCACCCCAATCTCAACCCAGTTCCCTTCCCACTCCACCTCCCAGTAGCAGCGGCTGCTCAGGCCCTGCTGGGACAGAACTTGGGGCCAGTCTTCAAACCTGTCTGGGTGGTCGGGATACGGCTGCTGCTCTTTTCCCTGGGAAACTCTTCGGTTCCCATCAGAGAGAATGAGGAGTTTGTGGACAGTGTTCACATCCAGTGTGAGTTCACATGCATCTGAGGCAGGAGAAAGAGATCAAATTAGAAATAACACAAGTCTAATATCATCCACCACAAACCTGGAGTTATGTTTTCTGGTTCAAATCTGTCCACAACCAAGGTGGAAAACTTGGAAAACTGTGGCAACACAGATCCCATTCAAACCTGGTATTAACCAACCATCTCTTTTTTTTCTGCATATGAAGCAGGAACTAAAAGCCAATCACAAGTGATCAATAGAGTTGCATTTTAAATATGGTGTGAACAGTTATTATCACTGTTATTGATCACTGAAGGTGCAGATTAATACCAGGTGTGAACTGGGCCACAGTTTCTCCCTCTAGTGACCACTGTTAACGGTACATGGTTTGTGTGTATGTGTGAGTTACAGTACGTCACTATAGAATATTTAAACTTACATTTAGTCAGTCCATGTTTTAGCCAGCATTCTGCATTGTGGTCGACTCTGTGGAGAAATATAACATTCTGTCATGAAAGTCTGAATAACAAGGCACAGAAATGTAAATGTCTGCAGGCTGAGACACCAGAGGCTGACTACCAAGATGCCAAAGGCAAATTTCCACTGTGTTTTTAAACCATTGGAGAATAAAGTCTTCTTATCTTATTCTTATCTTATCTTAGAGTTCCCACAAAACTGATCTCTAATGATATTCACTTGTGATGTAGCAACACACTGACAGTGTTCCTTTTACCTCAGTTTTGCTGATCCCCATGGTCCCTCCTCCAGAGCGTCAGAGATGAGCTTCACTCCAGACTCTCCCAGGTGATTGTAGCTCAGGTCAATCTCTTTCAGGTAGGAGGGGTTGGACTTTACTGCTGAGGCCAAGAAACCACAACCTCTCTCCGTAACGCAGCAGAACCACAACCTGGTGAGAGGCAGAATCCAAATAAACCTCAAACAAAAACTGACAAAATGTAAAGAGAGAAAGCTGAGTGTGTCAGGACAGAGTCATGGTGAGGGATGACCACTGTTCCAGAATAACATTACCTGAGTGCTTCCAGTTTACAGCACTCATTTCCCAATCCGATGCTGAGCTGCTTCACTCCCTCGTCTCCAATGTCATTGTCGCTCAGGTCCAGCTCCTGAAGCGGTGATGAGGAACAGCTGAGGACTGAAGCCAGCTGTTCACAGCATCTCTGGGTGAGATCACATCTGTTAAGACTGAAGGGACGAACAGAGAAGTCAAAAGGACAAATCCCACAGGGATGATGAGTGGATATTATACCCCCTTTTCAACTGACGTCGGTGGGTGTACACAGTTTTTTTGTAAATCAAGGTAAACCTTGGATGGAAGAGTGAGCTCATGTAGATGTTGTGTTAACACAACAGGTTGTTTTTTTTGACTATTGGAAAAGGAACTTTAGTTTGGCAAAGTTGTCAGGTTATTTACTTAAGAAGAAAATGGTTGGAAAAAAACTGAAATGATCTTTTGATGCTTAACTTCCAGTAAGAAAGTATCAGGAACTGGAGGAGATCCAGAAAATGTATGTTGCTCACATGAGTGTCTTCAGTCTGCAGTGTGGACTCTGGAGTCCAGGACAGAGGAGCTCAACTCCAGAGTCTTGTAAACTATTGTCACTTAAGTCTAAATCACACAGCTCTGATGCTGAGAGAGAGGAGGACAGCGCCTGGCAGCAGGTTGCACTGAGTCCACAGTCATTCAACCTGATGGACAAAGACAAAAGACTTTAAGGTTGTATAAAATGCAGTCATCCACAACACTGAGGTTGACCGGTGTGTGCTTAAGGTCTAACAAACAATCATATGATTTGTCATGGTGAGATTTGTAATATTTGCAGAGATACTTGCTTTGATGATTTAGATGCTTTCAGGACTGGGAGGAGCCTCTGAAGACCTTCTTCACTTCTGGAGTACTTCTTCAGTTCAAACAGCTCTAGATTCTCCTGAGAGGTCAGCAACACAAAGACCAGAGTTGCCCACTGAGTTGAAGAGAACTGATCTGTAATCGAGTCTCGACCTGAGTCCAAGTACTTCTGGATCTCCTCCACCAGAGAGTCATCGTTCAACTCATTCAGACAGTGGAAGAGATTTATACACCTGTCAGGGTGAGGACTCTGCTGGATTCTGTCTTTGATGTACTTGATGGTTTCCTCGCGACTTTGAGAGTCACAGGTTTGGACCTGTATCTTCAGGCCTCTGAGCAGATCCTGACTGCAGTCCAGAGAGAGTCCGAGGAGGAAACGCAAGAAGAGATCCAGGTGGCCATTGTTGCTTTCTAAAGCACTGTCCACTGCTGCTTTGTGTACGTTGGACAAAGACTTTGTTTTGGGTGATTCTCCAGATTCCTTGATCATCAGGTTGACACCACTGACCTTGTACGTCACATGGACAAACAGGGCTGCAAGAAACTCTTGGACAGACAGATGGACAAAGCAGAAGACTTGGTGCTGCAACCAAGACTCTTCCTTGAAGACCTGAGTGCAGACCCCTGAGTATATAGATGCCTCTTTCACATCAATCCTACACTCTCTAAGATCCTCTTCATAGAAGATCAGGTTGCCTTTCTGCAACTGCTCGAAGGCCAACTTCCCAAGGGAAATAATTGTCTTGTAAGTGTGTTGAGGGTCCAGTTCTTGCTCTTTGCAGTACTTGGCTTGCATCTGTGTGGTCTGGTGTGCCAGGAAGTGGATGTACATCTGAGTCAGTGTCTTTGGCATCTTCCCTCCTCCTGCACTGGCAAACATTTTTTCCAGGACAATGGAGGAAATCCAGCAAAACACCGGCACATGGCACATGATGTGGAGACTTCTGGTTGACTTGATGTGAGTGACTACTCTTTTGGCCAAGTATTCATCATCAATTTTCTTGTGGAGGTACTGCTCCTTCTGTTGGTCACTGAAGCCTCGTATCTCAGTCACCCGGTCAACATACTGTGGAGGGATGCGGCCGGCTGCAGCCGGTCGGGTAGTGATCCACACACTGGCTTTTGGTAGCAGATTACCTGCAATGAGGTTTGTTAGCAGCACATCTACTGAGGCCACCTGTGTAGCATCATAGCATCTCTTGTTTCCATTAAAATCCAGATCCAGTCTGCATTCATCAAGACCGTCCAGTACAAACAGGACTTTGTACATCTTCAGGTCTTTGAGTCCAGATTCTCTCAGGCCTGGAGTGAGGACATACAGAAGCTCCATCAGGCTTGTTTCCTCATCTCTGAGTAAATTCAGCTCCCTAAAAGGAAGTGAAAATAGGAGCTGGATGTCCTGATTGGCCTCGTCCTCGGACCAGTCCAGCATGAACTTCTGTGCCAGGACAGTTTTACCGATTCCTGCGATCCCCTGGGTGAGAACTGTTCTGACTGGTTTGCCATGTTTGGTTAAGGGCTTGAAGATGTCGTCACACTTGATTGGTGTTTCTACTGACCTTGGACGGTTGACAGCCTTCTCATTTTGTCTCACCTCATGTTCACTGTTGATTTCTCTGATGCCTCCATCAAGTAGGTAGAGTTCTGTGTATATCTTATTAAGGGCTATCGTATTTTGGTGGTATGTAATTCCTTCAGCCATTTGCTCATGTCTCCTTTTCATATAGGATTTATGTTTTCGCTGATATATGATGAGATTTCCATAAAATCCTAACAGGAGAAAGATTTTTCATTAGCCAACTTAAAGGGATAGTTCACCTTTTTTGAAGTGGGGTTGTATGAGGTACAAATGGCCACTAAGTATATCTGCAGTAGAAAGGTCTCTGAACTAGCTGAAGAATCACTTTAAAAACACAGTTAATGATAGGGCTCAACATGGACAAATTAATGACAATCTTGTCTGAGTATCTGGGTATCGTATAAAGATTGGGCCAGTTTGGACAATGTGTGCTTGAATTATAGCAATTTCCTGTTTCATGCCATTGCCAACTAAAATTCAAGGTACACCCAGAATTGCAAAACAGACTCAAAAGTGCAGAGGACATTTAAAATAACTGACTTCCCATTTATCACTGCAATAGATTCTTTGTAAGTCTCTCCATGTTTGATGTGTCTACCAAATTTCTCACATGTATTAGAAACATATGACTCTGACGTCACACACATAGGCCTACTCTCTCTGAGCGGATATTTCAAAATCAGCATCTCAAATCTCTTACTTTGCTGGAGGAGGGTGGCATAAGCATCTTGTTTCATGGTCTTCAAAGCATGCAGGACGATCTGCAGAAATCCTTCTTTGGCTCCAGTTTCTGACTCAGTCAGTTCTTCATCAACCTCCTCCTCCTTTTCTTTGCCTTTCTCACACTCTCCATTGGAACTGAGGACGTTCCAAACTCTCATCATGTTTGATTTTATGAATTCAAAAACCGTGTCCTCAAAATCCTGAAATAAAGAGATTTCAGTTCAATAATACTTTATATTTAAACGATATATGGAGAATTCAGTGAAGAAATCAGTGCTGCATCTTTGTCTTTGTCAGGTCTGCTGGCAGCAGCATCTGTTATACAGAGTGCACATAGCAGGAGGCCAACCCCCCCACAGAGCTCCTTTCTTTAAATACATCCACCTTTCGGTTCAGGGTCTGACTTGAAGCAGTCTGGTCACTGGAAGCTCCTAAGTGTGTCCATCTGTAAATACATGTGCAGACTGAAAACACAGGAAGATCTCACACTGACAGTGATGTTTTACAGAAATATTTTATTCAGTGTTGGAGGACACGTTGTCCTTCTCACCGTTCATCAGGAGGAACCTCTGCTCCACTGAATTTCAGAGGTGACTTCATGGAGTGGTCGCTCTTCAGGGAGACTCCACTGGGACATGGAGACGCTGGTGCTTCTTGTTGGACTCTGTAACCAAAGACTAAACATGTCTCCTCCCATAATATTCATTGGCATTGGCTTATATTAGAATACATGTCCAAAGTAGAGGGAGAGAAAACGAATCATTGTTGTTTTGTTGAAAGACCAGTGTAGTACGATTGTTACGATGCCAGGCCCGCCTCGGCTCTATCTAACCAAACCCTCCTCCCTAAGGTTAGCCCAGCACTTAGCACAAACCTTCCAGTCTCTGCGTGATGTATCGACTTGTAAATGGAGTCTGGTTTCCCTGGGTGAGAACTTCCTACCTGGAGGGGGTCGTGTGTCGTGAAGACTCACCCAGGTTGACCATCTCTTCTGACTCTGGTTCCCTGGACAGCCCGTGCTTGCTTGGTTGGTTTAAGTTTATTAAGTGTGGTTCAAAAGAAAAATAAGTGGTGGTGTGGCGGATGTTGCTTCAGTCTCTTCGGTGCGTCGTAAAGTCACCTTTTTTCCTCTGGTGGCCTCTTCCTCCTTTCCAGTCCTGGCCAAAAATCCCGACCTCCCTTTCGGGAGCAGCTGCCACCAATTTGAGGAGCCCCCCAACACCACGCACCTTCCTCACATGCATGTCAGTCCTTAGCAACCAGTCTCTACTGTACGATCCACTTCTTAACAGCGTCTTTGGCACTTGTTTCTACCCATTTGCTAGGAGTCTCACTGCTCCTCCTCCCCTATTGTGAGGTAAAATGTGTCATTTCCTGTGAGCCAGGGTTAAATGTCGTTGGTCGAGATGAAAAATACTGCAAGAGATTTGTGGAGATGATCGGTCTAACCACTTGACCACCAGGCATCCTGGAAAATGGAGCTTAGCGAAGGTTCAGTCAGGAAGACTCTTTAATACCACTGAGTCGACAACCTATTTTCCCACTATCCTCTCACTCCACCCCTTCGCCACCACATTTAAGATACAGACCATCTTCATTGGAAACTTCAACCGGAGGCTTCCATGACAGAAGGTCTCATCCTCCCTACCACCACCAGTGTCTTGGCCCAGGGGAAGTCTTCTTCAGATGCAAGTGTAATGGAGGTGCACTCACTCACCCATAAAGGACATGCTAACCACCTTGCCAAGCGGTTGTTCACCTCTTGGCGAAGCGGTTAGCATCGTCGCCTGCCGTGCAGGAGACAAGGATTCGAACCCCACCTAGGGCAGGCCGTGAGAAAACACACCGCAGAGGGCCAGATACGATCATCGGCTACACAAGCTTCACATCCATAGATCAGTTATTAAGCTGATCTACTTCCCAGGGTCTAGAGCACTGGAAGAGAGAATAACGACAGCATTGGTCCAATGGCAGCGCCTCCTGGTGGAGGAATATGGGTTTTGCAAAAGCGCCCAAGAACTTACATCTCTGCATTGTTGGTGAATGAGCAAGTGTGGTGTTTTCAATCATTTAAGGACATTTATAGATCACCCACGTTAATAGCATCATTGAGGATCCTTTACAGATAAACATTGACACATTGGCTAGTAAAAAAAAAGAACAACAAAAAAAACAGTTGTCTACATTAACGTTTCAATCTACATTTTGTAATAAACAAATTATAAGTATAATTTGATATGACCAAGACACCTAAAAACAAAAACACGGCCGTTTTCATCAATTTACAAGCAAGTGGGCAACACACATACATTGGAGTGAATGAGTTTTCTGGGCGCTTTTGCAATACCCATATAGTCTAAGCGCCAAAGTTATTTCTGCACAATAAATGTCATTACATTTCTCAAACCTGTCTTCCTTTTATTCTTATTAGTCTGTCCTGATCGAAACTTATTTAATCCTTTGGATTCCTCATGATTCTTTTTTGTATTTGTATTTTATTTTACATAATTTTGTCACAGTGTCAGCAGGAACTCTTTATTTTCATGTTGTCTCCATAACTTTAAGGAGCCGTTAGAGAAGCTCTGTGAACATTTTAAATGAGAGTTGAAAATCTACATATCTAAATTGGGTTTTATATATTATTATTAGCATTTATTAATATTTCTAGCAGGTCTACTCACACATCTTGCAGGTCACTGCTGACCAGATCAGTCGTTCTTCCTCCATCTGATTTCTTGTGTTTTTTACCTTTAATGAAAACAGAAAACATTCTGGGCTGTTATCTATTAAAGGTCAAATGAACCCAGCTCTGAAACTAGTTTGACAAACAGTGAAGATTTTACAGATGATAGATGTGTGCAATGAAGCAGTCTGGCACCCAAGACAAGTTTCCCTTCATGGGACAATAAAGTATGCTTTAGTTTTACCCTAGATAGGGAGACATTCCTGACTCTTCTGTCTGTATCTTGGAGCTCTAAACCAGTGCGTTCAAAATGTGACACAAACTAGTTCCATGTCTGGTATTCAAGAGGAATTAAGCAGGATTTTTCCCATGGCTATGCTACATCTTTACCTCAATTTACCTTAAAAAAAAGCTCTGGAGTAATTGTGATAGTTAACTACATGACTTGCAACTTGTTACGAGTGAGAATGGAGGCTCTCAGCCTTTACCTGGCGTATCATGGTTGAAAAACAACCTTGCATCAATACCTTTTTTTATTTTTTATTTATTGTTTATGACACTTAAGACTACACAGATATATACTGTATATCTGTGGTAATATCGTATAACGTTATCCACTGCTCCATGGATTGATTTTTCACCATCTTTATTAAAAACAAATGCACATGGGCAGGGGAGGGCTAGTAAAACAGAGGGAAAGCGACCGGACTTGCTTAGTTCCTCTTTAAATGGCGTAGCTGTTATCTTTGCAACACAAACAGGAAATGGTTTGGTCTCAAACATAAGGAGTGAAATGTTACAATTCATCCCATAGTCTGGGTAAGTTGTTGTAACACAGCCTGGGCTTGGATGTAACATTATTAAATAAGGATTGTGAGAAAAACCTGATTTGAAAGCTTTTTAATCAACACTTAAATTACTTTTTAACATAACTGGTGTGTGTGTGGAGGTGTATGGGTGTGTTTATGCGTGTCTCAAGTATATTAATTACTGTCAGCCATAGTCTGATCCTAACCTAAACCCTAACCCTTTCATCTTTGTCTTTCAAGACCTAGGCATACTGGAATTCAAAGAAAACATAAATGCAATTAAAATTTGGGTTGGAGTACTAAATTACTGTTAGAACTAACCCAGATCATTTTAGCCATGAACCAGTTTACCTTACGGTTAACAACTTAAACATTATCACCGACAATCTGCATGAAAGACAATTACATAGACACACAATAACCGTGATGTAAGTTTAATGAGGTTAACTACAAAGCAGGTGATGCTGTCACAAAAACAAATGGAAGGCCAAAAAATACTTTCATGCCTCAAAATGAGTTTTTTTCTTCCGAGATTGTCTGTCTTCCACAGGCTGCTACTACTTGTTACAACCATCCCCGGTCTCCCTTATAACAAAATGATGTATAAGTGCACAACACACATACATTACACACAACCTTATATTTATATAATAATGTGTTATGACTGTAATAATGCTGTTTTTAGTTGAGTCTGTAGCTTCCGCTGTAAAAATCAAACATGTTTTTTTGTACCTTGTCCCTTGTCTCCATCACTTTCTGACTTCCTTTTTCTCTGAGCGTCTCCATCTGGTTTCCCATCTCCTCCCTCCTCCAGGATGAGGTCTGATTGATGCAGTTTCTCCATTTCACCTGTAGAGAAGAAAACACAGGTCCAGTTAATGTCTCTGTGCAAACGTGACATGACTGCATTAGGATGACACCAGAATTAAGGAAAAATACATAAGTTTCACGGTTCTGATCTGATACTGGATGGATGGATTTAATGTTAATGAGCTGATTTAGGGTGACCACCACTCATCACTGTTTTGGACGCCTGTCCCAATTCTTTAACATAAATATAAAAAAGATGGAGAGCTGATGGCCATAAGTCTCATTTTGTGTGTTTTTGTTTGTTCAGCAGAGGGAGGTGCAATATGGAGATGCTACAGAATATCTTTAACCTATTATCAAATTATGTGGAAAAAAACCAAGCTCTGTTATTCCACTCCTTGGAAGAAAAAGCCTAGACTAGTTCATCTTGTCCAGTCAGTTCAGCGAGATAAGATCAGTGTTTTCAGTCCACAGTTTATTAGTAGGAAGTGACGGTTTCCACCATCAAAATATATTAAACTGAACCTTTCATAGGCTTAAAAAAAACAAAACATGGGTAATTCACTGATAACCCGAGAGATATTGTTTTTTTGTTTGTTTTTAACTAACTCTACAGAGGCTACTGCTTAAAAACCAAAGGAAGTCGGTTCAAATGGCAGCGATGAATCAACAGAATGTTTAATTTCTTTTAATGAGCTGAACCGTCTTTGTTTCTTGTTGTTTTCCTGCCGTTTTATCTGCAAATCCTGTCATAAACTTAAACAGTAACTCACCGATAACGGAGGAAGCTGTCGGTGTCTCTCCGCTGCATTTATGACTGATATAAACAACACAAAGTCCACAGACTCAATACAAAGTCTTGTGACGCAGTTAAATATCCAGGAAGTTTTCGTTTTTGGGACACAAACCAGAGCTGTCATTCATTAACAACTAACTTACCGTTTAACTGCTGGAGTCGCTGTCCGTGTCACTCACTCTTCACTGTGAAACGACAGAGTCAAACTCACAACGGTATGGCACAGGTTAATCTCCAGAAAAAGTTTCATTTCCAACACTGCAAACCCGAAGACACCCGAAAAACACGACGCCCAGGTAGGGACCAATCACAGGACGAGACAGAGGAAAGAGGCTCCGTTAGTTTAGTTTCGGTTCAGTTCAGTCGGTTAGAGACTCACTCAGCTGCAGCTCTGTCTGCTTCCTTCAGGCTGTTTACACTATGACGATGTCTGAGTACATTTAAATAGCCTACTACTTTAATTGTGTCCTTCTGTCACGTCTTCACCCCCCCCACATCCTTATGACCCCGCCCTGCTCCGTCAGGTGCACGGTCAGGTGTCCAAACAGGGAATGTTTCTCTCTGATCACAGCGGTGTCCAGGCAGTGAGCTCCACTGTGGTTGGTATGGAAGCACATTGGTGCCAATCAAGGGGGCAGTTGTCGGTCTGAGAAGTGAAGCTCACTTCCGCGTTCAAAAAACTGCAATCCCCTCGGATTCCTCTGGGGGCTGGTGTCAGAAGGGAGCATTCCCCATAGACCCCCATGTTAAAATCACCGACTTTACATCCTCAGTAAACATGTTAAAAGCATGGTGTCAGAACGTTTTTTCGTCTCAATCGATAGTTTCTACCCCCGCACACACTCTGAGGGGGGTGAATTTTTTTTTTAACTCTACCGTTTTACTGTTATAAGGTTAAAACTCTGACCAATTAGGGCGCGGAAACGTTGAGTGACAGGTCCGAGCAGCTCCGTGGACAGCTGCTTCGAGGCCAGTGGGCGGGTTCTCGGCCGGCCAATCCAACATGGCGCTGTTCAGGCCGCCATATTTGAGTCACAAAAACGACTCCCCCAAAACCAATGGGTGACGTCACGGACGCTACGTCCATTCTTTTTACAGTCTATGGTGCCAATATGATGATGATGATGAAGAAAAAAAAAAAAAACTTGACCTGGATTGAAAAAAAAAGGCAAAATTAATGTTCAACCGAGAGATTGTCATACTTGTGTGACAAAAACGTAATAGACTACTTGAGAATTCGCAAGGACATTTTTAAATTGAATGCAACTGGACTTAGTTATTTGTCAAGGAAGAAGTTTCACCTCTCATCCAAGAGGCTTCATAGTCTAGTACGAAGAGGGGGGTATCATGCACCCCCCGGAAATATACTTCTAACCAGTGTTTCTAGATTGGAAAAAATGTGTAGAAAATGATGAGCTATGTTAAAAAGTTGTCAGAATGTCCCGTGTATCATTTTTATGCAAATTAGTGCCGCCATTATCGAAAAAACCTAATTTCACTATATCTCAGCCAATATTGCAGATATCTGAACAAATAAGGTGTCTAGACCCATGTTTTGGGGGTCAGAGCATGGGTGCAGATCCCGGGGGGGACGGGGGGGACATGTCCCCCCCAATTTCTGAAAAACATGAATTGTCCCCCCCAATAAAAATACCCCAAACTATTCAAAATTTAACAAATGTATTTTCAGACTTCACATTCTTCACATCTAAAAAGAAATGATTGAAATGGTGGAACAAATAGCCTAATGTTTGACAAAAATATTTCTGACTCCACATCCCACCTCTGGTCTCCTCCACTACGATGCAGATGAACGGGTAGTTTCTTACACAGACGCTGATGACATCAGCAGGCTTTAAAAAAACAACCCCCTCAATCTTATGGCTTCATATTTTGATATTCATCCATATCAATTAATCGTGCATAAAGTTCCATACACTGGGGGAAAAGGAAGATGGTGAGAAGAATTGGGGATCTGGGAGGGTCGGTGGGAGGCGAAAGATAAGAACGCGAGTAGACATTACATGTCCGAGACCCTTTAAATTATAATTTACTAATATAACAGCAGTGATACTCGCTGTTGGCTGTTTAGGACAAATAAACAAGAAAGGTAAGCACAATAAATGATTCCCTGTGCAGTACTTTTTGAATGATATGCCGAGACTTTGCAGAGTTGTGATTAATGGCGGCATGGTATGAGTTCTATATGGGTAAAAAAAAAAAAATCACCTTTGTGTCCCCCCCAATCCTGGCATCGGATCTACACCCCTGGGTCAGAGATCACAATAAAACTATTCATAAAGTGATCACATGTTGGTGGCATGCTAGTAAGCAAACCTAACCCTTTTACCAATTACAAGACGCCAATATTGGAGATACCAAATAAGGTGTCTAGACAGAGGTTGTTGTGTGTTTAACCAAGGTTTATTTGGATCAAACATCATAATAGAACTCTTGTTGATGTGACCACTCTTCTCTTTCCCATGCCAGATAAACAGTCAAGTAAATGGTTCTCCACTATGCATCACTCATCATCGTTTTCACTGAAATCTTCAAAGTTAAACTCATCCTCTCCTTCCTCTTTCTCCTCCTCTTGCTGTTCATGCTCTCCAGTGTCATGGGGATCAACCAGTGAAGTTGGTAGGATAGGATCACAGGACCACACCGGTTTCAACACTCCTTCATCAGTCTTCATCCATCCCTGCCCCTCATCATAGGGTTTTGGTTTTTCCAGAATAGGTTCATCAGCTCGCTAGTACAAGGTGACGCGGTAGTTCACACGTCAGGCATGTGGCTTCAGAGCAGAGTGGCACGGAGGAAGGTGAGCCAGGTCAACCTTAGACTTGCAAGTGAGTTTCCTGTCCTCCCCCACGGACAACATCCACTGAAGACTCACAACTCTGTCCAGACATCAGACAGGTGAATTGCTCCAACTGCCTCAGCACCTCAGGCTTGACACTCTAGCAGTCACTGAGTTGACTGAATACGTGAAATCGGGGATTCTTCTTCAAGGGCCCCACCTTCCGGGGCGTCGAGTGGCGCAGTGGGTTAAGCAGGCGCCCCATATATTGAGGCTATAGTCCTCGTGCAGGCGGCCCTGGTTTGAATCCCACATCTGACGGCCCTTTCCTGCGTGTCATTCCCCCCCTCTCTGCCTCCCTATTTCCTGTCTCTCTCAACTGTACTGTCAAATAAAGGCATGAAAAAGCCAAAAATATATACATGGCACTGGTACAGTCTTCTCCACTGATATGAACACATAGAACCCAATACAAGAAGAGTGGTGCGGTAGTCTTCTCCCAGGGATTCTGCAAGCTCAGAGATGTTGAGAAGCTTCCTGGATCTTCACACTGTAGGGGTCTGATGAAGTCAGCTGTAGCAGCCTTGCCCACAGCTTCTGCTCGTACTGTAACACATCTATCTCAACATCAGTGGGGACAGGTGCACCAGAAGCCAGGCAGTAGTAGTATTGCAGAATCCCTGGGAGAAGACCACTGCACCACTCTTCTTGGGTTCTATGTGTTCAGTGGAGAAGACTGTACCAGTGCCATCAAAGGGAGAAGGAAGGTGGGGCCCTTGAAGAAGAATCACAGGTTTCACGTATTCAGTCAACTCAGTGACTGCTAGAGTGTCAAGCCTGAGGTGCTGAGGCAGTTGGAGCAATTCACCAGTCTGATGTCTGGACAGAGTTGTGAGTCTTCAGTGGATGTTGTCCGTGGGGGAGGACAGGAAACTCACTTGCAAGTCTAAGGTTGACCTGGCTCACCTTCCTCCGTGCCACTCTGCTCTGAAGCCACATGCCTGCAGCCTGACGTGTGAACTACCGTGTCGCCTTGTACAGGTGAGCTGATGAACCTATTCTGGAAAAACCAAAACCCTATGATGAGGGGCAGGGATGGATGAAGACTGATGAAGGAGTGTTGAAACCGGTGTGGTCCTGTGGTCCTATCCTACCAACTTCACTGGTTGATCCCCATGACACTGGAGAGCATGAACAGCAAGAGGAGGAGAAAGAGGAAGGAGAGGATGAGTTTAACTTTGAAGATTTCAGTGAAAACGATGATGAGTGATGCATAGTGGAGAACCATTTACTTGACTGTTTATCTGTCATGGGAAAGAGAAGAGTGGTCACATCAACAAGAGTTCTATTATGATGTTTGATCCAAATAAACCTTGGTTAAACACACAACAACCTCTGTCTAGACACCTTATTTGGTATCTCCAATATTGGCGTCTTGTAATTGGTAAAAGGGTTAGGTTTGCTTACAAGCATGCCACCAACATGTGATCACTTTATGAATAGTTTTATTGTGATCTCTGACCCCCAAAACATGGGTCTAGACACCTTATTTGTTCAGATATCTGCAATATTGGCTGAGATATAGTGAAATTAGGTTTTTTCGATAATGGCGGCACTAATTTGCATAAAAATGATACATGGGACATTCTGACAACTTTTTAACATAGCTCATCATTTTCTACACATTTTTTCCAATCTAGAAACACTGGTTAGAAGTATATTTCCGGGGGGTGCATGATACCCCCCTCTTCGTACTAGACTATCATCAGTTCATGTATCTGACTAGGCTAGGACTGGTCCAACTATCTGGTGTGGAGATCCAGGCTTAATTACTACTTGAGAAAGTTACAATTATCTAATAAAAAGTGATCCCTGATGACATTTCATAGGCTAATAATTATCAAATCATAGTTATAAGCCATAATGGTGTTCTTTGCATCTCATAATTTCAAAGAAACAGAAGTAGAAGACAGCTCGATGGCAACCTCTGCTGGCCAAAATTCGGTACTGCAGAATGTTTCACAACAGTGTACATAATTCCATCTAACTGAATGTAAGTGAAACGTAAATAACTGTTCATTATTGACAAGATACATTTTTTTATTCTTTACATTTTGAATATAAAGTATAAAGTTTTCTGTATTTTAATGCAGTATGTGATTTTCAGTCATTGATCTGAACTCACACACATCATCAAAGATCAGTTTATTGTCTTCATGGTTGATGTCATGGAATCAGTTCAGTTTTGACTGTGAGACACAGTTGGACAAAATCAGATGTTATTTTACATACCCCACAGATGTTTATTATTACAATCTACAATATTAAACATTCATATTTTAGTCTTTATTATGGATTACAAAAAGTATCATTGGTTCATTGGTGATTAATTCCTGTGTAGACATGTATCTAAACAAAAACAAACAAAAACTGAAGCATGTTGATCCAAGAACCAAGACCTCTCTCTGAGCAGATGGAGCCACGCCCCTTCTGTTTGAGTTGCATGTTAATGCATGTTAGTCTATAGTGTTTAATGAGTGCAGTGTTAAAGCCACTACACACTGGAAACTTGACGAATAAAGAACTGACAGGAAAGATCCTCTGAGCTATTTCAGCTGACACAGTGTGATGGAGGAACCGTTGGCTCTAAACGCTGGGTACAGAGGCTCAGTGAACTTGGTGAAGAAGGTGTGGAGATGTGTCAGTGACCTTCCAGGAGAGACTCTGTAGAAGGACAGGATGCCAGCCTCCCAGTCCAGATACACCGCCACCCTGTGGCTGCCCCCGGGGGGAACGGCAACAGCAAAGCTCTTGCCTTCATGACAAGCAGTGTACATCTGAAAATAACAGTACAGAGTCCAGGACTTCCTGTTGAATCCCAACAAACAGTCGTCGCTGTCACCCTTGCGACCAATGCTCTTGTAGGTCGCTCCGATCCTGGCCCAGTGTCCTCCCCACTCCACCTCCCAGTAGCAGCGGCTGCTCAGGCCCTGCTGGGTCAGGACTTGGTTACAGTAGTCAAACCTGTCAGGGTGGTCGGGATATGGCTGCTCCAAACCATAGGCAGCTTTTCGATTCCCATCAAAGATAATGAGGCGTTTGTAGGCGGTGTTCACATCCAGTGTGAGCTCACATGCATCTGAGGCAGGAGGAAGAGATCAAATTAGAAATAACACAAGTCTAATATCATCCACCACAAACCTGAGTTATGTTTTCTGTCTCAAATCTGCTCAGAACCAAGGTGGGAAACTTGTCCTGAGTCTCAAACCTATTGTAGCTCATCCCTCAACCAATACATGTGATTATCAATCATTGTGTAGGACACTCAGGCTACTGCCATTACACTCGGCAGCTGTATATGGTCTTGTCGACTCTAATGACATAATATGTCAAAGTCTCATTATGACCCCTAACGCTAAGACACCTTCTTCAAGTATCTACAATCAAGTCCAGTTGACCAAGATACCAGGTTTGACCAGTGCCAAAGTTTCTCCCTGTGATCAGCACTATGACTGGGCACTGTGTGTGTGATGTCACCACTGAATTTCATTTACTAACTTACATTTAGTCAGTCCATGTTTTAGCCAGCATTCTGCATTGTGGTCGACTCTGTGGGAGAATGTGAAACATGCTGTCAAGAAGATCTGGATCACAAGGTACAGAAAGTCATTTCTTAATAAAGATGACATTCTGATGAGGTGAGACTTGTTCTGACCACCACCAATCAAATTTCATTATTTTTTTTATCCATATCAATGGACTAGTAATGAAATGTTCTTGTGACAGAGCAGCACATCAACTATGTTTTTTACCACCACCACCACCACCACCGCACACGTGTTGACGTCGGCACATTACATGAAAAGCACAGCGACTCTGATTTTTCCCCTTTGCATTTACACTAGTTTGCTCCTAAATACTGGCTTTATAAAACGAATTTCGTTTTCTTTTGATATCATATTGATATTTTTCCCTTGCATGTAGGCTACAACTCTTCTACAACCCGTCTGTCCAGTCTGGAAAATAATTTCTGCTACGTGCGTGTGTTACGTAGCCAGACTGGACACACACAAGCAAGCAGCAAGCCCAATAATGTCGGAGCAAATCAAAGCAAATGAGAAAACATGATCGATATTTTTTGTGTGAATAATATTTATTGTATTTAACAAAAATGGGTGCTAGCTGCCCAACATCATTTTAGGAAAAGTCACAGACTGGTGGACTTCAATGTTTTTTTTAATTTTTTTATATAGCTATGCACAAATGAAAAGTTGGCGGTTAGTGGAAAGGGGTGCAAAGTAATAGTAACTAGCAGTGGAAACCCTGCTTTAAATTATTATGACATAATCTAAAATAAGGGGCAGAATAAATATGATTCTTCTTCTTTCTGTTCTGTTTCATTTAGATTTGGGAGTTTTTTGTTTTTATTGTAGCCTTTCAATGCAAGATGATGTTTCTGACTGATATTGCCGTGTTACCGTGTATCTCGCTTTCAGAGAAACTCCGCTTCTTTCTCCGCTCTCCGTCCGTCTGTTGTCTTCACCGTCTTCCACTGACGTCATTCCACACGTTTCCAGAGTGCACATGGCTACTTAATATGCACGTAACTGATTTGCATTGACCACATATGGTTGTGTGGGGCCGTTTAGGGGGCTGGGTATGAGGCGTGTTCACATCCGCACTTTTCTTGGGTCCGGTGTGATTTATCAAGGGAAATACCGTGCAGCCGTGTGTACGCGGAGTTTGATAGATCTGAAAAGAGTGTAGCCTATATCTTTTGGTCATACGCACATTTAGCCTTTCCGTCGTACTGAAAATTTAAGAAGACTTTTACACCCAGTTTGATAAATGAGGCCCCTGGGCAGTTAATGAGGATTTGTGCCTAGTCTAGGAAAAATTCTGAAGACTTGATTGTTCTGTCATCTTCCTGTTACTCTGATCAGGGTCTTGTGCGCTTTGTTGTAGGCTAATTGTGATTAACAACAGAGAATTGTGGTAAAGGATGAACCGGTAATAAAGGTTTATTAAAAAGAAAATAAAAAAAAACTCTGTCTCTATCTGTGTGTGTCTCAACCATTAAGACATGATTAATTTTAATTTTTGTGGGCATGCTCTTTGGCATTCATATTATGACATTTCTTCTTAGTTTTGTTGTTTCTTTGTGAAGTAAATTTAGAACAGTTTTTGGGGCATTTTTGGGTCTGTTATAGAAATTGATTTAATTTTTTTTAGTGATTAACAAGTTTCCTCTAACGGTGCAGAGCAGTCAGGCAGTAGGTGCTGTTGTTTTGTGTCATATGGTATGTGCATTGTAAAGTGGTGAGTGACCTAAGGGAAGATGATCCAATGGCGATGCTGCACAGTGGTGTCTTGATGTGTTGTGGTTGTTCAGCGGTCATATTGGTGTTGATTAAGTAGGCTACTGTTACACAATAGTGGCCTTGCATTTTTTACATTTTTTTGGAGGGGGGGGGGGGGGGGGGTTGTTACTGTTGGCCCTAACTGAAACGCCACTGCACGCTACATGAGGGTGTGAGGACCACACCCCCACGTAAAAACAGGTAAGGCAACTGAAATAGTTTCACCTTGACTCAGCGGTTGTGTTGCAGTTTATTTCCTCATGTGAAGGTAAGGTGAGCAGTCTGAATGTTTTCCTCGTTAACACCTGTCGTTACCTGAGTTCTCTGCCCTTCAACTTGCGGAGGCGGAGATGAGCCGCTGCTCTCCCGCTGTCTGAGCCACTAAACGCGGCCTGAGCTCGTCCGGACAGCCGCTGGAGAACAGCTGGGACTTTGTCTGTGGTGAGTGGTCTGTCATTACATTTACACTACTGGACTCAGTGTGGCGGGCTGACACAGCATTACCGCATCAAATGAGTCACAGGCTGCTGCTTCAACAGCTACTACAGTCTATTGATGAACATTAGTCTGATCAATACTCAGCTGACTGTATTGATGATTGATTTTCCAGTGTTGATCAATGTTCAGCATCAGGTTGTTCACAGTAACTGAGTACATTTAGTGAAGTACAGTTGTGAGGTACTTGTACTCTCTTTGAGTATTTCCTTGTTGTGCTATTTCCTGCTTGTACTGCAGCTCATGTACCTGACAGGTGAAGCTACTGGTCACCTTCCAGCTGCAGGTTGTAGATTAAAAACACCTGATAAGCTCAGAAACACATGATTAAAGATGGTTATTGGACAAAAAATCATCAATATTGTTGTGAAGGATCTTTTAGAGCTGCAACAGTTGTTCAATCAACATTTTTCAAGCAGAAATTTCCAGTTTTCAGCCTCAAAAACTGAAGAATTTCTTGTTTTCTCTGTTTGATTTGACTGTAAACTGAATATTTTTGTTTCTTTGATGGTTGCTGTGACAAAATGAGACATTTGAAGACGTGGCCTCAGACTGAGAGGAACTTGAACGCATAATTTTTCTGTATTTTGTGACATTTGATGGAGCAGACGATGAATGGACCGACAGTAGCAGCTGGAGAGTGTTTTTCTCTCTTTGAAATGACTGAATGTTGTGATAGTGGAGCTGTGAGGTGAAATAAGTTGAGGCCCAGTTGTTGTGTGTGTGTAATAATCAGCTGTAGCTTGTTTGATCCAGTGGTTTTCTACAGGGACGCTGTCCACACAGAGACTGTGTCACATCAACTCAGTGGATCTCAGTCCTTGTGTGTGTCAGTGGATGGAAACAGTCGTCCATGGATCATGTTGCTGGGCTGCAGCTTCATGACGCCATCTAGTGGACTGATAGTAGAAGTACAGCAGCTGATGGCAGCTTCCTCTTCCTCACTGCTGTGTGACTGCATTCAACTGACACTGATATGAAGCAGAGGAGAAGAGCCAATCAGTGGAGGAGCAGCTGGAGACATGATGGACATGTGAGCTGCTGTGCAGATGAATGATGTGTGTTTCCTCTGCAGGTGAAGCTACAAAGTGTGTGTGAGCTGATGTGGATGTGAGCTCAGCAGCATGGATCAGTGTGAGGACAGAGAGGAGGGAGCCCCTCCCTCTAAAACCACTCTGTGGGGGGGACGTCAGAGCCAGACCACAGGTCAAAGGTGAGATGAGCATCTCTAAAGGGTCCCACATAGCTGGGCAGACTGTGCATGTACTGCGAGCTGCGTACTCCACGCGCACTATCCCTGGATGTTTGAGATTTCATAGGTTTCAAATGGCAACAATGCAGATTGGTTTTAAATATTGATGAGGACATTTTAATTGCAAAGCATAATGGTTTATACAGCAAAGTAAAACACATAACTGGCAGACTGAAAACAAATTTCCCTATGGGAAGGACCTGCCTGTCTGTCTGTCTATCTATCCCATGCACATCTCACTGATAAGGTTGGATTTTTCCTAATTAGGACTTGCATTCCTGTATAAGTAAATACTTTTTCCACCACTGTCCTCATCATATTTGTAATCTGACACGTCCTAATCCAGAAACCTCTCTCTACAATACAATAATCTTAATGCTGACAATGTGTCTCAGTCTCTCGACATTTCATGAAGTTGTCCAGCCATGAAAGCTTTACAAAAATAGGGGGGACACCTCCATTCACCCCATCGTCACTTTTCCCCTCATCTTCTTCTTTGCTTTTACAAAACGATCCCCAAGATACTTCCATTTCAAGCGGCACTGTGCCTCATCCCTACCAAGTGTGTGAGAAATTTCTTTCCATGTATTTTTGCTTCTTTGGAAGTCTTTGTATTCCTTCATAGACGTGTCATATATGTGCCGGTATTTCCTTATTTCATCAATTAATCGCTCCTCAAAGCTTCCCTCCATTTCCACCACAAGATGGCGCCGACGTATCAACCGTCGTATTAGCTCGGTGATTTCCCGCCGAGCAGTCTATTGTGTGACACAGAATACACGTAGGTGGAGTCTGCGCGGTCGTAAAAATTGAGCTTTGCGCGGACGAGTCCAGCGGACTTCCGCTTTGAGTCCGCTTTGAGTACATGCGGACGGCCGCAGACCCATGTACGCCAGAGTATGAGGGCCTTAATTGTCCATGACTCAGATCACTGCTCCATCATTATTCACACTCAAAGCTGTGTGTGTGTTGTGTTCAAGGCCAACGCAGCAGTACAAGCCACAGTCTGCTGGACCTGGACCTGGACCTGGACCTGGACCTGGACCTGGACCTGGACCTGGACCTGGATCCAACAATGAGTCCATCAGTCGTCATCAGTTTAACATGAGGCGATCTGTTTTTGAGAGGTCAGTTTAAAACAGTCAGAAAGACATTTCTCTCTAAGTCAGTTGTTGTGTTTATTAAAAGATTGAAGATATTTTCCATCAGTCTTTCTCCAACATGAACATTTATCAGTTGTGTTGTTGTTTCAGGATCCAGCAGAGACCAGACTCTCCTGAACCCAGCTGTCTGTCTTTAAAGAGCAACGACTCAAAGGGCTGGATCATGAACTTTAAAGGAGGACGTGGATCAGCTGATCAGATGTAAGCTGTAACTGACAGCCGCACTCAGGTTAATGTAGAAAAGAACCAGTTTGTACGACGTGTTGTTGGACCAGGTCTGAAACCAAAGTGTCTCTGTCTGTTGTGAACTTCCTCAGGGGACATATGTTGCACACTTGGACAAATACACTCCCAGGCGTGCATGAAGTTTATGTCTTTCTTTAGTATCTGACAACACAGGAATACAGACACGGTCAATTAACGTGGTCACTCTCTGCAGCACTCTGTTTAATATGGCACGTACACACTTTCCTGACCCTGAGGGCCCCTAGCTG
Source organism: Trachurus japonicus (assembly GCF_045865225.1). Classification (NCBI taxonomy): domain Eukaryota; kingdom Metazoa; phylum Chordata; class Actinopteri; order Carangiformes; family Carangidae; genus Trachurus; species Trachurus japonicus. The sequence continues at coordinate 34,213,202 of NC_140922.1, read as the reverse complement.
GACCCCTGGCTGCCCACAGTGCAATAATAATCTCTATCCTGTACCTCACATTAACACACACACTCTTACTGTTACATTAATCAGCATACAGACCAACTACTGTAAATAGAGAAATGGTGAAATAGGAAATAACAATAGTGGTGAATAATAATAAAAACAAATAATAAATGCAGATTGGGGTGGGGGGTGCCCATTTTCCATAAACATCTGTTATTATTGGTCCCACACATATAAAGTCCATCTTGTATTATCTCTCTGTACTGATGTTGACTTGACACTGATTCCTCCACAGAGTGGACCAGGAGAGCTCAGAGGTTCCCAGTGGTCAGTCTGCCCAGCAGCATCAAACACACCTGGACTCCATATTTATGGTGAGGACATGTCCAACAGCTGCTGTTACATCTGTTGTGTTCACAATCATCTCCATGCTGCACTTTGACACCAGTGGATTGTCAGTCTCTCAGAGGCCTGTACCACGAAGCAGGATCACCGTCTTAGCGAGGTAACTTCAGGGTTAACCCTGCCTTTCCGGTACCACGAAGCTGGATTCATTCTTACCAAGGTGAGTTACCATGGTAACTTACTCTGAACGGCAAACCTGCTCTGGGGCAGGGTAGCTTTCAGGATTGATCTGAATCCAGTAAAAGGCTCCACCCACCACCGCCCAATCACCTGTACGGGAATAATGACACGTGTCCTCTCACCGGTAACCGGAGCCCAGGTAGTGAGAAGAGCGTTATGGCTGTAATGTTTTATGATATTCAGTGTGCCCTTATTTTGAAATCCTTGTACCGGGGGTTACTGTTACCACAGAGACGGAAATAAAAGTAGCGAAGCTCCGGACAGAGTTGCGGTGATTGTATCCACTTTATGATACGTTATGAAAACACATGAGTCTATCACAACAACGGAAGAAAGGATTTTCCATCATAATCACGCTGATTATCCGTAAGAGAGGTAGGCTGCCGGTTCTCATGGCCCGGACTATTGCCAATAGTTTTTTTTTTTTTTTGAGGGTGTGTCTGTGTGTGTGCCAAGCGGACCCGTCTATAGAGATACACGTCTATACGTATGGGACAGGCTTTTATTTAATTCAGAACAAAAAGAGTCAGAATAGAAGGAAAGAATTGGATCCAGAGCAGCATTCATTTACAAGTTTAATCAGCACTGATTAAACATTTAATAACTCGGGTCAGACCACGACCGCGGGCTTCTTTTTTTTTTTTTTTTTTTCACAGGAGTGTGCGCTCCGCTGCGCTCCGCTGCGCTCACCTCGCTTCTCTCTGACGCGTCGGTGCTCATGGTTGTGATTTGTCTGCTGCCTTGAATCCGCCCTTTGTACGTGCGCGTTCACAGATTCACAGCAAGACAAGCTGGGGTTGAGTTACCCAGTTGATAACCAGCGTCGTGGTACCGCTGATCCAGAGTGACAGTGTTGTGGATAGGTGCAGCTGGATAGGCTGCTAGTAAGCCCGGGTAGGCTGAGCTCGCTTCGTGGTACAGGCCTCAGGTTTTAGTTTGATGCTGTCACTCATAGAGTTTCTGTTCCAGCTGCTGGAGGAGAACATGGTCACTTTTGTCAAGAACGAGCTGAAGAAGATCCTCAAGGCTCTGAGACCAGATTACCCAGAATGCTCAGGGAGTCAGAGGGAGAATGAGGAGGGGTTGGATGGTGAGGATGAAGAGCAGGGGAGGAGCAGCAGAGAGGCATTAGTGAAGATCACAGTGACCTTCCTGAGGAGGATGAAGCAAGAGGAGCTGGCTAAGCGTCTGCAGAGCAGTAAGAGGATTTCTCTTAAGATTCAACATGATGGACAAATGAGACGTTCACTGACATCAACACATGGAGGGAAACATGTTCATATAGTCGTTATTTAGAGGAATTAAAATGTTATATTTTCTTTAACAGTTTGTGGATGTAAACTCAAATCTGCCCTGAAGAAGAAGTTCCAGTGTGTGTTTGAGGGGATCTCTAAAGCAGGAAACCCAACCCTTCTGAACCAGATCTACACAGAGCTCTACATCACAGAGGGAGGGGCTGGAGGGGTCAATGATGAACATGAGGTCAGACAGATTGAAACAGCGTCCAGGAAACCAGACAGACCAGAAACAACCATCAGACAAGAAGACATCTTTAAAGCCCCACCTGGAAGAGACCAACCAATCAGAACAGTGATGACAAAGGGAGTGGCTGGCATTGGGAAAACAGTCCTAACACAGAAGTTCACTCTGGACTGGGCTGAGGACAAAGACAACCAGGACATACACTTCACATTTCCCTTCACCTTCAGAGAGCTGAATGTGCTGAAAGAGAAAAAGTTCAGCTTGGTGGAACTTGTTCATCACTTCTTCTCTGAAACCATAGATGCAGGAATCTGCAGGTTTGATCAGTTCCAGGTGGTCTTCATCTTTGACGGTCTGGACGAGTGTCGACTTCCTCTGGACTTCCACAACACTGAGATCCTGACTGATGTGACAGAGTCCACCTCAGTCAACGTGCTGCTGACCAACCTGATCAGGGGGAACCTGCTTCCCTCTGCTCGCTTCTGGATAACCACACGACCTGCAGCAGCCAATCAGATCCCTCCTGAGTGTGTTGACATGGTGACAGAGGTCAGAGGGTTCACCGACCCACAGAAGGAGGAGTACTTCAGGAAGAGGTTCAGCGATGAGCAGCAGGCCAGAGAGATCATCTCCCACATCAAGACATCACAAAGCCTCCACATCATGTGCCACATCCCAGTCTTCTGCTGGATCACTGCTACAGTTCTGGAGGAGCTGTTGAAGACCAGAGAGGGAGGAGAGCTGCCCAAGACCCTGACTGAGATGTACATCCACTTCCTGGTAGTTCAGGCCAAAGTGAAGAAGGTCAAGTATGATGGAGGAGCTGAGACAGATCCACACTGGAGTCCAGAGAGCAGGAAGATGATTGAGTCTCTTGGAAAACTGGCTTTTGAGCAGCTGCAGAAAGGAAACCTGATCTTCTATGAGTCAGACCTGACAGAGTGTGGCATCGATATCAGAGCAGCCTCAGTGTACTCAGGAGTGTTCACACAGATCTTTAAAGAGGAGAGAGGCCTGTACCAGGACAAGGTGTTCTGCTTCGTCCATCTGAGTGTTCAGGAGTTTCTGGCTGCTCTTCATGTTCATCTGACCTTCATCAACTCTGGACTCAACCTGATGTCACAACAACAAACAACCTCCAAGAAGACTGAAACAACAGGAGTTAAATCTGCAGATACAAACTTCTACCAGAGTGCTGTGGTCGAGGCCTTACTGAGTCCAAATGGACACCTGGACTTGTTCCTCCGCTTCCTCCTGGGTCTTTCACTGAAGACCAATCAGAATTTCCTCCGAGGTCTGATGACCCAGACAGGAAGTGACTCGTTGTCCAATCAGGAAACAGTCCAGTACATCAAGGAGAAGATTGAAGAGACACCCTCTGCAGAGAAAAGCATCAACCTGTTCCACTGTCTGAATGAACTCAGTGATCGTTCTCTAGTGAAGGAGATCCAACTGTACCTGAGATCAGGACTTCTCTCCACAGATGAACTGTCTCCTGCCCAGTGGTCGGCTCTGGGCTTCATCTTACTGTCATCAGGAGAAGATATGGATGAGTTTGACCTGAAGAAATACTCTGCTTCAGAGGAGGCTCTTCTGAGGCTGCTGCCAGTGGCCAAAGCCTCCAACAAAGCTCTGTACGTGTAAAGATAGTTGGATTTATTCATCATTATATAAAACACTTCTGTCTTTTCATCAGGACAGATAATAAACTCCTTTCTTCTTTAATTCCTCATGATCATCTCTTCAGACTGAGCAGCTGTAACCTCTCAGAGAGAAGCTGTGAAGCTCTGTCCTCAGTCCTCAGCTCCCAGTCCTCTAGTCTGAGACACCTGGACCTGAGTAACAACAACCTGCAGGACTCAGGAGTGAAGCTGCTGTCTGGTGGACTGGAGAGTCCACACTGTAGACTGAAGACTCTCAGGTGAGGATCCATCCAGCTGTTTGTCTGATGCCACTTGAACACAGCAGCAGGTGTTGACAGAGGGTTCCTGTGTGTTGTTGTGTGTGTTCAGTCTGTCAGGATGTCTGATCACAGAGGAAGGCTGTGCTTCTCTGGCTTCAGCTCTGAGCTCCAACCCCTCCCATCTGAGAGAGCTGGACCTGAGCTACAACCATCCAGGAGCCTCAGGAGTGAAGCTGCTGTCTGCTGGACTGGAGGATCCAGACTGGAGACTGGACACTCTCAGGTATGGAGAGGCTGCTGCAGCCATCACACACTTCTTCTTCTTCTTCTTCTTCTTCTTCTTCTTCTTCTTCTTCTTCTTCTTCTTCTTCTTCTTCTTCTTCTTCTTCTTCTTCTTCTTCTTCTTCTTCTTCTTCTTCTTCTTCTTCTTCTTCTTCTTCTTCTTCTTCTTCTTCTTCTTCTTCTTCTTCTTCTCCACCTCCTCCTCAGCATTTCTTGGTGCATTGTGGGATATCTGGGCTGGTCAGCTCCACCTGTTGTGTCTTCATCTTGCTGTGACGTGTGTTTGTGCAGCTTGAGAGTCAGAGAGTGAAAGTGTGTGTCTAACACTGAAGTGACATCACATGGAGAAAAGACATGATGAAGTGTTTCCTCCTCGTCTCTGTATCATCACTAGATAAAGACTCCAGCTCCTTCTTCTCTGTGCTCAGTGTTCATCCATACATACAAGCCTCCATGTGAACACAGTGATAAAACAGTGTGTGTGTGAGAGCCATGTAATGTCCATGTGTGCATGCTGACAGAGAAGGTGCTGCTCTGACCCCCCTCCTCCTTTCAGGGTGGAGCCTGCTGGAGTCCCATGGTTGACACCAGGTCTGAGGAAGTGTAAGTGTGTTTTTACTTTGATTCATGGAAAGATGGCACTGCCCCGGCCGGCTACTGTTGTGTTTGCTCCGTGACGTTTGTGCTGTTCCTTGTCATCTATGTTTACGGTATATTTGTGGTTTGCTCATACCCACGACGTGTGCACTTATAGCATATGACTGTAGCACACTGATGAACATTCAAACCAGCACAACTTACCTCACATTTGGAGCTGTTGCTGACAACGCCGACTGGCTGAGGGAGATCCTCCGGGATTCGGCCCCCAACAACGGGGCCTTCACGCCAACATGGAGAGCTCGATGTAGGAAGCGCGGAAAGTTCGCCAAAGGCTGCAATGCACTCCGTATCGCCTGCCTCTGCCAAGCATTTTACTTGCCAACTTCCGCTCTCTGGACAACAAGTTGGATGACTTAAAAGCGAGGATTCGCTACGAGAGGGACATATGACAGTGCAACATCTTCTGCTTCACGGAAACGTGGCTGAATGCCACGATCCCTGACCATGCTATGACACCTAACAGCAGATCGCTTTTCCGGGCTGATCAGACAGCAAAGTTGGGGAAAATCAGAGGCGGTGGGGTGTGTATCCTGGGATATGTAGGACAGCTCTGAGATGCGTTAACAGCAGAAGGCGGCCGGTCCTGATGGTATCCTTGGCAGCTAAAGGTTAGCCTCGTAAACCAGCTGCTCCCGGATATGCAATTCATTTCATTTCTGAGGGAGAGTCTGGCCTCATCCCCGCTGTAAGCGTTTGGCCTGAAACCCTCGGAAGGCCGAGCCAATCAGCGTCGCCGCTGTGATTGACACAGCACATTGGCCAATCAGGGACCGACTGGTGCAAAGCCCCGTCACTACACCAACTTGCTGATTGGCTGAATGGGGTTGTCTGTCAATGCTACTACTCCCGCCCAGCTCCCGCTCACCCCAAACGCTTACAGCGGGGATGAGGCCAGACTCTTTCTCAGAAATGAAATGAAATGCATTTCCGGGAGCGGCTGGTTTACGAGGCTAACTAAAGGTATGTGCTAGCGAGCTAGCACCAGTGCTTATGTGTTCAATATGTCCCTGGCTCAAGCTGTAGTTCCGGACTGCTTTAAAGCATCTATCATCATCCCACTCCCTAGGAAGACCAACCCTGCTGGACTGAACGACTATCGCCCTGTGGCCCTGACGTCAGCGGTGATGAAGTCCTTTGAGAAACTCTTCAAAGACTTCATCTGCTCAGCACTGCCAGCCTCCCTTGACCCGCTTCAGTTTGCCTATCGCCCAAACAGAAGCACTGATGACGCCATCACTTACGTCCTCCACACCGTCCTCACCCACCTGGACTCTGGGGAGCTATGTGCGCATGCTGTTCATGGACTTTAGTTCAGCATTTAACACCATAGTTCCCCTCAGGCTGATCACCAAGCTCAGGGACCTGGGGCTTAGTCCCTTGCTTTGCTCCTGGGTATTGAGCTTCCTGACGGAGAGACCCCAGGTGGTCAGGTGGTGCACGGACCCTCAGCATCGGTGGCCCCCAAGGATGTGTTTTGAGCCCCCTGCTCTACTCCATATACACCTATGCCGCTGTACACACCACAAATTCCATCGTGAAATTTGCAGACGACGCAGTGGTGGTGGGCTGTATCTCAGGTAACAACGAGACAGCCTACCTGGATGAGGTACAGCGGTCGATTGTCTGGTGTGAGGACAACAACCTGAAGCTAAATGCTAACAAGACCAAGGAAATGGTAGTAGACTTCAGGAGAGAGAGGGGGGGCTGAGCTACGCATCGCTGTTGATTGATGGAATGCCGGTGGAGAGGGTCAACAGCTTCAAGTACCCGGGGGTAAACATCTCGGAGGACTTGACAACCACTGTACACACCTCCATTGTGGTGAAGAAAGCGCGGCGCAGCATGTATTTCCTCAGACGGCTGAGGAAATTTAAGATCGGCACGGCCCTGCAGAAATCCTTCTTCCCTGCCACTATTGGGTCTGTGCTGTCTGGGAGCATCACTGCCTGGTACTGCAGCTGTAGCGCCCAGGAGAGGAAGGACCGAGGGTGATCCGCTGTGCTGAAAAGATCATAGGATCTGCTCTGCCCAGCCTCCAGGACATCTACACTGGGCGATGCAGGTCCAGGGCACAGCGGCTCATGAAAGACCCCCACCACCCCAACCACAAACTGTTTGAGTGGCTGCCATTAGGCAGACAGCTCTGCTCCATCAAGGCCAGGATTGAACGGCTCAGGAGGAGCTTTTTCCCTGAGGCAGTTCATACACTCTGCTCCTGACGCCCCCTCCCCCTTCTCTTGAATCTCTTGAATCAAAGCAGCACATTCAACGATCTTCACACTGCGGTGATCTTTGGGGAAAAAGTGGAGGTTGTGAGCCAATACAAATATTTAGGAACTATACTTGACGATAGGCTGACCTTCGAAGCCCATGTTGACACACTTTGTAAGAAGGCTCATCAGCGGATGTACTTTTATCGAAAGGTCAGTGGTTTTAATGTGGACACCACTTTTATGAGAATGTTTTATACTTGTTTTATCAAGTCTTTATTAACTTTTAACTTCATCTGTTGGTTTGGTCTTTTAACATGTAAAAACAAGAATAAAATTGTGGGTATCGTTAGGATGTGCAGAAAAATTGCAGGCACAGCCCTAAATGACCTCTCCGACCTGCACAGGGAAAGGTCAGTGACCAAAGCCAGACTGATCCTGGCAGACCCAGATCACCCCTTGCACAGAGAGTTCAGGTTGCTTCCGTCCAGACGCAGATACCTGTTTCCTAGATGTAAGACGAATAGATAGATTCATTTGTTCCTACAGTGACCAAGCTTTTAAATGACCTGTTGAATGTTTTTTTGGATGTGTTTTTAATGTATGTTGCTACTCGCTGTGAAACAAATTGCCCCTTGGGGATAATAAAGACTCTTGAACCCTTGAACCCCTGTCACATCACTGACCTCATGAGTCTTCATCAAACTGTCAATAACATGATCAATAACTGCAGCTGTGTCTTGTTTTCTTCATCAGATTCCTGTCGACTCACAATCGACACAAACACAGTGAACACAAACATCAAACTGTCTGACAACAACAGGAAGGCGACACATGTGGAGGAGGATCAGTCATATCCTGATCATCCAGACAGATTTGACTACTACCGTCAGCTGCTGTGTTCAACTGGTCTGACTGGTCGCTGTTTCTGGGAGGTCGAGTGGAGAGGAGGGGTTTATATATCAGTGAGTTACAGAGGAATCAGAAGTAAAGGAGACAGTGAAGACTGTGTGTTTGGACTGAACAATCAGTCCTGGAGTCTGTACTGCTGGGATGGTGGTTACAGAGTCTGTCACAATAAAACACAGACACATATCCCCTCCTCTTCCTCTGTCTCTAACAGAGTAGCAGTGTATGTGGACTGTCCTGCTGGCTCTCTGTCCTTCTACAGAGTCTCCTCTGACTCACTGATCCACATCTACACCTTCAACACCACCTTCACTCAACCTCTGTATCCTGGGTTTGGACTCTTCCGGAAGTTCTGCTCCAGTTCTGGTTCCTCAGTGAGTCTGTGTTGAGTGAACCAGAGTCTCCTCCTGTCACAGAAACCCTCTCACTGTTGAACAGACAGTTCAGTCTGTCTCTGTCTCTAACTCACATTTTCATATTCATGGATTAAATCAGTAGATTTTTTAAACTCTTCTCAGTGATTCTTGTAAACTTCTTCCTCTTCTTTTAAAGATGGAAGCGTTGATTATTACAGGGAGAAAACCATGTTAACTTTTACTTTGGTAAGAGTCTGATGTCCCTGTCTTTTCACAATAAAAGCATCAGTCTCAGTGTTTACTGTTTCTGAATGTGAGGACAACTGAGCTGAGTCAGTTCAGACTAAAGTCAATCAGATATATTATATATCAGAATATTCATTAGAGGCTTTTCACCTGTTTCTACTATTTTATATTAAATTCAGTCATATGACGTTGGCTTCGTCTTCACTTTGACTTCATCTACTGTCTTTGTGGCCTATGAGCCAGTTGTATATTGATAATGTTTTGTGTTTTATTCATTTTAGATAAACCCTTATGTAACCCAGAGGTAACTACAGTTATTTGTTGTAATGTCTTCATCTCTGTTTTGAGTGCATTGCCCTTTAAGCACCGCATCACGGCAGTTTTACGACTGCCACCTGGTTTCCGCCCCCTAGTGGGAATCGCGGGCTCAGAGGAATTTACTATAGCTGCAGCTCAACACGTTGCCTCCATGCTCCTCCAGTAGAGTGTATTACTGTGGTGTTTCCATTACTAGGTGAGCATTAACACTTAATGTGTAATGTTGTCAGTGTTGAAATGATGTGTTGTATATGAAGGTTGAGTTAAACGACCAAATTGAGATTATTGATTTGTTTACGTCGAGTAATGCTAAGTGCCTGCTACGTGTTTTGAAGGTAATTGACCCTTCGCCAACTCCTCCCACAAACGGCTATTGTCCAATCCTACGTTAGCAACCGTAACTATAGGCCTGGCAAGCTTTCCGCAGTGAGTCATTACGTTTGCTTTTGTGGACACATTTTGAGACTAGGACGAAAATCATTTGTTTGTAGAGAAGGATGTTGTTGTTGCTGCTACTACGGTGGCGGCGGCGGCAGCAGCAATATAGAGATGATCAGATACGAGCGGACTTTTTTTTCGACTTGAGCAAGTGTAAATATGGGGATAACCCAAGGGGGCAGTTGTCGGTCTGAGAAGTGAAGCTCACTTCCGCGTTCAAAAAACTGCAATCCCCTCGGCTTCCTCTGGGGGCTGGCTCCAGAAGGGAGCAACTCCAATTGAGCCCCATGTTAAAATAGCCGATTTTACAGCTTTAAAAAACACATTTACAGCCTGGTACATTTCATTTTTTTGGTCTCAACCGATAGTTTCTACCCCCGCACACACTCTGAGGGGGGTGAATTTTTTTTAAACTCTACCGTTTTACTGTTATTAGGTTTAAAGTTCTGGCCAATTAGGGCGCAGAACCGTTGAGTGACAGGTCCGGCGACCGCTGCTACGAGGCCAGTGGGCGGGTTCTCGGCCGGCCAACGGCCGCACCGCTCCAAATATGGCAAGTAGAATCCAACATGGCGCGGCTCAAACCCCCGTAGTAGCGGCACAAAACAGACTCCCCCAAACCAATGGGTGACGTCACGGACGCTACGTCCATTCTTTTTACAGTCTATGGGATAACCATATGTTCACCTCCGAAATGACAGCTGGACTTTTACCGCGTTTACCTGGGCTTTTAGGGCTTTTACCTGGGCTTTTACCTGGGCTTTTAGGGCTTCTACCTGGGCTTTTAGGGCTTTGACCTGGGCTTTTAGGCGAGGGATCGTCCAGGCAGGGACTGCTTTCACTGACTGATACAGCGGTGGGAGAAAAAAAAACAGCAGCGAAAGCTGTATGTGGTTCACAATCGCCCAAAAACTTGCAGTTTGACAACATTTCATGACCAGTGAGATGACCTAAGTCTTGGTGGGTTGATAGACGGTAAAATGACCAGCCCTTACTGCTGCTCTGTACATTGTCCAGTCGTGTCGTTGAACAGATGTTTTGTCCTCCTGCACGAGTCACGTCACTGAAAACTATGAATGATCTTTGTGACTTCTTCTCTCTATTATCTCAGAACAGTTTATCTGCTGATATTTCCTTTGAAATCGATACCAAATATTGCCAGGAGCATGGCTGGGAGTGAAAGCTTGCCCGGCGTAGCAACAGTAACCAAGGGGGCGGGGCTTACGCGAAGGGTCAATTGGAAGGCTAACTCGAGCCATGTTGTAAAGTAGAGTGTCATATTATTCTGTACATTTTTATTTCTTTCTGCTGTAATAGTTTATAATGTGTGTAAAACTGAGTGACTTGTTACGAGTGGGAATCGCGGGCTCAGAGGGATTTACTGTAGTTGCAGCTCAACACGTTGCCTCCATGCTCCTCCAGTAGAGTGTATTACTGTGGTGTTTCCATTACTAGTCCGGCGACGGTCGACTTCGGAGAGAGAGAGAGAGACTGCCAAGGTGTCCCTGCGGCCGCAGAGGAGAACGTCTTCATGACCCCTTGACCATTCTTCAGGCAACACACACAGACATATATTCCCAGTCCCCCCCCCTGCACATATTGCACACGCACACATCCACATATAAAAAGAGCGCTCTCTATTCTTTTTGCTGGCCAGCCATTTTGTTTATTTTTTATTTTTCTTGGACAATTGAAAGACTCACACCGGATCGGTGATTCCTTTTATTTTTTCCTTTCTTTTTCTTTTATTGGGAGTAAATAACTCCCTAAATTGAAAGACAATTCACTCCAGCAGAGCATTCAAGTTTTTCTCTATCAAATGGAGATTTTATGTTCATTTATTTTTATATAAAACCAGTTAATGTCTCATACTGTTAATTTGAATATCACTGTCTTTTGGGAGTATTACCACACACAGTGGGTTCAGTATTTTGAGTGTTTCAAAAGGAAGTATGAGGGTGAGATGTATTTCTGTCCCCAGAACTGTGAATAAATCCTGGGTGATAGTAAACTGCTATCAGGACTCTTGAGTAATTCTACTGTTTGGTTACACGTTTGTAACCCTGGTTTCTGGATGGGTAGCGTGCCAGGACCGTGGGTATTGCGGGTTACAATGGTGAAAATACTTCTTCAATAAAAAGGCACCGTTACGGCAGGACAGGAAGACTTTATTTACTCACTTACAGGTGAGGTTCAACGACGAGGCAACGCACACGGGGGCAGAGCTAGAACTCTCTCTGGAGTCTCTGTATAACCGGTCCCCACCAAAACAAGGGCAAGCGGAACCAACATCATACTACTCATACTTTCTCTCTATCTTCTAAACATCTCTGCAGGGAAACACTGAGGGTGATAAAATATTATAGACTAAATTAAATAATTAATTAAATTAATAATACCTCATAATTTAAACACAAAATAAAACCAATGACATATAATACAAATAATGTTTAGGGTAACAACATAAAATGTATAATAATTAAAATAATAAACACATAATAATCTACACGGTTACACTTACATCTATAATCACCACAAGGGGGCAGTGGTTTTCATACCCATGTGCACTCACATCAAACTATAAACATTGATTCTGATTTAGAAATGTAAAGTTTGAGAAACAACTAATCCAGAGGGGAGGATGTGTGCTTTTGTGTGCAGTTTCTCCTACTTTGTAATGAGCTCCACGATCATATAACTGAGCTCCATCACCTTTCACACAGTTAAGTAAACTTAAGTTAAGTTGGAAAGATCTTGAAAGATTCAAACTTCCCAGTTCAATAACATATTTTATAGAAACCAATGGTCTGGTGGTCCCTGGAGAAGTGGGTATACTCTCAATTTTCACCTTTATTTTTTAAAGTCCAGAAAAAAAGCCCTGTTTTAGAAACAGTGACATGTAAGACTACTACTATTTAGTTTACCCAAAAAATCTATCATTTCTACTTGCTCACTATTATAAAATGATCATGACTTGATCAGGAGCAGTTTGTAGTTACTACTGGTCACACAAGCAGCCTGGATGAATGTAAAATGTATTTATCATGAGGCAAACATGGTGTTTCACTTATTTTTTGAACATTTATTTAAATAAAATACTTAAAATCTGAAGTTGACAATGCATCCTTGTTCATATTTCATCTTAAATAAAACACACAAATCATTCTCTTCGCACAGTTTAACTATTGGCGACAAAATCTCTTCTCCTCTAAATGTGTAGTCATATTGCCAGTAGTTTAAAACAATGATTCATTTGGAAACCACCTTAAAACTTACCTCAGAATTATGTCTTCCATGAAAGTAGCTGCCACTCACTTGAAAGATGTTTATTCTGCCTTTCTCATTCGCATTTCCAATAATAGCGCTTCTTTCAAGGAGACGTGCAGTGACCTGTCAATCAACTGGGGTGGCACTGGCACCTGAGGTGATGGCAATATTTTCCTCAGCATGACCCGCCCTACTCTGCATCTGATTGGCTCACCAATCAGTCCTCATGCCTAAAGTTAACCAATCTAATCAGTGAAGGCAGCCAGTACCAGCCAATTAGAGGCAGAGGAGGGTGGGTCATGGCTTCACCATCCTTGAGGAAAAAATGGGCAATCTGGCTCACAGAGAGAATGGTGCGCATCAGGGGGGATTTAGAAATGGGTATACGCAATGCTGACTGAAAAATAAGGTGTGTATACCCTGGACTACACCAGTGAGTTAGCCACAGAGAAACAGCAGCTCTCTTTTAATTTTCTACAGGAGGCTCTTATTAGCTTGAAATTGGTCTTAAATGTAACAAAGACCAAGTTTATGCTATTCTTTCGTTCCTGAAACATGGATTGCAATACACTTTTATCAACCATAGATGGCTCATTCATAGAGCGAGTCAATGAATATAAGTATCTTGGTCTCTGGCTTGATGAAAGACTAACTTTTAAATTTCATATTAATGTCCTTGCCTCCACTCTGCGACAGAAGGTTGGCTTCGTGTACCGAAACAGAGCTTACTTTCCATTAATCAGCAGGAAGAAAATTGTTGAATCAGTCTTTTTATCCATTTTGGACTACAGTGATATTATTTACAGACATGCAGCAGCTCCAACCCTCAAACCTCTGGATTCCATTTATCACCCATTTATTACCAGGGATAGATATGACACTCATAATTGTCTACTAGATGAAAAAGTTGGTTGGTCCTCCCTTTCTGACAGACGCAGGAAGCACTGGTTTATGTTCATCTTTAAGGCCCTTACTGGTAAACAGCCCCCATACATCTCATCTCTATAAGATTGTTAATATTAGAACGAAGATTGCCAGTAATGGAGCACAGATTACGGTACCCATAGAAGCACCTCCCAGACTTGGTACACACTTGGACAGCTTCTCTCCCATCGACCTGTCAGACTTACCTTCTGCAATTACTTCCTCCAAGTCAGCCACATGTCTGCTGGATCCAGTCCCAACAAGACTACTTAAGGATGTCTTCCCCTTAATTAACATTTCTTTTCTGAACCAAATCAATCTTTCCCTAGTCACAGGTTACGTGCCTCAGGCCTTTAAGGTGGCTGTCATTAACCCTTTACTTAAAAACCCTTCTCTTGACCCAGATGTCCTAGCCAACTATCGGCCTATATCCAACCTTCCTTACATCTCTAAGATCCTCGAGAAGGTTGTCCTGGAGCAGCTACACAAACATCTGCACAGCAACGAGCTCTTTGAAGCTTTCCAATCTGGATTCAGAGAACACCATAGCACTGAAACAGCACTGGTCAAAGTCTCTAATGATCTTCTTGTAGCTTCAGACAGAAGTCTCGTCTCTGTATTTGTACTTTTGGTCTGCATTCGACAGTGCTGCATTCGACCACAGCATTCTGCTACAGAGACTGGATCATGAAATTGGGATTAAAGGACCTACCCTAAAATGGTTTAAGTCATACTTATCTGACAGGTTTCAATTTGTTAATGTTAAAGCAGATATCAGTGGAATGTTTTTGTTAATATAAGTCCTAAATAGTCCTATTTTCCGTCAGCAATCACTTACATGAAGTATTTCAGCCTAAACACGAGTCTCTCCGTCACTCTGCTCTGCTGTAACCCGAGGAGAAAATTTTCCTTGTGGGATACAAGTGTTATCCAATGAGGGGAGAGAACGGCATGAAGGGCTGTGTGTGCAGCCAAGGGATGCGCGTGAATGTGGTGACGTAGCACGAGGACCAATTGATGCCTGACAAGGGCGGGGGCTGCTAACTCATGGTGCGTTCAAGGAAACTCGTACTTTGTGTTTTTCCTTCCTGTGAAGTCATACCAGTTCGATCTGGTACGAGTTCACGGGTCGGAAGTTACGAGTGGCCGTTATAGGGAACTTTCACAGACAACAGGACGGTAAAAACACGAGCTACGGGTTACCTGGAACGCTACCAAGTCGTAGTTGTGACTTGAAGCTGTAACTTACGGTTTCAAAAGCCTGCCTTGAACACAGCATTAGCCGAAACGGCCGTGCCGCTGTTATCTGCTTTAATAACGACCACTCAGAGTATAGCAGAGTTACGTATGGTGTACCGCAGGGTTCAGTCTTAGGGCCAATCCTCTTCATTCTTTACATGCTCCCATTAGGCGACATCATTCGGAAGCACTCAATCAATTTTCACTGTTATGCGGATGATACGCAACTCTACTTGTCCATGGAGCCAGATGACAGAAGCCGCCTCATCAATCTGCAAGACTGTCTGCAAGACATTAGATCCTGGATGTCCTCTAACTTCTTGCTACTGAATTCAGATAAAACTGAGGTTATTGTGTTTGGACCTAAACATCTCAGGGACACGTTCTCCAATCAGATCGCTACTCTAGATGGCATCACCCTGACCCCGAGTACTACCGCGAGGAACCTTGGAGTCATTTTTGACCAGGACCTTTCCTTTAGCTCCCACATAAAACACGTGACTAGGACCGCCTTCTTCCATCTGCGCAGTATCATCAAGATTAGGAATATCCTCTCCCAGAGTGATGCTGAGAAACTGGTGCATTCATTTATCACTTCTAGGCTAGACTACTGCAACTCTCTCCTGTCAGGATGTCCGAAAAACTCTCTAAAGAGTCTCCAGCTGGTCCAGAATGCCACAGCAAGGGTTTTGACAGGAGTTAGGAAGAGAGAGCACATCTCTCCCACCTTAGCTTCCCTCCACTGGCTTCCTGTAGGATTTAGAATAGACTTCAAAATCCTTCTGCTGACTTATAAGGCTCTTAATGATAAAGCTCCATCCTATCTGAAAGAACTAATCATTCCTTACTGTCCTACCAGAGCACTCCGCTCCCAGAATGCAGGTCTGTTAGTGACTCCCAGTATCTCTAAAAACAGACTGGGAGGTAGAGCCTTCAGTTACCGGGCTCCTTTACTGTGGAACCAGCTCTCTCCATGGGTCAAAGAGGCAGACACTCTAACTACATTTAAGTCTAGACTTAAGACCTTCCTTTATGATAGGGCTTTTAGTTAGGGCTGGTTCAGGTAGCTCTGAACCATTTTATAGCTACGCTGCTATAGGCTTAGACTGCTGGGGACACATCTGGTTACACAGAGCCCTCTCCTCTTCTCTCCTCTCCTCTCTTCTTCTCAGTATATTTTTGAACTGTCATTTTCTGTTGTACTTTGTAGTTTGGCCTTGGTGTCTCGCACTCTCTCTGTGTTTCCGCAGATCCACCGGAGCTCCATCTCTCTGCACCAGCCGCCGACTGCATCCCCCCCCTCCCGCCCTTTACCCTGCTGTTAGACCAGCCTCCCCTCCCTTCCTATGAACCAGTCTGCCATCCAGTCCTCCCCATTGAGCTGGCCAGCTCTACCAGCCTTGCCTTGCCTTGCCTTGCCTATTTTAAGTGTAAAGAGATTAGTTTTGACAAATAATTAGGTCCAAATAAAAACTGTGTTTTTCCTGCACTTTGAAGGGCTGGGAAAAATTATATTATAGCGAACAATGGAACTGTGTTTTTTTTTCCAGGTAAAACCTCTTTTAGGCCACAAAAATAAGCTGTTTCTTTGGGTCCATTCACAACACTGTAGCTATGTTGTAAATCTCTGGGCAGGGCTATTATGGGCTGGCGTTGCTAACGGGAGGAGTGCAGAGTCTTCTACTGCAATTAAAGTACTTAGGGGCTATTTGTAAATCATACAACCCCACTTTTTAAAAAAATGCTACTATCCCTTTAAGTATGTGTCTTTTATATGTATTGTGGGGGGGCCTTGCCTTTAATAGACAGGATAGTTGAGAGACAGGTGTAGGCTGAAGCTAGAATAAGCTCATGAGGGTTTTGTTTTTGTTGTACAGAAACATTTGAGTTTGTTATTTAATCAGGTCATTTAGTCTTTTAGCTTTTATGTTTTTGCTCTGAAAGAAGAAATGATTTATCCTGCTGATTGTGTGGTTGTGTGGTTGTGAAACAGTCCAACAAGAAATAATGAGAGCAGACACAGTCTCCGTGTATCGTTCCCTTTTAATAACGTCAACATGAAGAAGGAAGCCTGCAGCAGATGAAGGCGTCTCACACTAACATGATAAAGCTGTTAGATACAGAGCGGTTTGTTTTACTGCAGATTAAAACCAGGTCCGTCTAGATCCAAGTCATCAAACTCTGAACCAGTCAAAGACAAAAAATAATAATAAACATTAAAAAAACACGGTTGAAAACAGCTGGAATTAAAGCTGCAGTTTTCTCTTCCTGCTGATGGAACATAATAAATTAATCCAAACCACTTAGTTCATTCAGAGGGACTGAAAATCATCTATATTCAAAATATTCATCCTTATTTACACAGTTTTTCTTTTTCCATAAAAACACGTTATACCCTGCGTTTTTGTTTTCCAAAATAAAAGCCTTTAGGTTAAGGCACCAAATTCCACCCTGCTAGAAATAAAAGGCCCCAGGTTAAAACACCTGTATGGAGTGTGATACTATATTATATTTAAATGGATCTGCAGGTTCACAGCTACAGAGGAAAAGGCCACAAAGGCTGAGAAGCAGAATTAAGGTCAAACCACGTCGGGTTATGGCGATGAATTTTAAAGCAGCAAAAAGCAAGAAGTTAAAAAATAAAGTGATTGTCATTGAGAATAAAAAAAAAAAAACAGAATCTAATTCTATTAATAAACTCAAGTCTGAGTTCTGTCTCTTCAACTACTTTGTTAGCAGAGTCACTGAAAACAATCACACACAGTAGATTTACTCAACAATCTACGCAACTAATAAATATTTCCATTATTGATTATTGAAGTTTTAAGTACCAGAATGCACTGGGGTATTATTCTTTACCAACTCCAAACAAAAGCATCTGTACACGTGGATCCATGTTGTTCCATGCTGGGAAATATTCCTCTTTTCTTTCTTGCCAAGACGGTTAGCTTAGTTTAGCGTAGCTTAGCTTAACTTAGCTTAGTTTAGTTTAGCACAGAGAGAGAAATGTTTTGGTAAAAACACAACTTGTACTTTTTGAACTTTGATATGTACAGAAATAAAAAGTTAATGAGATAAAACGTCTCGTCTTTCATTGGTCAAGTGAGCGAATCACACTGCTGCTTGACGCTAAGCTAAGCTAAGCTAAGCTAAGCTAGGCTAAAGCCTGGTACACACATAAAGATTTTATTTTGGCCCAATGTCTCTCCTTCTGACGGCTCTAAACATCCTCCTACCAGATCATTATGAGGTTAAAGGAATAGTTCACCAAAAAATGAAATGTTTGTTGATGGTAGCTATGGAGACGGCAGCCATATTGGTTTGTGATGCTTTGTGTTTTTCAATCAGCTTCAGCTTCTTTATATATTCAATTCCAATACTGCTTAAAGGAATAGTTCACCAAAAACTGAAATTCAGTCATCAGTGACTCCCCCTCATGCTGATGAATACTCTGAGTGGTGGCAAAAAAGTCGCCCTCTGCTGAGGAGTAAGAAACAACAAAGGCTTCTCGAAGTTTTGAGAATTTATTACAATCCCCTGTCTAACCAAAGGGAATAACCAGTAAATAATCAACAATGATCATCAAAATAAAGACAGAGTCTCTACTATTCGGCCGAATAGGGTGCAGCGTCTCTCAAACACAAAGGTATCAGTCACAGGTAAACAAACAGTTCAAAGTACATTAATACCATTGTCTGAAAAGACAGTCCAAAGTAGGGTGAATTTGCCTAATGTGGGACATTTTTTGCAATTTAGACTTCTGGTGTATATTGCGATATGAAGCAAACACTTTCAATCTACATCCTGTACCATTCTGAAATCCTTAGGTTGTGATCTAATGGAATCCAAAGAGAAATGTCTGATACCACACTCCTAAAAGAAATACCATACATATTTCAACTCTGATTGCAAAGTTTTTTGCGGCAATCTCCGTTCCCTAATGTGGGACAGTCATGCTCCTAAAGTGGGACACTAAAAAGTCTGTTTAAAAGTCATCTTAATTTACATGATAAATGCTAGATTGCAAACCAGTGTTCAATAATATCACTTATTGTCCTAGTTCTGCTTCATCTTCTATAGTATTAATGCTTTTCAACCAAGTGTGGTGGTCAACAACTTCAATTGTGGGACACCACCATCCTCAGTGATCTCCCTATATTCAGTATGTCTCCCCTCATCCTGTCTTTTTTCCACTGGTTGAGTTCACTTGCTTGATTATTTTTCCTTTCTTTTCCCATGTTTTCTTTCCCTGATTTTGTCTCATTGCCTTACTCTTTTTTGCCACTGTGATCTGAAATACATTCCATTTAATTAATCAGTAATGTGCTATCCTTTGATTACTTCTAAACACAACATTTTTCATGAACATTATCAAAAAAGACAAGATTTAGAAACAAGAAAGAAAAAAAATCAGAGCCATTTACCCCTTTAACAGTATTATGACCACTTCCAGTTAATAAATAGAATTTTCTTTTGTTGTAAAATATTCAAAACAATGCATTATAACAATAAAACCATGTAAACAACCATTGTTATTGTTCAACCTATTAGTTTTACCTGGAAAAGCACTGTCCCACATTAGGAAAAACCACCTGTCCCGCTTTAGGAAAGCATTTTTCCTAAAGTGGGACAGTAGAAATGTTGATCAAAATTCTAAATATTGAGAATGGTTACACCATATTAAGATATATTTTAATGCATCAACATATTATAAACACATTTTGACAAAAAAAATAACATTATTTTTGTCCAAACCCTAAGTAACTAGCATTTTGGTGGTCTTCACACAGGGTGCCTCCGGTTTGAAGGCTGTCCCTCCCAAATCTATGATTGGACATTTGAGATGTCATGTGATTTTGATCATGCAATATCACAGCTTGTGTGAGCCCACATTTACATTAACTTTCTTTTGCTATAGGAAGACCTACACCCATTTAAGCTTAAGTGTCCCACATTAGGCAAATTCACCCTAACTGACGGCGTCAGCTACCACTCAGTGTAGCAGCTGACTCTTATTGATTAAATAATCATTCCTTTGTTTCTAAAACCATTAAACAGGTTTCGTAGTCCAACCAAAACTTTATATGAGAATAATAGGGCCCGACACAAAAACGTCCATAAAACTACACAAAAACCATTTAATATTCCTCCACACTGCTCGTCCACTGCAATCCAAGTGTCCTGAAGGGAGATAGTCCAGTCTTTCCTACAATTTTTAAAAAGAAATTTGAGAAATTTTACCACTTCTTTTTTACCTTTAAAAAAAAAAAAATGTTACCACATTTTTGGAGAAATTGTATCACTTCACTTGTATCAAATTTCTTCTACAATATTTCCAAACATTCTCACCATTGGCCCTAATTTGAACAAACATTGACTAAAAAAAGTAATGTTCTTCAGTCTCAGAACAAATATTTGTGTATTTCTGGTGTTTGCTTCCAAGTTTTGACCAATGGGGGTCCGTGGTCTAATTTGTGTCAATTTCGGGGTCTTTGATGTAAAGTTTGAGAACCACTGCTGTAAACACACTATCTGCTTTTTTAGTTTTGGTTTTAAATAAACTACAACAGCAATGTGCAACAACAATTTGATGGGCAACAACAACAATGAAGTGTTTTTGTAATTGTGCAGAATGTCTCTAGGGATCTACAGAAGTTACACAGTATAGCTTTAAAAGGTTATCTGCTCTTTGGGCCCTAAACTGGCACTAAACTTCCCGGTCACATTTTATTGAAATCTTCTGGGGATTTTACTCAGTTATGATGGAACTGCTCCTCTACATCAATGGTTCTCAAAGTAAGGTCTGGGGACCCCCAGGGGTCCTTGAGAGGGTTCAAGGGGGTCCCCAGCTTTTTCTTGAAATTTTACCACCGTTTCCTAGAATTGTTAAAGTTTTTTTAAAAGATATTTTTAGCCACTTTTTATTATTATTATTTTACTTTTCTTTTTTTCTTAGAAATTTTACCAGTTTCTTGTAGAATTTTTAAAAAGAAATTTGAGAAATCTGAGCACTTGTCTTTAGAAATGTTTTACCTTACCTTTTTTTTCTCTCTCTCTTTTTTTTTTTTTTAGAAATTGACATATTTTCTCTAGATTTAAAGAAGAAAGAAAAAAAACTTTTTAAAAAATTGTACGACTTTTTTCTAGAATTAGATATGTGTAAACATTTTTGGAGAAATTGAACCACTTTTCCCCAAAATTTTTTCCTACAATACAATTCATCTGGACTGGGAGGAGTTGTTCAACATTCAGTCATTTTTCAAAGCCCCGCCCCCTCACCTGGCTTCACCTGAGATAAACCAGGTTACTGATTAACACAGAGGACAAAGTCCCAGGAACAACTTTATTGGACTCTGTCAGTCCCAGAGACGCAGACTGAAGAAGAGACGATCGGATTCATCTTCAGACCAAACCAACAACTTCAGCTACAACACTGCTGCTTCAACCTGCTGACACTCCACACACTGAAGGTGAGTTTGACTAAAACCTGGACTCTGAGTCACAGTAAACTTCAGTCAAGTCAGTAGAGGAGGGAGGGGAGCCATGACTGACTCTACTTCCTGTCTGCTGTGTTTTCAGCTTCGCTCACAGACTAAATGGCTTACAGACTAGAGGAGGATTTCTGCTGTCCGGTCTGTACCGAGGTCTTCAGAGATCCTGTTGTTCTGTCCTGCAGCCACAGCTTCTGTAAAGACTGTCTGAAGAGCTGGTGGAAGGAGAAACAAGATCCACTGTGTCCAGTTTGTAAGAGAAGATCTTCAAGGTCAGAACCACCTTTTAACCTGGCGTTAAAGAACCTGTGTGAGAGCTTCTTACAGCAGAGAGAGCAGAGATCTGCAGAGGCTCTCTGCAGTCTGCACTCTGAGAAACTCAGACTCTTCTGTCTGGACCATCAGCAGCCAGTGTGTCTCGTCTGCAGAGATTCAGACAAACACACCAACCACAGAATCAAACCCATCGATGAAGCTGCTTCAGACCTCAAGAAGGAACTTGAGGAAACTCTGGAGCCCTTAAAGAAGAAGTTAAAGGGTTTTGAAGAAGTTCAAATGGAGTTTGATCAAACAGCAGAACACATTAAGGTCCAGGCCCGACACACAGAGAGGCAGATTAAGGAGCAGTTTAAGAAGCTTCACCAGTTTCTAGAAGAGGAAGAGGAGGCCAGGATGGCTGCACTGAGGGAGGAAGAGGAGCAGAAGAGTCAGAGGATGAAGGAGAAGATGGAGGCTCTGAGCAGAGAGATAGCAGCTCTTTCACACACAGTCAGAGCCACAGAGGACGAGCTGAGAGCTGAAGACGTCTCATTCCTGCTCAACTACAAGGCTGCAGTGGAAAGAGTCCAGCAGCGCCCCCTGCTGGAGGATCCACAGCTGGACTCAGGAGCTCTGATAGACCAGGCCAAACACCTGGGCAACCTGACCTTCAACATCTGGAACAAGATGAAGGACATGGTCTCCTACAGTCCTGTGGTTCTGGACCCAAACACTGCTCATCCAGAACTCATCCTGTCTGGAGATCTGACCAGTGTGAGAGGAGGACTCAAACAGCAGCTTCCTGACAATCCAGAGAGGTTTGATCATTACTACTCTGTCCTGGGCTCTGAGGGTTTTAACTCAGGGACTCACAGCTGGGATGTCCAGGTTGGAGACAATACAAGCTGGGGACTGGGTGTGTTAACAGAGTCTGTGCAGAGGAAGGGAAACGACATGCCGTCTGGATCATGGAGGTTATGGTCCAATGGAGTTGGATACTCAGCACGTTCACCATCAGCTCAAGCATGGACTGCTCTACCAGTGCAGAAGACGTTCCAGAGGATCAGAGTGAATCTGGACTTCAACAGAGGAAAACTGTCGTTCTCTGATCCTGATACTAACACACACATACACACCTTCACACACACTTTCACTGAGAAGATGTTTCCATGGATTGACACTGGTGATAACCCCCCAGTGAAGCTGTTACCAGTGAAGGTGTCAGTGACAGTGGAGCAGAGCAGTTAGAGATAAAGAGGACGATCATATTCATCATGTCGTTTAAAGGGAAAAGTCGGTTAATTTAACTAGAGCTGCAACAATTAACTGATTAATCAAACAATAATCGATTATTAAACTAATCGTCAACTATTTTGATAACCAAAAATAAAAAATGTTATTCTTTTTTTTTTTTAAGTCATAATTCTCTGATTCCAGCTTCTTAAATGTGAATATTTCTGGTTTCTTTGTTCCTTTATGACAATTAACTGAGTCTCTCTTTGGTTTGTGGACAAAACAAGACATTTGAGGACGTCGTCTGGTGGTTTGAGAAACACTGATTGAACATTTTATTGACTAAACAACGAATCGATTACTAACTAACTAAGTCTCATTATTAGACTTTTCCTGATTAGTTTATCATTGATCAATCTTTATTTTTAGTTTTTCTCCAGATCAATTTATTTTTTGTTTTTGTTTAATGCATTTTCTGCCAATAAAAAATAATTTTTAAAGAATTGTTGTCAGTAGTTTATTGAATAAAACAAGTGGTCTCTTATTTTTTTCCAGAGCTGTATATAATCTATTATAATCTATAAAATATAATTTTATAATATAAAAGGAATGGAGGAATATTAAATGTTTTTTGTGTAGTTTTATGGACCTTTTTGTGTCGGGTCCTATTACTCTCATATAAAGTTTTGGTTGGACTAGGAACTGGCCTCCCAGGTCTCCAGATGCACTTTGAGGAATAAAAAACTACTACAGAGTATTCATCAGCATGAGGTTGAGTCAACAATGACTCATGAATTTCAATTTTTTGGTGAACTATTCCTTTAATGTGAATAAAAACGTGTGGATGGAAACATAGTCGGTGCCACTGTGTTGTGGAATTGAACGTAGACCAATAAAGAAGCTGAAGCTGACCGAAGAACAGGAAGCATCACAAACCAATATGGCTGCCGTCTCCATGGCTACCATCAACAAACGTTCTTCTTCTTGGTTTGGTTTTTTAACGGTTTCATGATTATTTTTGGTTTAACTGCCTCCTACAGGTCAGATCACGCAGGATTTCTGTCTTGGGGACGAAATCTTTGTGTATTGAACGAATCTCCTTGTTGTTTACATTCTACTTCCAGGTAGAAAACCAGCACGTAATTTGAATGAGAACAGTAGTAACGAACAAGAGTTTAGCTATATATCATGTTTTTCATGCTACTGTCACCGTTTACACAACTCTGAAATGATTAAAGAAACATTATTATTTCTGTGTGCACGAGCAAAGCAGTTAATTGTGTTGCTATGTGTTGTATTCAGTTTGGGGGAATCACAGTGTCTAGAAAGCACCAGTGGCTCAGCTGACAGGGACCGCTAACGGCAGCAGCTAAGCTAACAGCAGTAACTAAGCTAACGGTAGCAGCTAAGCTAACGGCGGTAGCTAAGCTAACACCAGGACATCAGCTGTTTAAACCCTCCCGTTGTGGGACACGACATGAAACTACTCCAGTTAGCTCAGTCATGTTGGAACTCAGATATCCGCTGGAAAAAATATTTTTTCATGGACCGTTTATTGAGTCACTGAGTTAAACAGGTAGCGGTTAACGTTAGCCCTGCCAATTTACGATAACCACGACTAATTACAAAAACGTGCAGAAGGGTTAGTAATAGTAATGTTTGTCCAGTCATTGGTTTTATAGACTTTACAAACATCAGATTAGTGTACGACTCTAACCCTAAACAGTGATATAGTGACGTGAAAAATGAGATAGTGAAACTCTCGTCTGTCACTATAGAGAATGTGAAGCTGACGTCACGCCGCTTTGCGTTGGGGAACGACGGCGCCATCTTTGGAGGAACGCAAACGTAAACGGAGAGTGGGGACTGGATTCAAGACCCAGATTTACTCCCTCCACTGACTTATTAGTCTACTTGCCAGCCCATAGGGCCCCATTGTGAACCCGGAAATGTTGAGTACCCCAAAGTTTTATGTTACAAATATATAGTATGGGTCCCCAGTATTCAGAAACTGCCGGATGCTAACTTATTGGACAATTAGCATAACTGACATAATTAGCATAAATTAGCATAATTGCCTATATGGGCAATATTTCAACAAAATTGACTTGGCTGATCTGGGCAATATTGGAGTGGTTTTAGGGGTTATTGATAATGCTGAATCCATTTCTGACATTTTCAAAATTCAAAATGGCTGTCTAAACCGGAAGTGACCAGATTTTAAGCGCCAGTGGGCTGATTTTGATGGATTTCATCTGGTCACTTCCGGTTTAGACAGCCATTTTGAATTTTGAAAATGTCAGAAATGGATTCAGCATCATCAATAACCCCTAAAACCACTCCAATATTGCCCAGATCAGCCAAGTCAATTTTGTTGAAATATTGCCCATATAGGCAAGTATGCTAATTTATGCTAATTATGTCAGTTATGCTAATTGCCCAATATATATAAGTTAGCATCCGGCAGTTTCTGAATACTGGGGACCCATACTATATATTTCTAACATAAAACTTTGGGGTACTCAACATTTCCGGGTACTCATTGTTGGCAAGTAGACTATAGGCTATCCAGACATCGTGAACTATCTCGTTTTTGGTATTAGTGCATACTACTTTGGCATTTTTTTACGCAGCAGTACTGTCCCACCATGATTACTTTTAAGCGACTTTGGGGAACTTTTTTTAGGGAGACGAGCAAGTGTTTACATCCGCGATCCTCCAAAGATGGCGCCCAACGTCCCACGGCGTGACGTAACTTCACATTCTCTATTGTTCTCATGCTGGTTTTCTACCCAGAAGTAGTTGTAAACAACAAGGCGATTCGGTCAATTGGGAATATTGTAGCACACCACACACACAACACGATCAAAACTGATCAATCAATGGTTTTTTATCTTCATGTGTGTGCGCTCTCACTGATAAAACATCTGTGTGTGTGTGTGAACCAGACTGAAACAAACCGTCTGTGTCTTCGTCTCCGTCCTCTTCAGCTCTCGGCTCATTTTCCAGTCTCATGTTTCACGATCAGCTCCGACCAATCAGAGCGCGTGTTTGTTTCCAGTTCATCTGTCGCCTTCGGTGCCGTTTGTCGCTACCCGATTTGCGACGCTACCCGATCTGTGACAAAACTGGTCTGCGCATGTGCAGACCGGCCGCCATCTTGGACAGCTGCCTACGGCAACTCCACTTGGACAAACTTCATTTGGGCACTGCCCGATTTGCGTACATGCTTAAAGTTCTGTGAATTTAAAATACGGTACTGTGAAATGATTAAAAAATAAAATAAAATAAAAACCGCGGAGGTCCGTCATAAGACAGCCGCGGCAGACTCGTTTATTCAGTGAGTGTTGTGGTAGTTGTGATTGTTTGTGGTTGTCATGGTGATGAGGCCGGCGAGAAAAGAGGACAGTAAACATTAAAAGTCTGCCTCTGTTCCTGTTTTCTGAGCATCAGGATCCTATTACCACCACAACCAACCCTCAATTTACATTACTAATAAAGTATTTAAAAAAATAAATAAAAAGATAAACCGTCTCTGGCGACGCACATAGGGCAGTGATCCTAAGTCAATTCAACTAAGTTTGTCCAAGTGGAGTTGCCGTACGTGGCTGTCACAAATCGGGTAGCGTTGCAAATCGGGTAGTGACACCGTTAACACGTCCCGACTCCCGTTTCCATGACGCCGTCCGTCCGTCCGTCCGTCTACATCTCGTCAGCGTGTCCCGGTTTGGCCGGATCGCGACTTCCCTTCCCGGCCGCCGACCCGCTCAGGCCGAGGGCGAGCTGAGCTTCAGTCTGCCCGGCGACAGCGGCCGAGCTGTTCCCCGATTGGCTCCCAGCCTCCCGTGGGCCCGCGCCGCCGTCCACCGCCGTCATCATTTCGAGCGATTCTATTGGTTCTCGTGGGACGGCGGCCGCGCCGTCCGGAGCTCCCGATTGGCCGAGATCAGAGGGAGGCGACGGGGATTCAGACTGAACCGCGGGACCGTCGACCTCGTCTGCTGACGGCTGAGAGGAGGAGGAGGAGGATGAAGGCTCCGTCAGGATGTTTCTGGAGATAACTGGGGAAAAAACAGAACAACCATTTATTACAAATAAAAATAAAATAAAACAGTTTCATCTTTGTTTGATCTGTTCATGACGGTTTTCATCGTCATGGTGAAGAAACCTCCGTCACCAACCAGTTTAAATAAAGGTTTAACCTTCCTGTTCTCCTCCATCTTTCCTTCTTTCCTTCCTTCCCTCCTTCCCTTTGTCCTTACTTCTTACTTCCTCTTTTGATCCAATTGACCCGATCTGTTCCCTCTCTCCATCTTTCTTTCCTTCTTTTGTCCCTTCCTTCCTTCCTTGAATGAATCTGTTCCCTCCTTCCATCTTTGTTTCCTACCTTTTCCCCTTCCTTCTTTCCTCACTTCCTTTCTTCCCTCCTTTTACCCAATTGACCCAATCTGTTCCCACCCTCCATCTTTCTTCCCTTCCTTTTTCCTCCCTTCTTTCCTTTCTTCTTCCTTCCTTGAATGAATCTGTTCCCTCCCTCCATCTTTCTTTCATTCCTTTTTCCCTTCCTTCTTTCCTCCTTGAATGAATCTGCTCCCTCCTTCCATCTTTCTTTCCTTCCTTTTCCCCTTCCTTCTTTCCACAGTCCTTTTTCCCTTCCTTCCTTCTTTCCCTTCTTCTTCCTTCCTTGAATGAATCTGTTCCCTCCTTCCATCTTTGTTTCCTTCCTTTTTTCTTTCCTTCTTTTCACAATCCTTTTTTCCTCACTTCCTTTCTTCCCTCCGTCCTTACTTTCTTTCTTTTTGACCCAATCTGTTCCCTCCCTCCATCTTTCTTTCCTTCTTTTGTCCCTTCCTTCCTTCCTTGAATGAATCTGTTCCCTCCTTCCATCTTTGTTTCCTACCTTCTTTCCTCACTTCCTTTCTTCCCTCCTTTTACCCAATTGACCCAATCTGTTCCCACCCTCCATCTTTCTTCCCTTCCTTTTTCCTCCCTTCTTTCCTTTCTTCTTCCTTCCTTGAATGAATCTGTTCCCTCCCTCCATCTTTCTTTCATTCCTTTTTCCCTTCCTTCTTTCCTCCTTGAATGAATCTGCTCCCTCCTTCCCATCTTTCTTTCCTTCCTTTTCCCCTTCCTTCTTTCCACAGTCCTTTTTCCCTTACTTCCTTCTTTCCCTTCTTCTTCCTTCCTTGAATGAATCTGTTCCCTCCTTCCATCTTTGTTTCCTTCCCTTTTTCCTCCCTTCTTCCTTCCTTGAATTAATCTGTTCCCTCCCTCCATCTTTCCTCCCTTTGTCCTTACTTCTTCCTTCCTTTTTGACCCAATCTTCTTTCCATCTTTCCTCCCTTCTGTCCTTTCTTCTTCCTTCCTTGAATTAATCTGTTCCCTCCTTCCATCTTTGTTTCCTTCCTTTCCCCTTCCTTCTTTCCACAGTCCTTTTTCCCTTTCTTCCTTCTTTCCTCCCTTCTTTCCTTTTACTCAATTGACCCAATCTGTTCCCACCCTCCATCTTTCTTCCCTTCCTTTTTCTCCCTTCTTTCCTTTCTTCTTCCTTCCTTGAATGAATCTGTTCCCTCCTTCCATCTTTGTTTCCTTCCTTTTTCCTCCCTTCTTCCTTCCTTGAATGAATCTGTTCCCTCCTTCCATCTTTCTTCCCTTCCTTCTTTCCACAATCCTTTTCCCCTTCCTTCCTTCCCTTCGTCCTTACTTCTTCCTTCCTTTTTGACCCAATTGACCCAATCTGTTCCCTCCCTCCATCTTTCCTTCCTTCTTTCCTTTCTTCTTCCTTCCTTTAATTAATCTGTTCCCTTCTTCCATCTTTGTTTCCTTCCTTTTTCCCTTCCTTCCTTCTTTCCTTTTACTCAATTGACCCAATCTGTTCCCACCCTCCATCTTTCTTCCCTTCCTTTTTCTCCCTTCTTTCCTTTCTTCTTCCCTTCTTCTTCCTTCCTTGAATGAATCTGTTCCCTCCTTCCTTCTTTCCTCCCTTCTTTCCTTTCTTCTTCCTTCCTTGAATTAATCTGTTCCCTCCTTCCATCTTTGTTTCCTTCCCTTTTTCCTCCCTTCTTCCTTCCTTGAATTAATCTGTTCCCTCCTTCCATCTTTGTTTCCTTCCCTTTTCCCTTCCTTCTTTCCACAATCCTTTTTTCCTCCCTTTGTCCTTACTCCTTCCTTCCTTTTTGACCCAATTGACCCAATCTGTTCCCTCCTTCCATCTTTCTTTCCTTCCTTTTCCCCTTCCTTCTTTCCACAATCCTTTTTCCCTTCCTTCCTTCTTTCCTTTTACTCAATTGACCCAATCTGTTCCCACCCTCCATCTTTCTTCCCTTCCTTTTTCTCCCTTCTTTCCTTTCTTCTTCCTTCCTTGAATGACTCTGTTCCCTCCCTCCACCTTTCCTTCCTTTTTCCCTTTCTTCTTCCCTCCTTGAATGAATCTGTTCCCTCCTTCCATCTTTCTTTCCTTCCTTTTCCCCTTCCTTCCTTCCTTCCTTCCCTTCGTCCTTACTTCTTCCTTCCTTTTTGACCCAATTGACCCAATCTGTTCCCTCCCTCCATCTTTCCTTCCTTTTTTCCTCCCTTCTTTCCTTTCTTCTTCCTTCCTTGAATGAATCTGTTCCCTCCTTCCATCTTTGTTTCCTTCCCTTTTTCCTCCCTTCTTCCTTCCTTGAATGAATCTGTTCCCTCCCTCCATCTTTCTTTCATTCCTTTGTCCCTTCCTTCTTTCCACAATCCTTTTTTCCTCCCTTTGTCCTTACTCCTTCCTTCCTTTTTGACCCAATTGACCCAATCTGTTCCCTCCCTCCATCTTTCTTTCCTTCCTTTGTCCCTTCCTTCTTTCTACAATCCTTTTTTCCTCCCTTCGTCCTTACTTCTTCCTTCCTTTTTGACCCAACTGACCCAATCTGTTCCCTCCCTCCATCTTTCCTTCCTTCCTTTTCCCCTTCCTTCCTTCCTTCCTTCCTTCCTTCCTTCCTCCCTTGACCCAGGAGGACAGGAGGGTTAAATAAATGAAACTAAACTGCTGCAGAAACTTCATCAGACTCAGTTTTAGACCCAACGACACGTCTGAAGTCCAGACAGGAAGTGACATCATCACAAAGCACCGACCTCCTGTGGGTCTGTAGTCGTCGTCTGCAGACGAGTGGCGGCTGAACGGACTGAAGCTCGGCATGATGATCAGACCCAGAGAGACCAGGATGATCTGAACACACACACAGAAAACAAATCAGCTCATATTATGTTAAAGGGATAGTTCAACATTTTGTCAAATTGGCCCATTGCCATAATCCCTATAGTCATAGCAGTAGGTTCGTTACCTTTAATTGTCGGTGCAAGGCTGTTTTTAGAACGGCGGAGCAGAGCCGTGAGCTGCTCAGAACTACGCTACGGAGGCTCATTATGGGATTTCTTGGTTTCCCTCATCAAACTCATCAAATACACAATCCAACAACTCCACAACAACGCTCTGGTGGACAAGTTGTGACCTGCACATTCACCACGCTATGAGATAATAACACAACGTTACCACACAGAGTTGTTTTAGAGGGAAATGCAGCCGGAACTAGGGATGTCCCGATCCGATATTGATATCGGATATTTGTCCGATATCAGCCAAAAAAACAAATATCGGATTATATCGGACTGCATCTAAAATCTCCGATATAAACGCTCCGATAAAAGCAGTCCATTCTTCCGCTCCAGCACTCACATAAGTGACTCGTTCACACTCCAACACAGTAGGTGGCGCTAATACACCTTAATGTTGGTGCGCCGCCGCCAGAGAAGAAGAGCGCCCGGCTCCAACATGCAGAGATCACATGATTCATCCATGGTGCGATTGTAGCAAGGAGAAGTGATGTCGGCCATGTGGCACGTAGGCTACACACACACAGACACGGGTGCATGGACAGGTCGCGCTTGCCCGCTAATAAACGGTAAATGCGCTATATTGCTCTAAAGGTCGGTGGTCAGATTCTTCTGGAGGAAGACCAGCTGGTCCACATGTTGTGCCGTGTTAACAGGCTAAAGCCAGAATTAAATTAACGATGCTAATTTCTGTTAGCCCGTCTATGGCGTTTTACATTATACGTTAGCATTAAGCTAGCGGGCTTTATGCTTAGTTGTGACACTGGCTGTGTGTTTTGAACGTTGTTTCAAACTATGTGGATTTGATTAAACATATTTGATGCTTAAATATTGCTGCTTAATATATTGCTTTACTCCTCTTTTTATTTTATGTATGCCATTTTTACTGTAGGGCAGACTATAATCTTCAATTTGGAGTGACAAATAAAACCTTGAAGCAAGAAGATTTTGCCTTTTGTTTGACATTGATGTAATTCAATAACAGTTGTAAATAAGGTTTATTTTTTAATATTTTACAGTTCAAAAGTAAGCTCACTACTGTCTGTCCCATAGAAGAACATGACAGCTGTCAGCCAATAACAGGAGGATCTCCTTTATATTAGAATTTGAAAAATATAAATAATCGTTTTTTTTCACCACTCCTAATGTCGGATCAATATCGGTATCGGGCCGATATTGAAGGCTGCAATATCGGTATCGTATCGGAAGTGAAAAAGTGGTATCGGGACATCCCTAGCCGGAACTACATTCCAGACACGGCTGCTGGGCGGAGGGATTTCAGAAGAGAAAGTAGTTCAGAGTATTTGCTACATGTGTCGTAATGTTACATGATTATCTCATAGCGTGGTGAATGTGCAGGTCACAACTTGTCCACCAGAGCGTTGTTGTGGAGTTGTTGGATTGTGTATTTGATGAGTTGGATGAGAGGAAGGTAAAAGTACCATGCGCCTCCAGCTCACGTCTCTGCCCCGCCCATCTCAAAACAACATGCACGATAATTAAAGGTGATGATGAACCTACTGCTATGACTATAGGGATTATGGTGAGAGGAGGATCTGACTGAAATGTTGTGAACTATCCCTTTAAAAACAGTGCGGTAAGAGGTGAAGGGCTGGAACATGAATGAATGAATCAGATTATGGTGAGTGAAGGTGTCGTACCAGTAAGCAGGTGGAGGTCTGGGCTCCTTTACTGACCGTCTGCTTGATGAGCGACTGCAGCTGGCCCAGCTGAGCCAGCAGAGACCTGAGCAGCAGCAAAACATCTGGATTAACACTGAAACATCTGGATTAACACTGAAAACATCTGGATTAACACTGAAACATCTGGATTAACACTGGAAACATCCGGATTAACACTGAAAACATCCGAATTAACACTGGAAACATCTGGATTAACACTGGAAACATCCGGATTAACACTGAAAACATCCGGATTAACACTGGAAACATCCGGATTAACACTGAAAACATCCGGATTAACACTGGAAACATCCGGATTAACACTGAAACATCCGGATTAACACTGAAAACATCCGGATTAACACTGGAAACATCCGGACACTGGAAACATCCGGATTCACACTGGAAACATCCGGATTAACACTGGAAACATCCGGATTAACAATGGAAACATCCAGATTAACACTGGAAACATCCGGATTAACACTGGAAACATCTGGGCCCAGTTGTTCAAAGGTAATCCGATCAGATTTTGGATAATGGATTGGATCAAATCTTGAAAATGGGTTGTTCAAAACCAAAAACGGATTCTGAGATCGGATTAGATCACGTAATCCAATCTTGGTTTTAATCTGGATAAAACCCTCAGTTTGTGTTTTCAGTAGGATCGGGATAACTTTGATCCAAAAAATCAGGATTATTCTGATCCCAGCAGTTTGGTGGATTCAGGGGGGATTTCAGGAACAAAACGTGATTTAAATTAAATTCAAACTGGTCAAATAAACAATATTCATAATGTAGCATATATACATTTATTGATTTATATTTTGCACCTAATTTTAAACCACAACAGTGATTTGTAAATAATGTTAACTTTTGAATATTCTACAACTGAAAAACTTTTCCCCAACTACTTTTCCCCCAAACTGAATTTAAAGAAATTTGAAGTTTGAATTTTAAAATTTGAAGTTTGAATTTTGAAATTTGACGTTTGAATTTTGACGTTTGAATTTGAAACACATGGGGAAATAGTCACAATTTCCCTAATGTAGTGTATATTTGCGTTTTTAAATTTATTTTAACAGCCCAATCAGATGGAGTCTGGCTGTTTTGATTGATTGATTGATTGATTGATTGATTGATTGATTAGTCTCTATTACAAATATATTAAAAAAAGATGAAGAAAGAGAGAAAAAAAAGTCATATAAAATAAGTAACACATTATAGCGTCCTAAAAAACAAGTCCCAAACAAGTATTTAAATCATAAACAAAGTCTGGCTGTTTAAAAGACATTGAAGAAACAACAAAGAGCACAGAAAACAATACATACACTCCGTTTTCAAATAAATACACTTTGAGAGACCTAATGCTGCTGTTCTACCTGTTGTTTACAGTCCATCAG
The DNA here is from genome assembly GCF_045865225.1 of Trachurus japonicus. Taxonomy (NCBI): domain Eukaryota; kingdom Metazoa; phylum Chordata; class Actinopteri; order Carangiformes; family Carangidae; genus Trachurus; species Trachurus japonicus. The sequence continues at coordinate 34,179,957 of NC_140922.1, read as the reverse complement.
CCTTCATTGTGATGCACAGTCCCATCTAGAGCACTCACTATCCGGATTTGGTAATCTTGAAAATTTGGATTTGGATCTGGGTCAGACTGATCCAATCCAACTTTGCGTTGAACAACTGGGATAGAAGTAAGTAAAACGGATTACGTGATCCAGGATAGCAAAAAAAGGGATTTCAAAATCCGGATAAATTTTATCCAGATTACACCTTTTGAACAACTGGGCCCTGGATTAACACTGAAAACATCCGGATTAACACTGGAAACATCTGGATTAACACTGGAAACATCCGGATTAACACTGGAAACATCCGGATTAACACTGAAACATCCGGATTAACACTGGAAACATCCGGATTAACACTGGAAACATCTGGATTAACACTGGAAACATCCGGATTAACACTGGAAACATCCGGATTAACACTGGAAACATCCGGATTAACACTGGAAACATCCGGATTAACACTGAAAACATCCGGATTAACACTGGAAACATCCGGATTAACACTGGAAACATCCGGATTAACACTGAAAACATCCGGATTAACACTGAAAACATCCGGATTAACATTGGAAACATCCGGATTAACACTGGAAACATCCGGATTAACACTGAAAACATCTGGATTAACACTGGAAACATCTTCTCCACAGACACAAACCTCCACTCACGCCATCAGCTGAACGTTTTAACGGTTGGATGAAGTTAGAAAAAATATCTGTTTGATGAGTTGTGCTGCATTTCCTCCTGTTCGGTGATGTCACAGTTATGGATTTTCTTGTTTCTTGGTGCGATTATTACTTATTGTTTTCATTGTGCGGCTTTTATTTTTACTCACGTTGTACACTGCAAAAACTCAAATATCTTACCAAGAATATTTGTTGTCTTATTTCTAGTCAAAACAAATCTCATTATACTTAAAATAAGACTCATCACAAAAAGTAGCTCGTTTTTAGACACTTTTCTTTTGCTTCTTTCAAGCAGATTTTCACTTGAAATAAGTAGAAAAATCTGATAGTGGAGCAAGTTTTTCTACAGCACAAAAAAACCTGCTTTCACTGGCAGATTTTTCTACTTATTTCAAGGGAAAATTTGTTTGAAACAAGTGAAAATGAACTAAAAACAAGTTAACTTTTAGGTGATGAGTCTTATTTTAAGTGGAAAGAGATTAGTTTTGACTAGAAATGAGACATTTTGACAAGAAATAAGACAAATATTCTTGGAAAGATGTTGAGTTTTTGCAGTGTATGACTTTTAATTGATTTTATTTGTATTTTAAATATAATTTTAAGCCTTATATGAGCTGTTCTGTCTTTTATTTCTGATGTAAAGTCGTATTGGATCATTGTCTCACTGCCAGATGATGAGCAACATCTGTCCGAGCAGCTGGAGACAGAGACGACGGCTCCCTCTGCTGGACGCAGTCTGTCACTACACACCCACTGATCAATAATCAATCATAATAATAATAATCACAACGTGCTCGTACATGTTGCGTTTCTCCAGCTGCTCCACCGTCCTCTGCAGCTCCTTGTTCTGGGCCGAGCAGGCTGCTGCCCTGTACACACACACACACACACACACACACACACACACACACACACACACACACACATTTTAGTGTTTCCTGCAGGTGTGTGTCAGTGTGTCGGTATCTGGTGGTTGAGTCGGGAATCGAACCTGCTCTCCAGCCCGTCGATGTACTCCTTCCTCCGCCGCCGGCTGTCCTGAGCCGACTGCTTGTTGCGGATTTTCCTGCGAACTTTCTTCAGGATCCGTTCCTCTGCCTGCAAAATAAAAGCCCCGTCACTTTTTCTTTTGTTTTTCAAAATAAAAGCCCCGTCACTTTTTATTTTGTTTTTCAAAATAAAAGCCCACAGCGTACGTATCTTTACTTCTATTCTATTCTATTGTATATAAATCCTAAATTGTTATAGCATATGCATATTTTTTGCACTAGAATATTTTTAAATATATTATATTTACATTTTAATTTTATCGCCACCTTTTACTATTTATAATTTTTTGTACCTTTTGTGTTTGCACCTGACACCACGTGAGGCAAGACATGAAAAAAAAATGTTGGCGTATCCCTTTAATAAAGTACTATTCTACTCTAAAAAGACCAAATATCGTCCACATCTGAAACCACATCCTGGATTGTGTTTAGTTTAGTTTATTTATTTATTTCATTCATTTGTCAAGCATAAAAACAAAAAATAAAATAAACAGTGACAATACTGTAACTCTTGAATGAAAGGGGGTAGAAAGAAGCGAACTTATATTGTCTACCCCTTGTTACAAATTAATTCACAAATTAGATAATACCTACATCCAAGCAGAGAAAAAATGGAAGTGGAAGAAGAAAAACATCAACAAACGTTTACAACAAAAGTGACATAAAATAAATTGGACGGCTGCAGCCCAGCCGGCTACTCATCATCTTAGTACATTTCTGTTAAGTGTTGACATGCTACATGCAGTATAGACACATATGTGACCCGATCCATCAAAATGAGTCACAGTGACCCAAATTTCAAAGTTGAGATTTTGGTATCAATGGAAAGATTAGAAAATAAGCTTTAAAATGATACCCTAGTCAGAGTCATACATTTGATGGTTTTCGAGATGTTGCCATTTGAATTACGATCTCCTACTCTCTTATTCTGTTCTAAAACCTGAGAAAATAGCAGTTAAAGTTTTTGCCAGTGACTCTGGCATCTGTTCCTGTACCACGTGATTACACGCACCCTATACGGTCCCTTGTTGTCATAGAGGCAGCATTCAATGACCGTCGGAAAGCAGAGAATCTCACAATTCAGATGCTTTTTACAGCTCGTTTCTATCATAAACGGTTCAGAAGTTGTCATGTTTTGTTGACATTTTGTAAAACATGTGCAAGCGTGTACGTTCGGGTTAGCATCGATGCTACGTTCGGTTTAGCATCGATGCTACGCTCTGTTAGCATCGATGCTACGCTCTGTTAGCATCGATGCTACTCGGTTTAGCATCTGTTTCTGTACCCGTCCCTGCTCGTCATAGAGGCAACATTCAATGACCGTCGGAAAGCGGAGAATCCTGCGATTCAGATGCAGTTTACAGCTCGTCTCTATCATGAACGGTTCAGAAGATATTTCATGTTTTGCACCGAAGCAACGCTCATTTTCAGAGGGTTTAAGTTGCAGGTCAACTTTAATCATCATTTACGTGCCTTTTCTCAATTATCTGGACTGTGAAACTTTGGGAGATTGTTTTTGAATGTCATTGCTTTGAAATTAGGGTAAAATTTTTTTTTGGATTTTCTATGGGTTTTCCATGTTATCAGCTGATTATCTAAAAATAGAACGTTGCGACTTCCGACTCATTTTGATGGAACGGGTCACATATATGAATTTACTGTCACATGCGCACATATACACATAAATAAATACATAAACACCAATATCTGTGTATAAATCCATACAAACAAAAACCATGTGTCCATCCCTGTTGTTTCTTTTACCTTGGTGAGCGGCAGGTTGTTGGGCAGAGAAACTCCCTCCTGGTTCAGCAGCTTCTGCTCCTCCTCGGTCAGCTGCAGGTCGGGGTACAGCTGCAACCCAGACACGGGTCAGTCGGTGCTAAAGGTCACGGGCGTCTACACCGCTCACAGCTAGGGGTGCGTGCACCGAATGGCATTTTTTGGCCGAAGCCGAATAGCGAATAAAATCTAAACGCTTGGCCGAATAACCGAATAATACCGAATACCGAAAGTGGTTATAAAGTTTTGGAATAAAATATTTTTTTAAACTTAATTTTCAAAGAAAGTTAATGTTTATTGACTATTCTGACAGTTTTTGAATATTCCAGTTGCCGTTGCTCATCAAAAAAGCACAACAAGTTAAATAAAGTTTTTCATTTATATCGGCCCATTGTGAGTGCTGAAGTACATCCCAAAAAAACCCAAGTGTCTTTTAAAACAGTGGTTCCTAACCTTTCTTGGTCAGATTTCTTTTACTTCATCAATTAGGCTACTAGACATTTCAGGCGACCTCATTTGAATTTCAGGCGACCCCACGTGGGGTCCCGACCCCAAGGTTGGGAAACACTGTTTTAAAAGCTGTCGGCCACGGACGGAGCGGGCGACATGCTGGGACGAGGAGCTTTCGTTTTAACTGCTGCAGTCGTCTCTCCCTCTCGTAGCCTACTCAGCATGCTGTTCAGGGTGTTTGGTTTTTAATAGGGCCGGGACTTTAACACGTTAATTACGATTAATTAATTACACGAAAATTAATGCGTTAAAAAAATTTACGCATTTTAATCGCACTTATTAAAAAAAATTGATTTTTTTTAATTTTTTTTCCAAATTTTTTATTTATTTTTTTCTCACGTGTGTCTACGTGCGGTGCGCCCACACGCGAGAGAGGCGGCAGTTTGAGAGGCTGACTGGCGGAGATGAGAGCTGGTGAAACACTAGCATGGTTATTTAAAACACCATCTCTGATCTCTGCCTGCACATAGATACACAGACACGGGCGCACGCTAAATGCGCTATATAGCGCTAATTGCTCAGCTGCAGCGCTATATCTATGACCTGTCACTGTCACAGGTGCAGCTCATCTCATTATGACAGGACTTCACCCTCAGAGCTCTGTCTTCAGACTGTCCTGACCTGTCCCTGAACATCACACAGGGACAACATGGAGCTGCCTGTGTGATTGGTTACTGAGTTTTATTAATGTTTACATCAGGCTGAGTTCAACAAATCAGTTTATGCTACTGTGATTTAAGTAGCCTAGTTAAATACTACAGTAATCATCACAGTGTATTGGAAGGAAAGACCATTTAATCTGTATGTATCAAATATCCATTAATGAATTAATCGATAATTTGCATCCCTAGTCTGTTGGTCTTGGTTAAGTACCACCTTGAATGCTTAAGCTTATGTATTCAGTCATTCAATGGTATACTAAAATCCATGTGAAAAAAAAATGCTTCTCACTGTTCTCAGGTCAAATATTTATATGCGATTAAAATGCGATTAATTGCGATTAATTAATTACAAAGCCTCTAATTAATTCGATTATTTTTTTTAATCGAGTCCCGGCCCTAGTTTTTAAATGATTCATTAAAAGACGCGTTGCTACGGTAACGGTCCCGTCACTCAGCCTCTCAGTGGCCGTGTCTCCGCTGCAGACAGGACGCACCGGCACCGGCTCTTGGAGCGACGTGCAGCGGTGCAGCTTCCCCCCTCTGCTCTTGTTGCTGTTGTTTTTCCAGCAGTAGGAGTCACTTACTAATAAAGCTCCATGGGGTTGAAGCTGCCGTTTCCATCATCGCGGGATCGCGTATTTATCAGACTTTTTTTCTCTTCTTTTTTTTAATATTCGGCCTTGCTTTGCGCTCATTCCACCGAAGGCCGAATGTTGCTTTTTTTTGCAATATTCGGCCGAATATATTCGGTTACCGATTATTCGGTGCATCCCTACTCACAACACCAGAGTCTCAGTAGTCAATACCGATACCAGTGGATTTACACGATTCTTGATACTAATTAAAAAAAAACACAAACCCAGAACAAAAAAACAACCCATGTGTTACTACATTCAGGAGTCATACTTTACTGTATGTAAAAAAAACTGTTTCACATCAAACCTTCTCGTACTGAAGCTCCACTGTGATTCAACAACTTCTCAAACTGCGCACAATTTAAAGAGCAGCAGCAAAATAAAGTTACACAGAGTATTGAAGAAGCAGGTTCCCACGTATTGTTTGTGTGGTATGGAAGTATCGGTTCAGCTCTGAAAATGTTTTCTTCGTTTTTGTGAATGAATTCTCACCAGGTCGTCGTCGGGACTCGGAGGATCCATGGGTCCGTTGAGGCGACCGGCGGCGGCGGCGGCGTTGACCACGGGAAGCTCGTTCACCACACACGAGTCAGAGAACAGAACCTGGGAGCTCCACTCGTCTGCACCGGGACAGGAGAATAAAGGAAGGAATTTATTTATTTATTTATTTAGAACAAAACTGACTAAAATGAAAAAAAATTACAATAAAATAAATTATATATATAAGTATCATCAAATCAAACTATGCAAGTTTGCAAAAGGAGTAGGAAGAATTCCCACCCCTTTCTACACATCATGGTAAATATATATATCTACAACATAAATGTCCATATAAATAAACATAATACAGTATACTCAATCCATAAAATATAAAACTACATATTAAAAATAAAATAAAATGAATATACTACATAAATATCCATATTAAAGGGATAGTAGCATTTTTTAAAAGTGGGGTTGTATGATCTACAAATAGCCCCTAAGTACTTTAATTGCAGTAGAAGACTCTCTGCACTCCTCCCGTTAGCAACGCCAGCCCATAATAGCCCTGCCCAGAGATTTACAACATACATTGTTGTGAACAGACCCAAAGAAACGGCCTATTTTCACGGCCTAAAAGAGGTTTTACCTGAAAAAAAATACACAGTTCCATTGTTCGCTATAATATAATTTTTTCCAGCCCTTCAAAGTGCAGGAAAAACACAGTTTTTATTTGGACCTAACCAACTCACGTATCCCTCCGCCCAGGGTTAGCGCCCGCCGATCAGCAGTTGGTTAGGTCCAAATAAAAACTGCGTTTTTCCTGCACTTTGAAGGGCTGGAAAAAATTATATTATAGCGAACAATGGAACTGTGTATTTTTTTTCAGGTAAAACGTCTTTTAGACGTTTGAAAAATGCTGCATTCCAGGCAGGCTTTTGAAATCGTAAATTACAGCTTCAAGTCACGACTTACGACTTTGTAGCGTTCCAGGCAACCCACTCGTGTTTTTCCGACCTGTTTTACCTGTGAAAGTCACTATAACGGCCACTCGTAACTTCTGACCCGTGAACTCGTACCAGATCGAACTGGTATGACTTCACAGGTTGGAAAAAACACGAGTTACGGGTTGCCTTGAACGCACCATAACGTCTTCTCAGCCGATGGAGTTAGCAGCCCCCGCCCTCGTCATAGATCTATTGGTCCTCGTGACTACCTACGTCACCACATTCACGCGCATCCCTTGGCTGCACACACAGAGAGGACTGCCCCTTTATGCCGTTCTCTCTCCTCATTGGATAAAACTTGTAGGATACAAGGAAAGTTTTCTCCTGGGCTCAGAGCAGAGCAGAGTGACTGACAGACCCGTGTTTCAGACCAAACACTCTATAGAAGTGATTGCTGTCGGAAGATACAACTATTTAAGACTTAGATTAACACAAAAATATCGCTTACTTCTGCTTTAAGACATTTTAATGCCAATTAAGGCCTTGTTTTTAGATTAATGAATTCAATGCCTTTTAAGACTTTTTAAGGATCCGTAAGAACCCTGTTTTAACAATTTCTAACATTTTATTGACCAAACGACTAAATCGATCAGTGGTTTAAATAATCAACAGATAAATCAATAATGAAAAGGTGGTTAGTTGTAGCTCCAGTCTGTGTTTCCTCCTCACCCAGCTCGATGGAGATGATGTTCTCGTGTCCGGGCTCGGCCTTCACGCCGCCCAGCCCGCTGATGTCATACACCACCTGGTAGACGGTCGCCGGGGCCGGCTGGGAGGTCGTTGTTGTTGCCGTGGCGGCGGCGGCGGCGGTCAGCGCTGTCACCATGGTGACGGGGCTCTCGAGGACGGGATCCTCGGAGATGCCGCTGTCGCTCTCTGACGACGAGGGGTCGGCGGCCGGCCCGCTGGGGAACACCTCGTTAGGGTCGACGGCGTGGAGGACGTCGTCTGATTCGCTGTCGTTGAGCGTCTGAGGCGGGAAAACTTTATCAGCTTCAAACGTTGGACTTTAAAGGGATAGTAGCATTTTTTTAAAAGTGAGGTTGTATGATCTCCAAACAGCCCCTAAGTACTTTAACTGCAGTAGAAGACTCTCTGCACTCCTCCCGTTAGCAACGCCAGCCCATAATAGCCCTCAGAAAAACCTCAGAAATTGAGAATTTAACTTAGTAAAGTAAAGAATGAAATCCTCCTTCGTTCAGTCAGTATCTTTTGTTTTTGTCAGAATTTTAAACGCAGGTTAAAAACATTTCTCTTTTCATGTTGAACTCTTTTAAAAAACATTAAATCTTCGGTAAATCTTCTTAATTGTTTTAATACAAATCAATATTTCATCCTGCAAACTCATATTTTATGCTCTATTTTAATCTAGTTTTTATTTTATTATATCTTTTTCACCCCCTTTACTTTCTTTTATTCTTTTTTCTTGCTTTTAATTGTATGTTTAATGTTAACAATTTTTACTATTTTTTAATTTAATCTTTAAAAATTGTATGTTTTTTTTCCCCGTTTCCAATTCTTACTGTTAAATGTTTTGTTTTAATGTAAAACACATTGAGTCGCCCCTTGGTATGAAATGTGCTGTATAAATAAAGCTGCCGTGCCTTAATCAAATAGATTTGACATTTATTGACATATTATCATCTAATTGTTTCAACTCTAGATGAAGTGGAATTTGGGTCAATCAGAGTGAGAAAAGCTTTTTTTATTTGTCAAGTAAGTTAAAGGGATAGTAGCATTTTTCTAAAGTGGGGTTGTATGATCTACAAATAGCCCCTAAGTACTTTAATTGCAGTAGAAGACTCTCTGCACTCCTCCCGTTAGCAACGCCAGCCCATAATAGCCCTGCCCAGAGATTTACAACATAGCTACAGTGTTGTGAATGGACCCAAAGAAACAGCTTATTTTTGTGGCCTAAAAGAGGTTTTACCTGGAAAAAAAAAACACAGTTCCATTGTTCGCTATAATATAATTTTTTCCAGCCCTTCAAAGTGCAGGAAAAACACAGTTTTTATTTGGACCTAACCAACTCACGTATCCCTCCGCCCAGGGTTAGCGCCCGCCGATCAGCAGTTGGTTAGGTCCAAATAAAATCTGTGTTTTTCCTGCACTTTGAGGGGCTGGAAAAAATTATATTATAGCGAACAATGGAACTGTGTTTTTTTTCAGGTAAAACCTCTTTTAGGCCGTGAAAATAGGCCGTTTCTTTGGGTCTGTTCACAACACTGTATGTTGTAAATCTCTGGGCAGGGCTATTATGGACTGGCGTTGCTAACGGGAGGAGTGCAGAGAGTCTTCTACTGCAATTAAAGTACTTAGGGGCTATTTGTAGATCATACAACCCCACTTTTAAAAAATTCTACTATCCCTTTAACCCTTATTACTCCAAGTCATTTTTTGCTACTTTTTGCCCGCCTGGTCTTTCTGTCTATTAATGCATGTATAATCTCAACCCTTCCATGTACAGTCAAGTAATGAACATTTCTTTTTTCAGGACAACCTGGGCTATCAAAATATGTATGCTGAAATGATCTCACATGAATGGATTAATAGTTATATGAGTATATAAACTAAAGAAAAAACAAAACGGTAATTGAATATCACAGAATTTAAGTTAAAAAAAACACAGAGATCAACAATGAACAAGCTTTTTCATTCTCAAATATGATTCTCTCAGGCCTTAGCTATTAGGAGAAAAAATTCTAACTTTCTAACATACACACAACAAAAAATATTTATATTTTTAAATTTTTTCTCCACTCGTTTTTCACTCAGAATGCGCACTTAGCACAAGAATGTACACTAAGCACATTCCATACAGTGCATGAAGCTGAGCTTGTGTAGGCTACGTTTCCATGTGCAAAGGTTGTGTGTAAACGTTTATTTTTCTTTATTTTGGCCATGGGGGATTATTATTCCTTTATTTTCGATACGGGCAACTATCTTACTTCACGTTGATCTTTGGCTGCTCCTGATTGGATGTTACCGTCATCAAAACAAAAGAGGGGCCGACCGGAAGTCGCCATCGTTTACATCCGGCCTCAAAATGGAGGCTCGGTACTACACGTCTTTATCATAAAACGTAACAAATAATCACATTATCCCGGAGTTATCACATTGGATTTACTTTACAAAGTTGCCGAAAAAAACGCTGCACTTAACGGCTGGATTGAAAATCTTCTCGAAAGGTTATAATTGCCCCGAGCCCACGATAGATCGCCCAAAGAGTAAGCTTTTGATAACAATTTTCCCCAATAAGTTCTGTTGTGTGGTTTCCGAGATACTCTGAAAAGTACCGACGCTGCCGCCTCACTTAACCGAGTGTTAAGTGATGCTTTTATAAGATGTTAAAGGGATAGTTCAACATTTTTGTCAAATTGGCCCATTGCCATAATCCCTATAGTCACAGCAGTAGGTTCGTTTCCTTTAATTGTCGGTGCAAGCTGCTGTGAGCTGCTCAGAGCTACTTTTCGACTTTCGACTTTAGACATTTATTGTCCCTCTAGGGAAATTCTTTTTCACATGACCATTTCTTCACATTTCATTTCACCAGACACATACAAACACACACAAATTACAACACATTGCCACACATTTTTACACTCTGGCCAGGTGATCTTGGCCTATGCTACGGAGTTCTCATGGGATTTCTTGGTTTCCCTCATCAAACTCATCAAATACACAATCCAACAACTCCACAACGCTCTGGTGGACAAGTTGTGAGCTGCACATTCACCACGCTATGAGATAATAACACAACGTTACCACACAGAGTTGTTTTAGAGGGAAATACAGAGACTGTTGATGAAAAACAGTCCCTGAAGGCAACGCGCATCAGCGGTTTTGCATGAATTTGCCTCTAAAACAACTCTGCTGCACAGATTTCTCTGTGATTTTTTCCTGTGGTCACACTCTGGGACCTAGAGCTGTAGAGCGTTACTTAGAAAATGACCGGAATTCTCCTTTATGTTGAATTAAAATGCCTGATATTATGTATTTTCCCACCTTATCTGATACTATTTGGTTTTGTTTTGTTCTGTTCTGTTTTCCTTAATGAATCCTCTAATATTTTGATTTTTGCACTTTTATATTGAACTTTATTTTCTTTCTTTCAATGGTCTTTTTTATTATTGACATAAGCATGTATAAGTACAACATAAACAACCGAACATGGACATACTCATACTATTGAACTTTATTTTCACCGGTATCATTGCAATCATCCTCTTTTAGAGTTTGCATCCTCAATTTCTCAATAAAATAAATAAATACATAAAAAAAAAACTCACACACTCGGGGTCCACCGCCCAGTCTTGCAGGGGCTTGATGAGTTGGGAGCAGAAGGGGGCGTCGAGCTGCCAGCTGTCTGACGCCGCCGCGCCGTCGCCTCCCATGAACAGCTCGCCGCTCTCCGCGTCCATCACCTGAGAGGACACGCCCATCACAGTCAGCGGTCGCCACGGCAACAGAGACAGATGACACACACACACACACAATACATCCTCCCCCCCCTTTTTTTAATTTTTAATTTTTTTTTTTTTACTTATGATCAAAGAGAGACAGACGAATAAAAGCAGAGCTGCAGTTCTACAGATAATTCAGATAAAACCTCAGAAATTGAGAATTTAACTTAGTAAAGTAAAGAATGAAATCCTCCTTCGTTCAGTCAGTATCTTTTGTTTTTGTCAGAATTTTAAACGCAGGTTAAAAAAATGTCTCTTTTCATGTTGAACTCTTTTAAAAAACATTAAATCTTCGGTAAATCTTCTTAATTGTTTTAATACAAATCAATATTTCATGCTGCAAACTCATATTTTATGCTCTATTTTAATCTAGTTTTTATTTTATTATTTCTTTTTTTCCCTCCTGTACTTTCTTTTATTCTTTTTTCTTGCTTTTAATTGTATGTTTAATGTTTCCAATTTTTACTATTTTTTAATTTAATCTTTAAAAATTGTATGTTTTTTTTTCCCCATTTCCAATTCTTACTGTTAAATGTTTTGTTTTAATGTAAAACACATTGAGTCGCCCCTTGGTATGAAATGTGCTGTATAAATAAAGCTGCCGTGCCTTAATCAAATAGATTTGACATTTATTGACATATTATCATCTAATTGTTTCAACTCTAGATTAAGTGGAATTTGGGTCAGAGCAAAACGTCTCTGGTCAGAGTGAGAAAAGCTTTTTTTATTTGTCAAGTAAGTTAAAGGGATAGTATCATTTTTTCCAGGTCCAAATAAAAACTGTGTTTTTCCTGCACTTTGAAGGGCTGGAAAAAATTATATTATAGCGAACAATGGAACTGTGTATTTTTTTTTCAGGTAAAACCTCTTTTAGGCCGTGAAAATAGGCCGTTTCTTTGGGTCTGTTCACAACACTGTATGTTGTAAATCTCTGGGCAGGGCTATTATGGGCTGGCGTTGCTAACGGGAGGAGTGCAGAGAGTCTTCTACTGCAATTAAAGTACTTAGGGGCTATTTGGAGATCATACAACCCCACTTTAAAAAAGATGTTACTATCCCTTTAAGTTAATGTAACTTATTTATTGTATTTGTGCAAAATAACAAAATAAATAGTCAAATGAATGTGTACACAATATGTAAATCTAATAATATCTGCGGTTAGAGGCGACACAGACACGTGCGAGTGGAAGAAGAGAAAGTAAACACACCAACGACCCAACGGCAGAACAAAGAGTCGGTGTGAGAATCAGGACAAACACATGAAGCAAGAGTGGAGGAGGATATCCTGGTTACACACACACACACACACACACACACACACCTATGTACACACCTACATTAACACATACCTACACACCTACACACCTACACAAACTCTAACCAGTCTGACTGAGTGGAAACCTGAGAAGCTGCTCGACGTGTTTCTGGTTTCAGGCTGAAAACACAGAGTTTAATTTACAGTAAAAAACACCGGTGCTGCGTTCAAGTGTTTTCATATCATGATACTTTTATTTTAGTTTATTTTACTACACTCAGTTACAGGTTTCCTCATTAAGTTTTGTTGCAGTTTATGTAATTAATGTTAGATCAGTTCTCACTTTAGTCCAGAGTCAGTTTAGTTACTTTAATCAGTGAAATAAAGGGACGATTTGTGCAACACTGTCCATAAAATGCTCTTTTTATGTGTTTTTATGTTGTTTTGTTTAATACTATGACTTAAATGATTTTGCACATGCATGTGTTGTGTATTTGTTTGCTTCTTCTATTCGGCCATGGCACAGTGAATTTCGTTTTCCTTTGTGCAATGACAACAAAGTCTAATCTATCTAGTTTAGTTTAGTTTTTTCACCTTTCTGACGTCGTTTACCTTTAGAAAACGATTAAAACCCATGTTTGCTAAAGGCTCAGATGTGATGGAAAGTTATTAACTTCATTTATAAGACATTGTTCTTTCTATTTCACCAGAAAAGTGTCAAATATGAGACTCTAAAGTTGATGAAATAATGTTATGTTCATGTTTGTTTTTTTTTTACCTTGAAAACAACAACTCTCCATGTAAACTGTGCACAGAGCTGCAGCCATGTGTGTTGTAGTATCAATGGTATTTAGCTGATAATACCATAATAATAGGTCAGCTCCAGGCCTGAATCCTCATGACCAGTGAGACGCTGGAGGATCATCTGTAATAAAGTTTATTATTTCATTTAAATTATCTCTTGTGTCCCTGGTAATTTGGTCTTTCACCTTTCTGACATTGTTCACCTTCAGAAAATTAATCAAATCTGTTATGGAAAGTAAAACTTTATACTTTTATCGACCGCATCTCAGAGGGAGACATTGTTCTTTCCTCTTCACCACGTTAGAAAAGTGTAAAATGTGAGACTTTAAAAGTAGTTTTTACTGACTTTACCATTAGAAAAAACACAGAAAAGTGTAAAATATGAGACTATAAAGTAGATGAAATAATGTTATGTTAATGTTTTTACTTATTTTACCTTTAAAACAACAAGTCAACATGTAAACTGTGCACAGAGCTGCAGCCTGACCATGGTTTAATGGCATTTAGATTATAATACATGTATTATAGGTCTATTGTGTTTGAAAAAGGAGTCATAAAGTTTATTATTTCATTTAAATGATCTTTTGTGTCTCTGGTAATTCAGTCTTTTACCTTTCTGACATTGTTCACCTTTAGAACATTTGTAAAAAATCTGTGTAGAAAGTAATACTTGATACTTTTATGGACAGCATCTCAGAGGGAGACATTGTTCTTTCCTCTTCACCACGTTAGAAAAGTGTCAAATATGAGACTTTAAAGTAGATGAAATAATGTTATGTTAATGTTTTTACTTATTTTACCTTTAAAACAAGTCAACATGTAAAGTGTGCACAGAGCTGCAGCCTGCCCATGTGTTTACATGGCATTTAGCTGATAATACCTATGAGTGTTGTGTTTACATTGTGTTTTAAAGCGGAAAAAGGAGTCATAAAGTTTATTATTTAATTTAAATGATCTTTTGTGTCTTGTAATTTAGTCTTTCACCTTTCTGACATTGTTCACCTTTAGAAAATGTATCATAAAAACTATTTGTAAAGTAATACTTGATACTTTTATGGACAGCCTCTTTCCTCTTCACCACGTTAGAAAAGTGTAAAATGTGAGACTTTAAAAGTAGTTTTTACTGACTTTACCTTTAGAAAAAACACAGAAAAGTGTAAAATATGAGACTTTAAAGTAGATGAAATAATGTTATGTTAATGTTTTTACTTATTTTACCTTTAAAACAACAAGTCAACATGTAAAGTGTGCACAGAGCTGCAGCCTGCCCGTGTGTATTAATGGCATTTAGCTGATAATAGCTCTGAGTATTGTGTTTACATTGTGTTTTTGTTGCGTTTTAAAGCTGAAAAGGGAGTCATAAAGTTTCCTATGGATCCACAAACTTCCCAGTGAGCTCCAGGCCTGTGTGTGTGTGTGTGTGCAGCCTGTCATTAACTGATGACATCCCGGTCATTAATGAGTCCAGGCCTGATCCTGGACCAGCAGCAGCAGCAGCACTCACCGTGTGTGGAGGTGTGAAGGTCTGAAGCGGCTGCTGCTGCTTCACAGGCTGCGGCTCCTCATGGCTCCGTCCGCCGGCTGCTCTCCGTCCGGGTCTCAGTCGCTCTCAGTCGGTGTGTGAACCAGCTGGCAGCTCCGGGTCCAGCAGCAGCTCAGTCCGCTTCCTCCTCCTCCTCCTCCTCCTCTTCCTCTGCTGCTGCTGCTGATGCTTCCTCAGCCGAGGAGCGCGACACCGCCACCAACAGGTGTGTGTGTGTGTGTGTGTGTGGGGTGAGATACTACAGGTAAATAGATCTGACAAAAAAGAAAGAAAGAAAGAAAGAAAGAAAGAAAGAAAGAAAGAAAGAAAGAAAGAAAATTCTCTAACAATTAATAATATACCACCATTTGATTCATATCATATTATCTTTTATATGGATCATTTAGCCATACCTGTCTCTGACGTCATTAATATCATCCTATTGCTGGTTAAAAAAATAAAATAAATAAAGGAACTGAAAAAACTGAAATATTTTTCAAGACATCCGGTCTTATGGAAAAAATATTATGATCCAAATTACTAGCTAGATAAAATCTCTACTGTTTTTTTGTTGTTTTCTTTTCTTCATTTTTGCATATATATTTATTTTCTGGCTCTTTGTTGATTAAAATAATCTTTCTGCATCCTGATACATTGTATTTGTATTCATTTATTTCGTTTTGTCAAGCTCTGTTATGCACTCCATGCAGCTACTTCACTGTTGTTTCATGTTTGTACTGTAATGTCTCTAATATGATAATAAAGTTTGTTAAAAAAAAACTAAAAAAAAAAAAAAAACCCTCCGCCTTCCCTGTTTTTTTTTCTTTTTTTGCTTCAACATGACGTGACGTTTATGCGTCAGTTTTGAACGTCGAGACGTCATGGAACGTTGCCAACACCGAATGTTGCTGAGAAACGTAACTGACGTGTTCAGAACGGTGACGTCACCGGCGTGTGCCTGTGATCGACGGCGCCACGTCACAGTGAGTTTATTTTGATGTCTAAACACGTCACAGACACATAGTGAGTTGACTTAGAGGCAAACACACAAACACACACACACACACACACTGTGAGTCCAGTTTAAACACACACACATTGTGAGTTTAATTAGACACACACACACACACACACAAAGTGCGTTTATTTCTAAAGTTTATTATCATCTAGAGAGTGAGTTTAATCAGAGAAAAACACACAACGTGCGTTTAATTTAAAACAACAAAACACTGAGTTTAATCAGACAGCGTTGACTCACAGTAACAGAGACTTTTTCTTTTTGTTTTACCCTTTATTTAAATTAAAACACTGAATAAAGGTAAATAACAGAGAAAGCAACAACAACCGTAGAGACAAACGGACAAAAAATTAAAAGTAAAAAAACAGAAAATAATATTATAGAAAAAAATCGAATATAAAATGTCCATCTTCGGGAGCGTTGTTGGCAGACTGCTGTCAGCTGTGCAGGCGGTCGTCGCTCCTCCGCGTCCGGACGACTTCTGGTTGAAGATGGCGGCGGCGGCGGGCTTCGCGGCGGGCGCTGCCGTGGGCTTCCTGGTGGGATACCCGCCGGTGCGGGAGGCCGTGTGCGCCCGGCTCGTCAGCGGCGCCGTGAACGCCATCGTGTCGGCCAACTCCTACATGATGAACAACCACTTCTCCGTCTGGATGGAGGTGGTGAGACGGATCTCCGGTCCCATCGCCTACGACGCCGCGTCGCTGCTGTTTCACCGCTAGCTAGCTCAACTGCTAGCTAGCTCAACTGCTAGCTCAACCGCCATGTCATATCCCTGTTGTTACTTCCTTTCTCTTTAGCCTTTACTTTAAAGGCTCCTTTTCCCCTTCCTTCCTTTCCTAAGTCCTTACTTCTTCTTCCTTCCTTGAACAAATCTGTTCCCTATACCTCCATCTTTCTTTCCTTTCCTTCCCTTTTCCCTTCTTTCTTCCTTCCTTTAACAAATCTGCTCCCTCCCTCCCTCTTTCTTTCCTTTTCCCTTCCTTCCATCCTTCTTCTTCCTTCCTTGAACAAATCTGTTCCCTATACCTCCATCTTTCTTTCCTTTCCTTCTCTTTTCCCTTCCTTCTTCCTTCCTTTAACAAATCTGCTCCCTCCCTCCCTCTTTCTTTCCTTTTCCCTTCCTTCCTTCCTTTCTTCCTTGACAACAGGAGGGTCAACCATCTAGTCCTCCCAAACTTCCTCTGCTTTCTTCTCTCCTCTTCTTTCTTTCGTCTTCAGGCCCCCACATAGTCGGGCGTACAGTGCACGCACTGTCCGTAAGTATATTGAGGTAGCTGCCTCGTTTACAATATAGCCAAGCTAATAGTACTCACACAATCATACAAATATGTGAAAATGGTGTTTCAAACACTAAAAAAAGAACATATTGTAAAATAATAAAACCATTAAACCAAAATATTATTTATAATTTTCCCACAGATATCTGTCTTGGCTGTTTGTGGAGCTGAGACTCTACACAGACTGAGACAGACTGACTGTTGAGTGAGCAGCGGGTTACGCATTACGCACTTACCCAGGCGGAAGAAAAAGTAGTTCCTAAAAACTGCATGTCATTTAGACAAGGTCTCAATAGTTTAGTTACTTTCCGCCATGTTCCTGTTAATGATATACATTACCACAAGTATGAAGTATCAAAAGTATCGATATTTTCATTTGAGAATCGATTTTTGAGCACACAGACCTGGTATCGGAAGTATCGATATTTCAGTATCGATCCGCACATCACTAGTAGCAGCACAAAAACGACTCCTCCAAACCAATGGGTGACGTCATGGGTGCTACGTCTATTCTCTATACAGTCTATGAGTGAAACGCACGGTGTCACATTTAAAACAGGTTGATGTGAAGATTTCCCACCGAGCAGTCAGTTGTGTCACACCGAGTATGCGTATGCGAAGTCCGTGCGGTCTTAAAAATTTAGCGTTGCGTGGACGGGTCTGGCAGACATCTGCTTTGGTCCGCACTGAGTCCGCCTCGAGTACGCGCGGACGTCTGCGGAGTCAAGTATGCCCAAGTATGTGGGGGGCCTTTCTTATTCTTCTTTCCTTCTTCTCCTTCTTCGTCTTCTTTTCAACGATCTATGTCCCGTCTGTCCGTCCTGGGTGAGGGATCCCTCCTCTGTTGCTCACCCTGAGGTTTCTCCATCTTTTCCCTGTGAGTTTTTCCTCAGTCGATGTGAGGGTCTAAGGGCAGAGGATGTAAAACCTTTTGAAACAAACTGTTTTCTTTCTTCTAATTCTTCTGTTTTTTCTCTCTTTTGAACTCACTCTATAAATGTCTCAACTCACCATAAATCACTCAAAATAAAATACAAAATAAAAATAAACAAGGTCTGACTCAAGCTTATTTGCAGCATTGGATGATGATTTGAAACTACATTAATTAAAGTTTGAACATTGTGTTGTCCTCACTCCAGTGTAGCAACTAGAGCTATACAACCAGATAAACTCGTGTTTGCGAGAAATGATGAGGAGTCGTAGCAAGCTGTTTTTTGTCCTCTTTTACTGTGGCTCTTTACCATCTCACACAGACAGAGTGAAAACTGTAATAAACGACACAAAAAACCGTTACATTCATGACGTGAGCTTATTCACAAGCCTAACTCAATGTACATACACATTTTAATTATTGTTTTTAATTACAACAGAATATTATCTTTGTAAATATGTATTTCAACATTAACTTATTCTATGTATTGTTATTTATCCATTATCTACCATGAAATTACTTACAACATTGCCTCTATGGCGTTCCCAACGCAGGAGATGTGGCTATAAAGAAAAACATGCCAACAGATCAGCCTGCTTCCATGTGGCAGTTAGCGGTTAGCAAGGGAAGAACTCAACAAACCCTATCAAAATAAAAGCTCACTCTTCAGAATAAAAGTCTAAATGTCTTAAAGGACAACACAAACATAAAGAATAAGGCTACATGTTACATTCCTCTCCTTCAGTAGGAGCAGGGCTTGGTGGTCTCCCTCTCTCTTTTTTATTCACATATCCAGGTGGAAGAGCCTGCCACTGGGGCCCCGTTTATACGTACCCGGGTATTTTTAAAAAACGGAGACATTAACCATCGTTTGCACCCTCCGTTTACACGCAAACAGAGAAAACGCCACTGAAAACGATGCTTTTTAAAAACTCCGGCCAGGGTGGAGATTTTGGAAAACGCCCGTTTTCACGTTTGCATGTAAACGGAGAAAAACGGAGATTTGGGTAGCCGACGACAGACCCTGACGTCTAACCGTAACCATATTACATAACTTAATAAAATAAATAAATAATAATAATGATAAAATTTAATGCAGACTGATGTGTTCATTGTAAAACATGTTTATTGATGTAACGTTAAATGGGCTGATTTCTGTACAGAGTCCCGAGGCTGGGCTGCTCTTCTGTCCAGTAATAGTTAACACACATGAAGCTTCACTTTTCATTCAAACAAACTGCTACTGCCACAATTGTTAGATTTCATCAATGAGACCAACATTTATCTCCTAAAAATAATTTAACCAGCCGGTGGTAAACCTCTAAAAACCTGCGGGTAAGTTATTTACACATCGTTTTGATCCCGGGAGGACGACAGAAGCTGGCCGACCGAGCAGCGTTGCAGAGCGGACACCGTCTCTGTGATGTCCCGGTCGTTGCTCCACAGGTGGAGCTTCACTTCTCCGAAAAAAAAAAAAGCTTCAAGCTTCACCTCTCCGAGAAACACGGGAGCAAACGTCTAAACAGCCTCATCTGGATAAACTGGCCGTATATTTGGCATCTAAACTGTTACTTTCTCGCATGAAAAAATATTAAAACTTTACACACAAGGAGGGCAAGTGACGTTGTTGTTGTTGTTGTTGTTGCTGTTGCTATGAGGTTGCTATGCGGGATCATGTGCGGGATTCTGATTGGCTGACGTGGGCTTGAGCTTCTCGCTACACTGCCACCTACAGGTTTGGCGTGCTCTTGACGGCATATATACACGGGTCAGTGTAAACGAAACGTTTTCTGAAAACGGACTGGTGTGCACGCAGTGTTTTTTATAAACGGAGAGGGGGAAATCTCTGTTTTTAAAAATACCCGGGTACGTATAAACGGGGCCTGGGACTCCCTACCTTGCTGCTCCGCCCTACTTCATCTCCGCCCGCACTAAGTGGTGGACCAATCCCGTGCCAGGACTGTGCTTAAAAGGCCTGCTGTGGGAAACACAGCTCTCTCACTCTGCTTGCAAAATGCTTTGCCTCCAGAGCTGGTAGCTGGTGATCAGCAGGCTCTTGTTTTCTTTTTGTTAAGGGTTTGTGGAAGGGAGGTGGGCCAAGGTAAGACTGGGGTACCCTATACACCACCACTCACGTAGGTTGTTTATGTTTGAGACACTAGGTTAGGGGTTGGTGCCACCTGTGTATAGTTTTGCTGCAGCCATTTTGTTAGTTCAGTTAGTCGGGCCTTGTGTTCTTTTCTTTTCTTCACCTAGCAAGCAGTAGTAAGGCCCAGTTTTGTTCTATTTTATTTCATTTCTTTGGCACAACCCACACGGCCATCCTTCCCTCATCCACCTGTAAAATCCTGTTAATTTATTTGCTTCTCATTTATGTGAATAAACCCTTATTATTTTTGTCCTCAAGTTCTGTCTCTCTCTCTCATCATTTGTTTGTTGAGTTACCGTCTCCAACTGGAGCTGTAACAAATGACTACAGGGATTGGCCATGTATTTCTTTATTTTACTGTCGTTTTCTCGTGATAACTACGACGTGACGACACATTCATGTATTTCATTATCTTGATATAACAGAAGAAAATTGTTGGTTTGTAAACACAGGAAGTGACATGTGTGCAGCTGTACAGATGTAGCCTAATGTGCTGGCAGCAGATTGCACTTTATCAAACTATTGTTATAAAATCCTATGGAAAAGAAGATATCAATTAACCCAACATTCATTACTGTAAAACAAGGCAGCTCCAACTTCATCATCAATACAAAATGTGTATTGTTAAGTCCTGACGTCACAACTTTATTTCCGGGTCCACCGGCGTTATCAGGTCCATTGCTAACACAACAAAGTATCCTACCGCATGAAAACAATGAAAACCGGACATTTTCATGAATGTACGGTATATGTACACAGACGTTATCGTTATCGATACGTATTACGTTTGTTTATCTGCTATTCGATGTAAAATACAGTTAACGCTAAGTAGCCGCTCAGCTAAAGGTAGCGTTAGCTGATAGCCAGGCTAACAACAGCTAACGCTCATATCAAAACATATCTCCATCAAAACGTAGTTGCTGGTCACAGCAATTACGGCGAAGAATGCTTCCTTTTTTCTTTTTTCAGCCGAGTTTAGACTGAGAATTGTCGCCGTGTTCAACACCCGCTGGTCGGACCGGGTTTTAATTTTCAGGTCAGTTTATAACTGTAGCAGCAGCAGCAGAGACGGGAGCAGCGTAACAGTCAGATAGGCTATATACAAAAGAATACAGAAGACATAGAAAAGAAAACTAACTGGTGAACCCAGTTTTCATACAGTTTATGTCTGATAGAAATGACACTGATCACATTCTCTGACTAGTCTCCATGGCAACAGCAGCGGCAGCAGACAGTTGCGAACATGTGATGGATGGAACGTTGCCTACGTCGCACGCAGTTGTCTGTTGACGTGTCAACGTTAAAAACTGAAAGTAAAAAAATAAATAACTAAACTTTTTAGGTCTCAAAATTATTTTTTTCCTTCTCAAACTGTCTGTGTCATCCCGACATTTTACCACTCAAAAATCCCACCATTTAGACATACCACCATTCTGACATACCGCAATTCCAGCATGCGAACGTCCCACCATTTCAATATAAGGAAACCTGCGCTACTCAACAAGTTACTCTCTCCTTTACGACATGTTGATAGAGGAATACCCACATGGTTGTGTGTAATTACGCAGCAGAGCGCAGACAGAGACTAGTCTGCCTGTCTAGCCTCGACCTGCTCTTTTTACTAAACTTAACTGTCGGGGTTCGATACTTTGTGTTGATGGATGGATAGATGATGGCCCAGTCGGCAAACTTTTGTTGGGTGATTTGCTTTTTTATTACACCAAAAAAAACCCAAAATACTCACAGGTGGCAACGTAAAAAAAACCAGCAGGAATAATATTTACAACAAGATGGAGGCAAAAGATATGTACAAGAATCAGGCAGCCAGTCTGTATGCTCCTCAGCCGAACACACCTTCAAGTGAGCTGAGCTCTCTTTAAATACCCCCTTGGCCCCTCCCCCGGGCAAACCATTTAACAAAACACAGGGGTTAAGAAACATAAACTGGGAAAAATACACAAAACTTACAGAATCCCTGTAAATCTAACCCCAGTACTGTGGCACTAACAACCCCCCATATGGCTGCGCCACTTTTCCTCCAGAACACATAAATTAACCATACTTTATAACAATTCACCACATATGGTTTAGTCCGTGGTCACCTGACCCAAGGTAGCGCGCCACAGTGCGCTACTTATTACGTGGACCGGAACTGCCTCGGTTCGGCCAGTGAACCCGAGTCAGACCTCTGCAGCAACAGCAGGTGAGCGTGTGTAGGTGTGTGTGTATGTGTCATGTAGGCGCCGAGTGTGCACCCTCGACGACCCACAGTGGGGAGAACAGAGTTCAGGGCACGGGAAAAGTTTATGCCACCGCTGGACCGCGAGATGCGGCCGGCGGGGAACAATTTATAAGGAGCTTGGCTCCGCCGGAACAATGAGGGCGCAGCGCGCGCCCCCGACACCGGCACTCTCTGGGAGAGAGAGCGCGCCGGTCAGGGAATGACGGGGCGTTCAAAGGCGCTCCGTCACATTATCCCCCTCCTCCCCGAGGTTGACGATGTGCGGCAACCTGGAGAGATAATCTGCCACAACGTTGGTCTTGCCAGCTCGATGTCGGATCTGGAACTGGAATGGCTGGAGAGAGAGGTACCATCGGGTGAGACGACTGTTGTGGTCTTTCATGGAGTTAATCCAGGTCAGAGCTCTGTGATCAGTCTCTAAGTCAAACTCCCTTCCCAGCAGGTAGTACCTCAAACTCTCCAGGGCCCATTTGATGGCCAGGCCCTCCTTCTCCACAGTAGAGTACCTGGTCTCCCGTGGCAGCAGCTTCCGGCTCAGGTACAGCACCGGTCGCTCGTCACCCGGCTCACCTTGGGCCAGGACTGCCCCCAGTCCCACCGCTGAGGCATCGGTCTGAACCAGGAACCGCTGGCTGAAGTCCGGGCTCCTCAGAACTGGCGAAGAGCACAAACAGGCCTTGAGAGCTTGGAACGCTGCCTCGCAGTCCTCGTTCCAGATGACCGGGTTCCTCTGGTCCTTCGCCGTCAGTGCTGTCAGAGGTGCTGCGATGGTGGCGAACTGTGGGACGAACCTCCTGTACCAGCCGGCCAAGCCCAAGAAGGACCTCACCTCCTTCTTCGTGCGAGGGCGTGGGCAGCTACGGACGGCCTCGACCTTGTCCACCTGTGGTCGGACCTCCCCTCGTCCAAGCCGGTACCCTAAGTACTTCGCCTCCTCCCTGGCCCATTGACACTTGGCTGGATTCAGCGTCAGGCCTGCCTGCTGGATCTGGCCCAGGACCCGCTCCAGATCACGCAGGTGCTGCTCCCAGGTGGCACTGAAAATGACCACGTCATCGAGGTAGGCAGCACTGCAGTCCTCACACCCCCGCAGGACACGGTCCATCAGCCTCTGGAAAGTTGCCGGTGCTCCATGTAGGCCGAAGGGCATCACCGTGAACTGGAAGAGGCCGGCAGGTGTCTGGAACGCTGTGCAGGGACGACTGGACGCTTCCAGGGGTACCTGCCAGTACCCTTTACAGAGGTCCAGGGTGGTGATGAACCTAGCCCGACCAATCCTCTCCAGCAGGTCGTCGATCCGGGGCATCGGGTAGGCGTCAAACTCTGACATGGCGTTGACCTTCCGGAAGTCGATGCAGATGCGCAGGGAACCGTCCTTCTTCCCCACAATGACCACCGGGCTACACCACTCAGACTGCGACGGCTCGATCACCCCCAAGCGCTGCATCTCCTCCACCTCCTTCTGAAGTTTGGCCACAAGATGCTGGGGCACCCGGTAGGCCCTCTGACGAACCGGCCCCTTGTCTTTCAGCCGAACCACATGCTCCACGAGGGCAGTCTTCCCCGGGTTGGCCGCGAAGAGCTTGGCGACCCCCTGGAACACCTGGCACAGCTGGCTGGACTTGGTGGCAGAGAGGTGCCCGAGAGCAGGCTCCGCAGACTGTCGGAGGTCGGCGAGGGTAGACTCCTCCTCCCCCTCGCTGTCCACTGCCGTCACCAGCAGGGACGCCACAGGAACCCGAACCGGAGCCTCCTTCCACTCCTTCAGCAGGTTGACGTGGTAAACCTGCTTCGCCCTTTTCTTGTCCGGGTGGTGGATCTCGTACGTCACCGGGCCCATCTTCCTGAGGACGGTGTACGGGCCCTGCCATTTGGCCAGCAGCTTGCTGTTGGAGGATGGCAGGAGGAGTAGGACCTTCTGGCCGGGCTGGAACTCCCTGTGCCTGGCCTGTCGGTCGTACCACGCCTTCTGGGTCTGCTGGGCTTCACGAAGGTTGACCTCTGCCTCTTCTCTGTACGCCGCCAACCGGTCCCTCATCTCCAGCACGAACTGGACCACACCCTGGTCGCTGGTGCCAGTTGTGGGAGCCTCCCAGGTCTTCCGCAGCAGATCCAATGGCCCCTGTACCTCCCAGCCATACAGGAGCTCAAACGGGGAAAACCCTGTGGACGCTTGGGGAACCTCCCGGTAGGCGAAAAGCAGGTAGGGCAGCCACTGGTCCCAGTTTCTCCCGGTGTCGTCCACAAACTTCTGCAGCATCTTCTTCAGGGTCTGATTGAAGCGCTCGACCAGGCCGTCCGTCTGAGGATGGTACGGGGTGGTCTTGATCGCCGAAATCCCCAGCTGCCGGTGGAAGAGCTGCAGGAGTCTGGAGGTGAAGTTGGTCCCCTGGTCTGTGATGATCTCGTCCGGTACACCAACCCTGGAAAACAACTGGACAAGACAACGCAGAACAGCAGGAGCAGTGACCGTGCGCAGGGGGAAAGCCTCCGGGAACCGTGTGGCGTAGTCACAGAGCACCAGGATGTACTGGTGCCCCCCACTGCTCTTCACCAATGGGCCCACAATGTCCATGGCCACACGCCTAAACGGAGTGGAGATCACGGGCAGGGGTTGTAGGTAGGCTCGGTCGGACTGGCGGACATAGCAAGTTTTCTGACAGGTGGGACAGGTTTTGCAGAAGGTTTGCACATCAACATACATGGAAGGCCAATAGAACCTGGAGGATATGCGCAAATAT
This sequence comes from Trachurus japonicus, assembly GCF_045865225.1. Classification (NCBI taxonomy): domain Eukaryota; kingdom Metazoa; phylum Chordata; class Actinopteri; order Carangiformes; family Carangidae; genus Trachurus; species Trachurus japonicus. The sequence goes on along the minus strand of NC_140922.1, from coordinate 34,154,741 downwards.
GTTTTGTTGCGGCCAAGATGACCTGCCCAAGGCAAGGTGTGTGCCAGGTGCATTATCATCGGCCGACATGACACAGGAACCACAAGGCGTTTGACACCATCCGCCACTGCATACAAAACATCACTGTCAACAACAAAACATTCTTTCTCCCCTTTTGACATATCCAGCCCCCCAACCACCTTGGCGAACAAGGGCTTCAGAGTCCCATCCCCCTTTTGCAGGGCCCCAATGTCCTCTGGCACCTCCCATATGCCCTTTGCACAGTCGGGCTCCCGGGACTTCAGCCCCTTTTCAAACCGCCGCTGGCGGCGAGACTTCCTGGGCCCCTTCACGGCCCCCTCAAACAAACTGCTGTCCAGGGTTGAGAATAGTTCTGGATCGGGCCCCTTTTCCGGCCCTGGGTCGGCCGTCACCCCCGCCCTGGCCTGGGCGCGGGTGATCACATGACCGGACAAGCCCTTCCCCAGGTCACTGTCTTTGGGGCCGGCCTCCAGCAGCACGTCCAGCAGCACAGGTAAGTCCCACCCCAGGATAGCAGCCACGGGTAACCTTTCCACTACCCCAACAGTCAGCAGGTACGGTTGCTCAGCCACCACCACCGTCACCTCAGCTGTGGGGTAGGAATGGCTGTCCCCGTGCACACACAAAATGTCTTCCCTTCTGCTATAATCCACCATGCCCGTTGGCACCAACTCCCTTCGGACCAGCGTCAGGAAGCTCCCCGAGTCAATCAGAGCAGTCACAGCTTCACCATTAATGGTAACATCCTTAAAGCGCTGTTGCCCTCCCCCAGTACTTGCAACCTCAACCCGAGGAGTGTAACATGCCCCGCTAAGCTTAGCTTTTCTGATGGGGCACAACGAAGCCTTGTGCCCTGCTTGCTGGCAGTAAAAACAGATGAACTCCTTACCGGGGCTGCGCTGGCGAGGTGCAGGCCGGGCGTCTCCAGGCAGATGCTGGCTGGCTCTGGCTGCTGGTCTGGGCTGCGACGGCACCTGACGACTGGGACCACCGTGGTAGGCAGGCGGGCCTCCCCTCCGTGCGTTGAGGTACTGCAGTGCGAGCTTGCCTGCAGCTAGCCCGTCCGTCGGCTCGTGCTCCTTCACCCAGGTGCGGATGTCTGCTGGGAAGACTCGCAGCAGCTGCTCCAAAATGACCTGCTCACCGATCTGCTCCTTGGTATGCTGCTCTGGCCGAATCCACCGACGGTAGAGACCCTTTAAGCGGTGGTAAGTCTCTGTTGGGTTCTCTCCCGGTGGAATTGCCATGGCCCGGAACTGCTGGCGATACGTCTCCGGTGAGACGTCAAACTTGGTCAGGAGTGCCGCCTTCAGGTCCGGGTACGAATGAGCCCTCTCCTCGTCCATAGCGGTGTATGCCTCTAGCGCCTTCCCAGTGAGTAGCGGCACCAGGCGACATGCCCACTCACCATCTGGCCAACCCCACGTTCTGGCAATCCGCTCGAAGCGAAGCAGGTAATTTTCAATGTCCTCCCCAGCCAGGTACTGGGGAATCTTGGGGTCGCCACAGGGTCTGCCCTCCGGCCTTGGAGGTTCTGACCCACTGCTCACCCCAAACCTTGGCGCCCTTAAGGGTGAACTGCGGCGGGTGTCGGTAAGTCCATTCTCAGGCTCATCAGCGACCTCTCAGATGGTGACAGGGACCCGATCTCTGGGATAGGTGCAGGAACAGGTGCTACCGGCCTCGGCCCTGCTACAGCCTGACCCAGTTGCGGGGCTGGCCACGAAGCCCGGAGTCCCCGGAGCTCTGCCAGAAACCCCTCCTCTCTTCTCTGCTGTCCCTCCAGGAAGGTCCTCATGACCGCCACCAGCTCCTCTCCTGGACTTGGAGCTCCAGGGCCGGCCTGCAGGACTGGAGCCGCTGCACCCCCTTCGTCCTCCTCGGCTGTGGACCAGGCTCCCTCCTCGCCATCTTCGTCCTGTACTGGTTCCTCCTTTTGTGAGCGCAACCCGGTACGTCTTCCTGTGTACCGGAGGCGCCCTCGTCGACTGGCCATCCCACTTCTGACACCAAATGTCGGGGTTCGATACTTTGTGTTGATGGATGGATAGATGATGGCCCAGTCGGCAAACTTTTGTTGGGTGATTTGCTTTTTTATTACACCAAAAAAAACCCAAAATACTCACAGGTGGCAACGTAAAAAAAACCAGCAGGAATAATATTTACAACAAGATGGAGGCAAAAGATATGTACAAGAATCAGGCAGCCAGTCTGTATGCTCCTCAGCCGAACACACCTTCAAGTGAGCTGAGCTCTCTTTAAATACCCCCTTGGCCCCTCCCCCGGGCAAACCATTTAACAAAACACAGGGGTTAAGAAACATAAACTGGGAAAAATACACAAAACTTACAGAATCCCTGTAAATCTAACCCCAGTACTGTGGCACTAACAACCCCCCATATGGCTGCGCCACTTTTCCTCCAGAACACATAAATTAACCATACTTTATAACAATTCACCACATATGGTTTAGTCCGTGGTCACCTGACCCAAGGTAGCGCGCCACAGTGCGCTACTTATTACGTGGACCGGAACTGCCTCGGTTCGGCCAGTGAACCCGAGTCAGACCTCTGCAGCAACAGCAGGTGAGCGTGTGTAGGTGTGTGTGTATGTGTCATGTAGGCGCCGAGTGTGCACCCTCGACGACCCACAGTGGGGAGAACAGAGTTCAGGGCACGGGAAAAGTTTATGCCACCGCTGGACCGCGAGATGCGGCCGGCGGGGAACAGTTTATAAGGAGCTTGGCTCCGCCGGAACAATGAGGGCGCAGCGCGCGCCCCCGACACCGGCACTCTCTGGGAGAGAGAGCGCGCCGGTCAGGGAATGACGGGGCGTTCAAAGGCGCTCCGTCACATTAACCAACTCCTTTTTTCATTGCCTAAACCGAACCAGTGCAAAATCTTTTGGGGGAAAAAAATACGCCAAATTGTTGGAAAGGCAGGATGTTTAAAAAAAGAAAAAAATACCATCATTACGACCATAGGAGGCCACGGTAGCGTTGCGAATCGGTTAACATGTGCGCCGAAAGGAAACTTGCTCCGCTTCAACCAAATATTAAACATCCCTCAAATTGATACAGAGAGAAAAGCAGAATACTATTAATCCCACTATTCCGACATTTTTTTTTTCCGACATTGATTGATTACCTTATAGTCAGACGCTTCTGATTTTATTTTATTTTTTCATCTGAGACACTGTTTCTCATACACAAATACATAGGCCTATTAGAGAAGAAAAAACAAACCCTCCAAGTTTAAAAACACACCGGCAGCTGAGATTTGGGAGGTTTTTGTTTTTATTGTAGCTTATTAAAATGCAAGATCATTTTTCTGACTGATTTATTGCCCGATGCCATGTATCTCGCTTTCTTTCCCCCACCCTCCGCCCCTTGTCTTCGTTGTCACTTTGTTGCCGCTCCACAGAGCGCACATGGCTAATTAATATGCACGTGCTGACCATATATGGTTGTGTCTAGGCGTTCCCGGGGCGGAGGTGTGTTCACGTGCGCAACTGCGCACCATTCTTGGATCCAGTTTGATTTATCAAAGAGAAATTGCGGAGAGTTGTGCACGCACAGTTTGATAGATCTGAAAAAGGTGTAAATATTTTGGGTGTCTTTTCGCCGTAGGCCTAAGCAAAACATTTAGTAGCAGCAGTTTTACACTGCTTACTTACAGTTTTGATAAATGAGGCCCCAGGCCCTAAGCCCAGAGCCCAGACGCTCACAGCTGCAGCTTCTCCGCGGCTCATCCGCGGCTCATCTGCAGCGCTGTCCGTGGTGCTGAAGGTGACAGGTTAACTTGACAAACAAACTGCAGCATAGTTCTGTTTGTTTATCATGTGTGTCAGTTTTGTTTGTGACTTGATAGTTTAGTTGTTGAGATTAAGAACATCACTCCCTCATCAAACCAGTGATAGGCATGCTGAAAAGAAAAGAGAGAGAGAGACGCACCTGGGTATCGCAGCTGTAAAAAAAAAAAAAAAGACGACGTGTCGGAATAGCGGTATCAAAAAGTGTCGGACTACCGGCATGTCTAGATAGAGGGATGTCGTAATAGCGGGATGTCTAAATAGAGACATGTCGGAATAGCGGGATGTCTGAATACAGGCGGACCCCACTCTGTGTCACACAACAGACTACTCGGCGGGAAATCTTCTCATCGACCTGTTTTAAAATGTGACACGGTACACTTGACTATGAAACCTCTAACGTCCACGGACAGTGCGCGTGGCTCACAGTACACCCGATTCTGTGGGGGCTTTATGCATATCTATCTGTCTGTCATATACATATAACATATCATACACATCCCTAGTGGCCAGGCTTAGTTGAAAGCTCACTCACCACGTCAAGGTGCAGGCCATGAGTGGGAAAAATGGAGGAAATGGTCGGGTGTGTGGGGCACTTAGCCAGCGTCCAGACTCAAGGGAGTGTGAGGGTTTGTGCACAGAGCGTTAAAGCAGAAGTAAGCGGAATATTTGTGTTAATATAAGTCTTAAATCGTTCTATCTGAAACACGGGTCTGTCAGTCACTCTGCTCTGCTGTAAGCCGAGGAGAAAACTTTCCTTGTATCCTACAACCTTTATCCAATGAGGAGAGAGAACGGCATAAAGGGGCGGTCCTCTCTGTGTGTGCAGCCAAGGGATGCGCCTGAATGTGGTGACGTAGGGACGAGGGCGGGGACTGCTAACTCCATCGGCTGACAGGAAGTTAGCCAAAACCACCGGATCGCTTACTTCTGGATGAGCAGGCCCTGCTCAAACCTCCATGTCCGACTCCTTGGCATCAAGGTCCTCAAGGCTTCCTGCTGCTCCTCTTCTTCCATTGCCAGGAAGGTTGGAGGTTGGTTCTTTCACCTCTCCCGTGAAAAGCCCCGGGCGCGAGATGCGTGAGATTTGCTGCGAGATGTTCTTCATCATACATCCAATGGTTTACAACAACAAAAGAACATCTCGCAGCAAATCTCGGTCCTAATTTCCACTTCTTGGGGCGTTCTCCAATGAGGTCTTTGTCGCCAGCTTCCAGGTGGCACGGTCTTTCCCGTTTTCTTTTCCTCCCAGAGAATGCTTTCTTTTGCTGTTCCTGTGCCCTCTCAATGTTGCTAAGAACCTAAAAGATCAGTACACAGAATTTAGTAGACCATAGTCCATGAAAACTGTCCCAACCTTTGTGTTTAGGGCTTTCACAGCCGTCGCCTACTTCTGTGCTTTCATCCATGGGACATGCTGCATTTAACACCTCAGGAAGTCTTTGGTGCCGGTGGAAAAGGAGGTAATAGGGACTGTGGGCTGTCGATCTGGAAGAGTTATTGAAAGCATGACAAATTCCCTTTTGGGAAACAGCAGCAGTCAGGGTTGTGTTTAAAAATATCCATTGTAAAAATGAAATATTACATACAGCCCAAAAAGGTGTCCCACAAAAACAGTGGTTAGTGGTTTCCATAAAGAATCCGGGGTCCGCCCGCTATTCAGACATCCCGCTATTACGACATCGCTCTATCTAGACATGCCGGTAGTCCGACACTGTTTAATACCACTATTCCGACACGTCGTCTTTTTTTTTCTTTTTTCTTTTTTTTTTTTTTTTTACAGCTGCGATACCCAGGCGCGTCTCTCTCTCTCTTTTCAGTATGCCTATCACTGGTTTGATGAGGGAGTGATGTTCTTAATCTCAACAACTAAACTATCAAGTCACAAACAAAACTGACACACATGATAAACAAACAGAACTATGCTGCAGTTTGTTTGTCAAGTTAACCTGTCACCTTCAGCACCACGGACAGCGCCGCGGATGAGCCGCGGAGAAGTGCAGCTGTGAGCGTCTGGGCTCTGGGCTTAGGGCCTGGGGCCTCATTTATCAAAACTGTAAGTAAGCTAAGCAGTGTAAAACTGCTGCTACTAAATGTTTTGCTTAGGCCTACGGCGAAAAGACACCCAAAATATTAACACCTTTTTCAGATCTATCAAACTGTGCGTGCACAACTCTCCGCAATTTATCTTTGATAAATCAAACTGGATCCAAGAATGGTGCGCAGTTGCGCACGTGAACACACCTCCGCCCCGGAACGCCTAGACACAACCATATATGGTCAGCACGTGCATATTAATTAGCCATGTGCGCTCTGTGGAGCGGCAACAAAGTGACAACAAAGACAACGGGCGGAGGGCGGGGGAAAGAATGCGTGATACATGGCATCGGGCAATAAGGGGAGCATACATCAGTCCGACTGCCCAAAAGTCCGACGGCTCATTTCTCCGACTACTCATTCTACAGTGTTAAGGTTAGGTTTAGGGTAAGGCTAAGGGTTAGGGCTACTTAAGTCGGAGAAGTGGGAGGTCGGACTAATGGACGCAAAAATAAAGAAATGTACGGTCGGAGAAATGGGTAGTCGGACAGACGCCATGCGCCCGGGCAATAAATCAGTCAGTGCATTTTAATAAGCTACAATAAAAACAAAAACCTCCCAAATCTCAGCTGCCGGTGTGTTTTTAAACTTGGAGGGTTTGTTTTTTCTTCTCTAATAGGCCTATGTATTTGTGTATGAGAAACAGTGTCTCAGATGAAAAAATAAAATAAAATCAGAAGGACACGTCTGACTATAAGGTAGGTCAATCAATGTCGGAAAAGCGGAATGTTTGAAAAATAGTCAAGTGCCGCTAGTCCGACAATGAAAAAAAAATGTCGGAATAGTGGGACGCTTGAAAAATAATGTTAATGCCGCTACTCCGACAATTAGAAGTCAATGTCGAAATAGCGGCATGTCGGAATAGCAGCATGTAACCGGGCTAATGGTTAGCTATGTTTAACTTTAATAACTCAGTGACTCAATAAACGGTCCATGAAAAAATATTTTCTCCAGCGGATATCTGAGTTACAACATGACTGAGCTAACTGGAGTAGTTTCATGTCGTGTCCGACAGGGAGGGTTTTAACAGCTGACGTCCTGATGTTAACTTAGCTACTGTTAGCTTAGCTGCTGCCGTTAGCGGTCCCTGTCAGCTGAGCCACTGGTGCTTTCTAGACACTGTTATTCCCCCAAACTGAATAAATACAACACATAGCAACACAATTAACTACTTTGCTCGTGCTCACAGAAATAGTAATGTTTCTTTAATCATTTCAGAGTTGTGTAAACGGTGACAGTAGCATGAAAAACATGATATATAGCTAAACTCTTGTTCGTTACTACTGTTCTCATTCAAATTACGTGCTGGTTTTCTACCTGGAAGTAGTTGTAAACAACAAGGAGATTCGTTCAATACACAAAGATTTCGTCCCCAAGACAGAAATCCTGCGTGATCTGACCTGTAGGAGGCAGTTAAACCAAAGATAATCATGAAACCGTTAAAAAACCAAACCAAGAAGAAGAACGTTTGTTGATGGTAGCCATGGAGACGGCAGCCATATTGGTTTGTGATGCTTCCTGTTCTTCGGTCAGCTTCAGCTTCTTTATTGGTCTACATTCAATTCCACAACACAGTGGCACCGACCATGTTTACATTCCACACGTTTTTATTCACATTAAAGGAATAGTTCACCAAAAAATTTAAATTCATGAGTCATTGTTGACTCAACCTCATGCTGATGAATACTCTGTAGTAGTTTTTTATTCCTCAAAGTGCATCTGGAGACCTGGGAGGCCGGTTCCTAGTCCAACCAAAACTTTATATGAGAGTAATAGGGCCAGGCACAAAAAGGTCCATAAAACTACACAAAAACCATTTAATATTCCTCCATTCCTTTTATATTATAAAATTATATTTTATAGATTATAATAGATTATATACAGCTCTGGAAAAAAATAAGAGACCACTTGTTTTATTCAATAAACTACTGACAACAATTCTTTAAAAAGTATTGTTTATTGGCAGAAAATGCATTAAACACAAACAAAAAATAAATTGATCTGGAGAAAAACTAAAAATAAAGATTGATCAATGATGAACTAATCAGGAAAAGTCTAATAATGAGACTTAGTTAGTTAGTAATCGATTCGTTGTTTAGTCAATAAAATGTTCAATCAGTGTTTCTCAAACCACCAGACGACGTCCTCAAATGTCTTGTTTTGTCCACAAACCAAAGAGAGACTCAGTTAATTGTCATAAAGGAACAAAGAAACCAGAAATATTCACATCTAAGAAGCTGAAATAAGAGAATTTTGACTTAAAAAAAAATTAATAACATTTTTTATTTTTGGTTATCAAAATAGTTGACGATTAGTTTAATAATCGATTATTGTTTGATTAATCAGTTAATTGTTGCAGCTCTAGTTAAATTAACCGACTTTTCCCTTTAAACGACATGATGAATATGATCGTCCTCTTTATCTCTAACTGCTCTGCTCCACTGTCACTGACACCTTCACTGGTACCAGCTTCACTGGGAGGTTACTACCAGTGTCAATGTATGGAAACATCTTCTCAGTGAAAGTGTGTGTGAAGGTGTGTATGTGTGTGTTAGTATCAGGATCAGAGAACGACAGTTTTCCTCTGTTCAAGTCCAGATTCACTCTGATCCTCTGGTGCTTCTTCTGCTCTGGGAGATCAATGTCTAGAGTTGATGGTGAATATGCTGAGTATTTATCTCCATAGAACCCTAACAACCATGATCCAGACAGCATGTCGTCTCCCTTCCTCTGCACAGACTCTGTTAACACACCCAGTCCCCAGTTTGTATTGTCTCCAACCTGGACATCCCAGCTGTGAGTCCCTGAGTTAAAACCCTCAGAGCTCAGGACAGAGGGGAAATTATGAGAATCAAACCTCTCTGGATTGTCAGGAAGCTGCTGTTTGTCTCCTCCTCTCACACTGGTCAGATCTTCAGACAGGATGAGCTCTGGATTAGCAGTGTTTGGGTCCAGAACCACAGGACTGTAGGAGACCATGTCCTTCATCTTGTTCCAGATGTTGAAGGTCAGGTTGCCCAGGTGTTTGGCCTGGTCTATCAGAGCTGCTGAGTCCAGCTGTGGATCCTCCAGCAGGGGGCGCTGCTGGACTCTTTCCACTGCAGCCTTGTAGTTGAGCAGGAATGAGACGTCTTCAGCTCTCAGCTCGTCCTCTGTGGCTCTGACTGTGTGTGAAAGAGCTGCTATCTCTCTGCTCAGAGCCTCCATCTTCTCCTTCATCCTCTGACTCTTCTGCTCCTCTTCCTCCCTCAGTGCAGCCATCCTGGCCTCCTCTTCCTCTTCTAGAAACTGGTGAAGCTTCTTAAACTGCTCCTTAATCTGCCTCTCTGTGTGTCGGGCCTGGACCTTAATGTGTTCGGCTGTTTGACCAAACTTCACTTGAACTTCTTCAAAACCCTTTAACTTCTTCTTTAAGGGCTCCAGAGTTTCCTCAAGTTCCTCCTTGAGGTCTGAAGCAGCTTCATCGATGGGTCTGATTCTGTGGTTGGTGTGTTTTTTTGAATCTCTGCAGACGAGACACACTGGCTGCTGATGGTCCAGACAGAAGAGTCTGAGTTTCTCAGAGTGCAGACTGCAGAAAGCCTCTGAAGATCTCTGCTCTCTCTGCTGCAAGAAGCTCTCACACAGGTTCTTCAACACCAGGTTAACAGGTGGTAGTTCCTTTGAAGATCTTCTCTTACAAACTGGACACAGTCGATCTTGTTTCTCTCTCCACCAGCTCTTCAGACAGTCTTTACAGAAGCTGTGGCTGCAGGACAGAAGAACAGGATCTCTGAAGACCTCCGTACAGACCGGACAGCAGAGATCCTCCTCTAGTCTGGAAGCCATTTAGTCTGTGAGTGAAGCTGAAAACACAGCAGACAGGAAGTAGAGTCAGTCATGGCTCCCCTCCCTCCTCTACTGACTTGACTGAAGTTTACTGTGACTCTGAGTCCAGGTTTTAGTCCAACTCACCTTCAGTGTGTGGAGTGTCGGCAGGTTGAAGCAGCAGTGTTGTAGCTGGACTCACTCACAGGAAGTTGTTGGTTCGGTCTGAAGCTGAATCTGATCGTCTCTTCTTCAGTCTGCGTCTCTGGGACTGACAGAGTCCAATAAAGTTGTTCCTGGGACTTTGTCCTCTGCATTAATCACTAACCTGGTTTATCTCAGGTGAAGCCAGGTGAGGGGGCGGAGCTTTGTCACACTGAAAGTTACGTAAGTAAAAATGTTATTATGTTGATGAAAAACAGAAACAAGTGAACATTCAGCTAGTGATGAACTGACACGTTGATACATGTTAGATAATTCTCTCTGAGTCCAGGGCCCGTATTCCTAAAGATTCTTAGAATCCTCTCAGAGCTCCTAACCTAACTTAACCTAAAAAATTCCTAGCAAGGAGTCTTAGGGTGTTTTCACACATGTTTAGTGCGCACCAAATGTTAAAGTGATACATTGTTTCATTTTTCAGTTAGTGCGGTTGCGTTCACACCTGCTTTTTGTCACTCGGGACCAAACTTGGAGAGCGTCATGTCTCCATGACTACCGGCTGAAATCTGGAAGCGCTGATTGATAAAACTTTAATGATGGAGAAGTAGGGCCGGTTGTTAGTAGCTCTGGTCATTTATTTCTATATTGTTTGCATGTATAACTCTGTTTGGTAATTCTGGCTGGTTTCCGGTTGCGTTCACCCAGCTCGGTCCCGTTAGTTCCCGGTTAAATGTTAAACACGGCGGACCTCTGCTGCTCGGTAACCAGCTGCTCTGCGGACACAAGGGACGGAGCCGCCGACCTGTCCGGTGTCTGAGCGACTCAGCGGACACGCAGCGACCGGCTTCCCCGCTGCTGCTGCTTCGTTTGTGGACAGAGCTGCGTAGGACCGGAGCACCGGGCGTCTCCCCGCTGCGTTAACCCGCTGTCAACGACTACAGGAGCCCTTTTAGCTCAAACGTGTTGAGTTCGCCTGGCAGTTGGGTCACACCAGAGTGCGGTTGCTTTCACACCTAAACTAGTGCGCACCAGAGTTCAGCTGGAGCCGAACCGAGACGAGACCACCTCCTCAGGCCGCACTAGTTTTGGTGCATTAGAGTGCGATGTGCTTTCACACTGACCCAAACTGGACCAAATTTAGTGCAATCTAAATTTAGTGCGCTCTAACACTGCAGGTGTGAAAACACCCTTAGCTTAGGAGTGATTCCAGAACACTCTCAGAGAACTCTGAGCAAGGAGTGGACAGAAACTCCTATCTTAGTGAGGAGGTGTGGTTGACCCCCGTTGCTAGGTATGAGTCATCATTTCAAACGCTGTGATTGGTTGATCCTAAAAGTTAGATAAAGGGGCAGAGTTTAGCTCAGTTGGTAGAGCAGTCCTATCCTGCATGTCATTCCCTCTCTTTCTGCCTAACATTTCCTGTCTCTCTCTCAACTGTTCTGTCAATTAAAGGCCAAAAAGCCCCAAAAATATACTTTAAAAAAAAGCTAGATAAAAAATATACTTTTGGTGATAATGGGCAAAGGATGGACCCTCAAATCGATAAACTTAATCATAGAATCTAATCTTATGAAGACTGTAATTGTAAAAAATATCTCACATAAAATATCTGTTAAATGAATAGTAAGCTATACTTTAAAATGATCCTACAAAATGTGTGACAACTTGCACAGTATTCACATAGTGATATTAATTTGCTTATATTAATTACCACACTGGTAATTTTTGCACTTTCAACTTTCAACATTTCAACTCAATTTGGTTGTTTGTTTTTTAAGTATATTTTTGGGGCTTTTATTGCCTGTAATTGATAGTGCAGTTAAGAGAGAGACAGGAAATAGGGAGGCAGAGAGTGGGGGAATGACATGCAGGAAAGGGCCGTCCGACGCAGGACTCGAACCGGGGCCGCCTGCACCGAGGACTGACCCTCAACACGGGGCGGCAGCTCTACCCCGTGAGCTAAACGCCACCCCAACTCAATTTGGTATTAACGAGGGTAAAATGGCTCAGCTTTCATCAGTGTCTGTGATTGCTGACCGGCCTATAAGAAGCAGTGTTGGTTGGCTTTGAAATCTACCACAAACCAGTGAACAGCAATGGAGAAGAAAAGAACAAGGAAACCCAACTGGACAGAGGAACAGGAACAATCTGTAGCGTTTCATTAATTCACTGTCATCCAGTGAATTAATGAAACCAGTGTTTGGAGAATATCTCTCCTGCCTCTTCTGTCCACCATTTTGTCCTCTGCTTAGGGAACTCCTAAGCCACTTAAGAGCTAGGATTCTTTAGGAATAACTTTTGTCTTTACTAGGATCTACTCTTAACTTTTAGGAGAAATTCTAAGAAAACATCATGATTCTAAGAATTTTCTTAGAATTTGGCCATTAGGAGCAACTCTTTGCACTAAGGCCTTGTCCACACGAACACGGGTATTTTTGAAACCAAACTTTTATGGACCCCGGTTAAAAAAAAATTTGCGTCCACACCACCGGTGTGATAAAAAATAACTCCGTCCACATGAAACCGCAAATCCGTCTCAAACAATGTCATGTGCATTCCAAAGTAGTAGGTGGCGATATCACTCCTAACAGGAAAGCAGCTGTAACTTGTACAGAGAGAGTGGAGGCTCAAACAGCTCAAACTGACCGGCACCGCGAGACGAGTCCGCGCTACTAACACACCCCGCCCGTAATCTCTTGTTTATGACAGATACGAAAATACACAAATACACACATCGTAACGATAATCCATCGATCCACTGATTGATTCTGAAAGGCTTCATTGAAAACAAATGTACAGGACGGGAGGAAGCAAAACAGTGGGGAAGTGACCGCAATTTACAATTTGATAAAAGCCTATTTTCGCCGTATCAGCATTATGTTTACATATGGTGACCACGCGATTTTGTATTAGTGTCCGCATGTTTAGTGATTATTGATATTCACAGTAGCGTCTGAGTGGTCAGCGCATGGTCAGTGTCGAGAACTTGACGTGCTAGCAACAGTAACTAGGGAGGGCGGGGATTTATGAAAAACGTCTGGTTTTCCTGTCCACACATGAAGCTGAAACCGGAGTTTTCTAAAAAGTTCACCCTGGACTCCGGTTACAAAAAACTCCGGTTTCAGGAGCCGACAACTGCGGTTACGTGTGGACGAAAGCCCAAACCGTGTAGAGAAACACACGGTTTCAAAAATGCCTGGGTTCGTGTGGACAGGGCCTAAGAATCTTTAGGAATACTGCCCCAGGTTTTAGTCCAACTCACCTTCAGTGTGTGGAGTGTCGGCAGGTTGAAGCAGCAGTGTTGTAGCTGGACTCACTCTCAGGAAGTTGTTGGTTTGGTCTGAAGCTGAATCTGATCGTCTCTTCTTCAGTCTGCGTCTCTGGGACTGACAGAGTCCAATAAAGTTGTTCCTGGGACTTTGTCCTCTGTGTTAATCACTAACCTGGTTTATCTCAGGTGAAGCCAGGTGAGGGGGCGGGGCTTTGAAAGATGAGTGAATGTTGAACAACTCGGTCCAGATGAATTGTATTGTAGGAAAAAATTCGGGGGAAAAGTGGTTCAATTTCTCCAAAAATGTTTACACATTTCTAATTCTGGAGTTAAGTCATAGAAAGTCATAACATTTCTAAAAAAGTTTTTTCTTTCTTTCTTTTTAGAATCTAGAGAAAATATGTCAATTTCTAAAAAAAAAAAAAGAAAAAGAAAAAAAAGGTAAGGTAAAACATTTCTAAAGACAAGTGCTCAAATTTCTCAAATTTCTTTTTAAAAATTCTACAAGAAACTGGTAAAATTTCTAAGAAAAAAAAAATAATAATAATAAAAAGTGGCTAAAAATATCTTTTAAAAAAACTTGAACAATTCTAGGAAACGGTGGTAAAATTTCAAGAAAAAGTTGGGGACCCCCTTGAACCGTCTCAAGGACCCCTGGGGGTCCCCGGACCTTACTTTGAGAACCATTGATGTAGAGGAGCAGTTCCATCATAACTGAGTAAAATCCCCAGATGATTTCAATAAAAGGTGACCGGGAAGTTTAGAGCCAGTTTAGGGCCCCAAAGAGCAAATAACCTTTTAAAGCTATACTGTGTAACTTCTGTAGATCCCTAGAGACATTCTGCACAATTACAAAAACACTTAATTAGGGCCACGGGCAATCGCACCGGGCACTGGCCCGTACAGCTATGAAATAGTTGTAGGTGCGTCTTGATCGGGATCGGTGTGCTATTACTTTTCTCAACAGTTTGCGAAAAGAGCGAAAAAGAACAATCATTGGAGTTTAACAAACGTCTACTGCTCAGGCATACTTTCACCTAGAGACTTCATTTGAACTTTAACCAGTAGACACAAGTCTTGTGTATTGGCGTATTATTCCACGTTTTGATAGGTCATATAGTTTTTGATCAATCCCTGATCAATGACCATGATCATTTTGGGAGAGATTATGAGATTATAATGGGTGTGTATTGCACGGAATGTTCATGTCAGAGTGCGTGACATCATCGGTTACAGTGGGAGAGCCCAGAAAAATTCCTGAATTTTTCTCTTTCCACACTCGGCCCGGCCACAATTTACACTCTACACACATGATTTTTTCAAAATTTGTAAGACAAACTTGTTCTGTGTCTCACCATGTGCTCAAAATATCAGAGAGACTTACAGAATTTGAATTATCAGCCTCTAAGTGCGGCCACGTCTGTCTCTGCTCCTCATTGACTCCAATACAAAGATTTTCTGAGAGAAGCAGAACGGACCGATGTTTTAAAATTGCCAGCCTCTCCAAAATATTTACTGTAGAAACACCAAATCGTACCACATTTTTCAGGAAGTCCTTAGAGCAACGTTGATCTGTGTTTTGTTCTGATAGGAGTTACCGTTTTGTCACAGTAAGCCTTTTGCAAGACCAGTGCAGAGGCAGAAAATCACTCTTTTTCTCCATGTTTCTGTCTGTCTCAGCCTGGGGGGCCCCTATCGTCATTGGCAACCACCTCAAGTTGCCGTGGTAACGTCTGATTCTCAGGTCAGAGCTCGTTAACTTCATAAACAATCCACCTGGCGCTCGTTTAAATGTTTGTAAACACACACACGCTAAATCAGACTGACACAGGATCACACACACACACACACACAGTTAACCTAATGTGATTTCAGGTCCTCCATATCAGTGCTTATAGAAAGATGATCATGTGTCTGATCAGCTCTGTCTTGACCTTAAGATCGTGGGTTTGATTCCCATGTTGACAGAGATGGCAAAACCGGCCGTAGCTCCCGTGGCCCATTCAGTTGTTGTTGTTGCCCGTCAAATTGTTGTTGGAGGTCAGGAGTAGGGAGGTCACGATTATATTTATGTTATAAAATTATATTTTATAGATTATAATAGATTATATACAGCTCTGGAAAAAAATAAGAGACCACTTGTTTTATTCAATAAACTACTGACAACAATTCTTTAAAAAGTATTGTTTATTGGCAGAAAATGCATTAAACAAAAACAAAAAATAAATTGATCTGGAGAAAAACTAAAAATAAAGATTGATCAATGATAAACTAATTAGCAAAAGTCTAATAATGAGACTTAGTTAGTTAGTAATCGATTAGTTGTTTAGTCAATAAAATGTTTAAAAAATGTCTAAAAACATCAATCAGTGTTTCTCAAACCACCAGACGACGTCCTCAAATGTCTTGTTTTGTCCACAAACCAAAGAGAGACTCAGTTTATTGTCATAAAGGAACAAAGAAACCAGAAATATTCACATTTAAGAAGCTGGAATCAGAGAATTTTGACTTAACAAAAAAAAATTAATACATTTTTTTTATTTTTGGTTATCAAAATAGTTGACGATTAGTTTAATAATCGATTATTGTTTGATTAATCAGTTAATTGTTGCAGCTCTAGTTAAATTAACTGACTTTTCCCTGATGAATATGATCGTCCTCTTTATCTCTAACTGCTCTGCTCCACTGTCACTGACACCTTCACTGGTAACAGCTTCACTGGGAGGTTTCCAAAAGTGTAAATGTATGGAAACATCTTCTGAGTGAAAGTGTGTGTGAAGGTGTGTATGTGTGTGTTAGTATCAGGATCAGAGAACGACAGTTTTCCTCTGTTCAAGTCCAGATTCACTCTGATCCTCTGGTGCTTCTTCTGCTCTGGGAGATCAATGTCTAGAGTTGATGGTGAACGTGCTGAGTATTTATATCCATAGAACCCTAACCTCCATAATCCAGACACTATGTTGCCTCTCTTCCTCTGCACAGACTCTGTTAACACACCCAGGCTCCACCATGTATTGTCTCCAACCTGGACATCCCAGCTGTGAGTCCCTGAGTTAAAACCCTCAGAGCCCAGGACAGAGTGGTAAGTATCAATCCTCTCTGGATTGTCAGGAAGCTGCTGGTATTTGTCTCCTCCTCCCACACTGGTCAGATCTTCAGACAGGATGAGTCCTGGATGAGCAGTGTTTAGGGGCGTTCACACCGGAAGCGATAGACGCGAATGGAGCGGCAACTCTACATTGAAAATCAATGTAAATGGCGCGATGACACGCGATTCAGGCGGAGGCGGCGCGAATGGAGCGTCTGGAGCGATGAGACGCGGCGCGAATTAAGCGGCGCGTCTGAAGCGGCGCGAATAAAGTTGAAAATATTGAACTTTTCAGGCGGCATCGCGCCGTGACATCCAATCAGCGACGAGTTCAAGCCGACGACGTCACTTCTCTGTACGGTTGTTTACACTCAGGACAACATGAAGGAGAAGCTGATTGTATTTGAGCTGTGTGTGGGCACCGCTGCCGTCTTCTACACAGAGTGGACAAAAAAAAAAACAACACACACACACACACACACACACACACACACACACACACACACACACACACAGTGAACCCAGACACGACGGTGGGTGGTTTTCCGGTGTTTCTGAGACTTGTACAGCAGTAGTACAATGCAGCAACGGTGGTGATATCAGCCACGATCGACGTGGAAAGAGAGCAGGTTGAGATCACCGGTTTTCAAATGAACGGGCGGAGCGTCTAGCGCGAATGACGCGATGGACGCGAATGATCCAAAATGACCAAGCGGCGCGATGGAAGCGTCTGGCGCGATTATATTCGCGTCTATCACGTCCGGTGTGAACGCCGCATTTGGGTCCAGAACCACAGGGCTGTAGGAGACCATGTCCTTCATCTTGTTCCAGATGTTGAAGGTCAGGTTGCCCAGGTGTTTGGCCTGGTCTATCAGAGCTCCTGAGTCCAGCTGTGGATCCTCCAGCAGGGGGCGCTGCTGGACTCTTTCCACTGCAGCCTTGTAGTTGAGCAGGAATGAGACGTCTTCAGCTCTCAGCTCGTCCTCTGTGGCTCTGACTGTGTGTGAAAGAGCTGCTATCTCTCTGCTCAGAGCCTCCATCTTCTCCTTCATCCTCTGACTCTTCTGCTCCTCTTCCTCCCCTCAGTGCAGCCATCCTGGCCTCCTCTTCCTCTTCAAAAACTCACCTTCAGTGTGTGGAGTGTCGGCAGGTTGAAGCAGCAGTGTTGTAGCTGGACTCACTCACAGGAAGTTGTTGGTTTGGTCTGAAGCTGAATCTGATCGTCTCTTCTTCAGTCTGCGTCTCTGGGACTGACAAAGTCCAATAAAGTTGTTCCTGGGACTTTGTCCTCTGCATTAATCAGTAACCTGGTTTATCTCAGGTGAAGCCAGGTGAGGGGCGGGGCTTTGAAAGATGAGTGAATGTTGAACAACTCAGTCCAGATGAATTGTATTGTAGGAAAAAATTCGGGGAAAATTGGTTCAATTTCTCCAAAAATGTTCAAACAGTTATAATTCTAGAAAATAAGTCGTAAAATTTCTAAAAAAAAAAAAAAAAAATGTTCTCTTTCTTTTTAAAATCTAGAGAAAATATGTCAATTGCTAAAAATAGAAAAAAAAGGCAAGGTAAAACATTTCTAAAGACAAGTGCTCAAATTTCTCAAATTTCTTTTAAAAAATTCTACAAGAAACTGGTAAAATTTCTAAGAAAAATAGTAAAATAATAATAATAAAAAGTGGCTAAGAATATCTTTAAAAAAAAAACTTTAACAATTCTATAAAACAGTGGTAAAATTTCAAGAAAAAGTTGGGGACCCCCTTGAACCCTCTTAAGGACCCCTGGGGTTCCCCAGACCCTACTTTGAGAACCATTGATGTAGAGGAGCAGTTCCATCATAACTGAGTAAAATCCCCAGATGATTTCAATAAAAGGTGACCGGGAAGTTTAGAGCCAGTTTAGGGCCCCAAAGAGCAAATAACCTTTTAAAGCTATACTGTGTAACTTCTGTAGATCCCTAGAGACATTCTGCACAATTACAAAAAAACTTAATTAGGGCCACGGGCCATCGCACTGGCCCCTCCAGTGCGTCTTGATCGAGATCGGTGTGCTATTACTTTTCTCAACAGTTTGCGAATTTGCGAAACTGCGCAAAAATTTGCATTGACGTCAATGGGACGAGCGGAAAAAAAAGAGCGAAAAAGAACAATCATTGGAGTTTTTCAAACGTCTACTACTCAGGCATACTTTCACCTAGAGACTTCATTTGAACTTTAACCAGTAGACACAAGTCTTGTATATTGGCGTATTATTCCACGTTTTGATAGGTATTATAGTTTTTGATCAATCCCTGATCAATGACCATGATCATTTTGGGAGAAATTATGAGATTATAATGGGTGTGTATTGCACGGAATGTTCGTGTCAGAGTGCGTGACATCATCGGTTAGAGTGGGAGAGAGCCCAGAAAAACTCCTGAATTTTTCTCTTTCCACACTCGGCCCGGCCACAATTTACACTCTACACACATGATTTTTTCAAACTTTGTAAGACAAACTTGTTCTGTTTCTCACCATGTGCTCAAAATATCAGAGAGACTTACAGAATTTGAACTAGACAAAGTAACATTTCCTGATGGAAATGTGTGTGCATGCTGAAAGCAGCTGAACGTTATTGCAGAATTAGCAAATAGTGATCACCATACAAACGTTTGACCGAGGTAGGAATTGAACCCACAACCTCGTGGTCAGTAGTCTTTCACTCTGCCTCTAGGCCACAGTGCACACACAGTTGCAAAGACTGTTGTCTGTTGATGAGCTGCACTCTGTCTCACTCTGAAGTTAACAAGCCCAAAGCTGCACCTGTTGGAAACACACTGTCAACACCAAGAAAGCTTGAGAGTCAAGCTTGAATGACTTACATTTAAGATTTCTGTGAATTTCAGGCTGAGAGCAGCAGTTTCAACATGAAGCAAGTTATCAGAAGTCAACAGAGGACGACTGGGAAAATAATTCACTTTATTACACGGCTCTATTGAATCCTGCTCTCTGATTGGTCCAGCGCTGCGTTCTGCGGTCTGTTATTTCTGTATAACGGACCGTCGTCATGTATAACAGACCGTTGCTAGGGACGGAGCTCTGATCAGCGCAGTACAGAAAAGAGAAACTATGCAGGATATTTACCTTGTGTTTCATTTTTACCGTCATTAAACAGCGTCGGACTAACAGTGATGTTAGATAAATGACTGGTAACTTGTTAGAAGGAGAGTGGAGGCTCCTTCCACATCGCTGCTGGAAACCAAACCTGCGATCAGAGCCTCTGACCCGGTGTCACAGCTCTCCTCTCGTCTCGGTGCAGTTGGCACCGCGGCTCCGCGACACAAACGCACCCCGTAAACAGTAAAGTTATCTCTTGTTTATGACAGATACGACTACACACAATACACACATTTTAACACGTGTATGGTAATCTATCGATCCACTGATTGATTATCAAAGGCTTCAAATGCACGAATGGGAGGAGGCTCGGCAAAACAGCGGAAGTGACCGGTCTTGCAGATTCGCTAAATGCAATTTTAAAACGATGAAAGTCGTATTTTGATCAACATTATGTTTCAAATTAATTATTTCACTCGTAAACCGTGTAATAAGCGGGATAATGTACAGTTGGTCGGTTGTTATGGAGAAATAAACCCCTTCATGTTGAATGAAACCATTCCATACAACCTGTCGGGGTTTATTTCTCCATAACAACCTCTGAACTATACATTATCCCTTACATAATTGTTGTTGAGGCAAGATTTGAACCAGCAACTCCAGGTCTTCAGCCCAATGAGCTAACCACTAGGCTACAGACAGAGACAGTATGTGAGGGGCAAAGAAAACCTTTAATAAGAGAATCACTGGTTTCTGCTTAAAAAAAAAAAGTAAGGAAAGTGCAGAAATTAGCCACACCAAGTAAGAAGAGGACTTTTTTGTGACCTGTGACTATTTTTTGGTGAATTAAAACGAATTAAAAAGCACTTAACAGCAAGTTACAAAGTTGAGCTCCTTCTCCTGCTGCTTTGAAAAAAATGCATTGGGCTGAATGAGAGCAGAGAGCTCCCTGGCTGCATTTAAAAAATATTTTTAATTATTATCTAAGTTTCTTTGCATTTTTGACCAGAATTTTAGCCAGAAGACAAGTGTGGCTACAAAACTGGAGAAAACAATGTGTCTAGAGTTTAATTTGTGGCCGTGCTGACAGTTTAGCCAGAAAAACTCTAGAATGTTTTTTTGCCTCTCTCCACTCTGGCTGACAATGTCACCACTCTCTCTGCTCGTTAGACACAACACACACCCATTATAAAGCTGGATTTTGTCAAAAAACTTAATGATTTTAAAACTGCCAAAATATCTGAAACTGTTGCTTTCAGCATTCACACTAATAAAAAGAGAATAAAGAAAATGGCCGAACAGAAGAACTAATTATCAGCCTCTAAGTGCGGCCACATCTGTCTCTGCTCCTCATTGACTCCAATACGAAGATTTTCTGAGAGAAGCAGAACGGACCAATGTTTTAAAATTGCCAGCGTCTCCAAAATATTTACTGTAGAAACACCAAATCGTAGCAAATTTTTCAGGAAGTCCTTACAGCACCGTTGATCTGTGCTTTGTTCTGATAGGAGCTACCTTTTTGTCACAGTAAGCCTAAATGCGAGACCAGTGCAGAGGCAGAAAATCGCTCTTTTTCTCCACGTTTCTGTCTGTCTCAGCCTGGGGGGCCCCTATCGTCGTTGGCAACCACCTCAAGTTGTCGTGGTAACGTCTGATTCTCAGGTCAGAGCTCGTTAACTTCATAAACAATCCACCTGGCGCTCAGTCACGCACGCACGCACGCACGCACTCACACACACACACACACACACACACACACACACACACACACACACACACACACACACACACACACACACACACACACACACACACACACACACACACACACACACACACACACACACACACACACACACACACACACACAGGTAACCTAATGTGGTTTCAGCTCCTCCATATCAGTGCTTATAGAAAGATGATCATGTGTCTGATCAGCTCTGTCTTGACCTTAAGATCGTGGGTTTGATTCCCATGTTGACAGAGATGGCAAAACCGGCCGTAGCTCCCTTGGCCCTCTCAAAATTTCCCAGAGGAAATTTTCTAGTTGTTGTTGTTGCCCGTCAAATTGTTGTTGGAGGTCAGGAGTAGGGAGGTCACGATTATATTTTTATATTATAAAATTAGATTTTATAGATTATAATAGATTATATACAGCTCTGGAAAAAATAAGAGACCACTTGTTTTATTCAATAAACTACTGACAACAATTCTTTAAAAAGTATTGTTTATTGGCAGAAAATGCATTAAACAAAAACAAAAAATAAATTGATCTGGAGAAAAACTAAAAATAAAGATTGATCAATGATAAACTAATTAGGAAAGTCTAATAATGAGACTTAGTTAGTTAGTAATCAATTAGTTGTTTAGTCAATAAAATGTTTAAAAAATGTCTAAAAACATCAATCAGTGTTTCTCAAACCACCAGACGACGTCCTCAAATGTCTTGTTTTGTCCACAAACCAAAGAGAGACTCAGTTTATTGTCATAAAGGAACAAAGAAACCAGAAATATTCACATCTAAGAAGCTGGAATCAGAGAATTTTGACTTAAATAAAAAAAATTAATAACATTTTTTATTTTTGGTTATCAAAATAGTTGACGATTAGTTTAATAATCGATTATTGTTTGATTAATCAGTTAATTGTTGCAGCTCTAGTTAAATTAACCGACTTTTCCCTTAAAACAACATGATGAATATGATCGTCCTCTTTATCTCTAACTGCTCTGCTCCACTGTCACTGACACCTTCACTGGCAACAGCTTCACTGGGAGGTTTCTCATAGTGGCAATGTATGGAAACATCTTCTGAGTGAACGTGTGTGTGAAGGTGTGTATGTGTGTGTTAGTGCCAGGATCAGAGAACGACAGTTTTCCTCTGTTCAAGTCCAGATTCACTCTGATCCCCTGGTGGTTCGTCTGCTCGGGGAGATAAATGTGTGGAGTTGATGGTGAATATGCTGAGTATTTATCTCCATAGAACCCTAACATCCATGATCCAGACAGCATGTTGTCTCCCTTCCTCTGCACAGACTCTGTTAACACACCCAGGCTCCACCATGTATTGTCTCCAACCTGGACATCCCAGCTGTGAGTCCCTGAGTTAAAACCCTCAGAGCCCAGGACAGAGCGGCAACCATCAAACCTCTCTGGATTGTCAGGAAGCTGCTGTTTGAGTCCTCCTCTCACACTGGTCAGATCTTCAGACAGGATGAGTTCTGGATGAGCAGTGTTTGGGTCCAGAACCACAGGACTGTAGGAGACCATGTCCTTCATCTTGTTCCAGATGTTGAAGGTCAGGTTGCCCAGGTGTTTGGCCTGGTCTATCAGAGCTCCTGAGTCCAGCTGTGGATCCTCCAGCAGGGGGCGCTGCTGGACTCTTTCCACTGCAGCCTTGTAGTTGAGCAGGAATGAGACGTCTTCAGCTCTCAGCTCGTCCTCTGTGGCTCTGACTGTGTGTGAAAGAGCTGCTATCTCTCTGCTCAGAGCCTCCATCTTCTCCTTCATCCTCTGACTCTTCTGCTCCTCTTCCTCCCTCAGTGCAGCCATCCTGGCCTCCTCTTCCTCTTCTAGAAACTGGTGAAGCTTCTTAAACTGCTCCTTAATCTGCCTCTCTGTGTGTCGGGCCTGGACCTTAATGTGTTCTGCTGTTTGATCAAACTTCACTTGAACTTCTTCAAAACGCTTTAACTTCTCCTTTAAGGGCTTCAGAGTTTTCTTAAGTTTCTTCTTGAGGTCTGAAGCAGCTTCATCGATGGGTCTGATTCTGTGGTTGGTGTGTTTTTTTGAATCTCTGCAGACGAGACACACTGGCTGCTGATGGTCCAGACAGAAGAGTCTGAGTTTCTCAGAGTGCAGACTGCAGAGAGCCTCTGGAGATCTCTGCTCTCTCTGCTGTAAGAAGCTCTCACACAGGTTCTTCAACACCAGGTTATTAGGTGGATGTGGCTTTGAAGATCTTCTCTTACAAACTGGACACAGTCGATCTTGTTTCTGTCTCCACCAGCTCTTCAGACAGTCTTTACAGAAGCTGTGGCTGCAGGACAGAAGAACAGGATCTCTGAAGACCTCGGTACAGACCGGACAGCAGAGATCCTCCTCTAGTCTGGAAGCCATTTAGTCTGTGAGTGAAGCTGAAAACACAGCAGACAGGAAGTAGAGTCAGTCATGGCTCCCCTCCCTCCTCTACTGACTTGACTGAAGTTTACTGTGACTCTGAGTCCAGGTTTTAGTCAAACTCACCTTCAGTGTGTGGAGTGTCGGCAGGTTGAAGCAGCAGTGTTGTAGCTGGACTCACTCACAGGAAGTTGTTGGTTTGGTCTGAAGCTGAATCTGATCGTCTCTTCTTCAGTCTGCATCTCTGTGACTGACAGAGTCCAATGCACTGTTTCCTGGTTTATCTCAGGTGAGTCATGTGAGGGGGCGGAGCTTTGAAAGATGACTGAATGTTGAACAGGTTAGTCCAGATTAATGTAGAGGAGCAGTTCTAGGCATGTGCCTCGTTTTAAAAGGGCTCTTTTCATGTGTTCTTTTATAAATAAATAAATTACTGTTGTGCATAGGGATGTAAAAAAACAAAAACAAAAAAAAAACGGTATACCGTACACATTTCCTTGTCATACCATGTTGTGTGTGTGTGTGTGTGTCCAGACATATAAACTCATGTAGATTGATAACACAAGCTCTGACAGCTTTGAACCTTGACATACTTGTGGTCAGGAAGCTGCTTTATCAGTTAGAAAAACCTGGGTGTGAATATCTGAATTCTTTGTGTGGAAGGGAGCAACTGTTTAAGTGCAGTACTTGTACCTGTGCCGAGTACTTGTACACATTGTGGTGTCAGTACTTCATCTTAACACTTCCTCCACCTCTGCTGCTAATTATAAAGAGAATGGGATGTTGTGTAGATGCAGGAGACGTTAAAGACGAAGCTGAATATGAATCCAAGTCAAGACGACATTTTATTATGTTGATGAAAAACAGGAACAAATGTACATTCAGCTTTTGTGATGAAGTGATATGTTAATACATTTTAGATCATTGCATGTGAACAGATACAAACTTTTTACATATTTAATTAAACAAGAATCACATTTCAACTTTTCATGTTCGACATTTTTTCATCTAGAGAACAACTCCAGATCCTCTTTTAGAGAAGAAGAATCAAATGTTCAGTAATTGAGTGATAAGAGTGAAAATAATTTACACAAAAGAAAAGTAGTAAAAAGGGAAAAGTGTAATAATGAGACAGCAGGAGGACAGGTGAAGTTTAAATGGGTTCAATTAACTGACTTTTCCCTTTGAGAAATAAACAACATGATAAATATGATCGTCCTCTTTATCTAAAATCTAGAGAAAATATGTCAATTTCTAAAAAAAAAAAAAAAAAAGGTAGGGTAAAACATTTCTAAAGACAAGTGCTCAAATTTCTCAAATTTCTTTTTAAAAATTCTACAAGAAACTGGTAAAATTTCTAAGAAAAAAATAAAAGTAAAATAATAATAATAATAAAAAGTGGCTAAAAATAGGCTATCTTTAAAAAAAACTTGAACAATTCTAGGAAACGGTGGTAAAATTTCAAGAAAAAGTTGGGGACCCCCTTGAACCCTCTTAAGGACCCCTGGGGGTCCCCGGACCCTACTTTGAGAACCATTGATGTAGAGGAGCAGTTCCATCATAACTGAGTAAAATCCCCAGAAGATTTCAATAAAAGGTGACCGGGAAGTTTAGAGCCAGTTTAGGGCCCAAAGAGCAGATAACCTTTTAAAGCTATACGTATACATATGCAGATAACCTTTTAAAGCTATACGTATACATATGTTACAGTCCGGCTCTAAGACGGTAACAAAAGATGGGAGAGGAGACGAGGTTCCAACGCAAGTGATACGTTTATTTTAACATAATCAATAATAATGCAAAAAGATCAGTATCAGTGATCAGTAGTGTAGGCGTGTGTGGATGCATGTGTGCGTGTGGGTGCGGAACAGAAAGGAAAACAAGAGAGCCGGCCGCGCCGTGGCGTCCTCTGAGACGGCGTGGAGAGGAGTGAGAGAGCGAGTGATGCCAGCGTCGGGGTCAAATGCGCTCCACCGGGCCCAGGTGTGGCGCATTCATCCTGATGACGGTCCCACCTCCGACGAACCTGAACACAAAAACAGACCAACCAGCAGCCTGCCAAAGACCAGCCCCCAACCTAGAGGGTGGGGTCGTCACACCCCCCCCCATAAGAGAGGGGTTCCCACAAGGAACACCGCAACTGCTAGCCCCCCAAATCACTACAAATGAAAAAGACTAACAGTGACATATTACATAGTTATTACATAGTAGGCCTACACATTACTTATACCCAATACTTATACCCATAACCCACAAATACATGTACAAAGCTCACACTGACCGTCCTACCGCTAATCCCTGGCACGCCAACGAGCCCAATCCTGTCCCCCAGCAACTCCGGCGCCTGGAGAAGCATTTAAGAGTGACAGAAGAGACTAGAGGGTTACACACAACGGGACAAACAAGGTAGACAGGAGCTATAACCTCTCGACAGGGCATCAGGTTTCAAGAAAGTGTTTACTTTATTTAGAATCAACGCAGACAACTGAGCACTCTGTTCCTCAGTCAAATGTGCCAGCAACGACGGCAGATTTTCCAATGTCTCACTGTTCGAAAGTCGGTCACGCAGCAGCCCCTCATCGGTTGCGGTAACCCCATCGTCCTCCCCCGCCGAGAATGGACTCCCTGCTGCCGCTACAGCTGACACCGACTTGGACTCACGGCAATAATATGGCTTTAACAAGTTAACGTGGCAGAGTTGCGTCGCCTTCCTGCGGTTTGGGGTTGACAGAATATAATTTTGGTCAGGCACCTGACCCAACACAGTAAATGGACCACAAAACCTAGCCTGGGAAGGTGAACGAACCACCGGCAGCGATGCCAAAACCTGGTCGCCCGGACGAAAAACGCGCCGTTCCGCTTTCCGGTCATACACGCATTTCAGCTTTCTACCAGACCTAGAACGCGGTAAAAGGCCGACACCATCGATCCCCACATGCTCAAACGGCTGTGAAACCGCTGGAATGGGATAAAGTGGAGCAGGATTTATTCCCTGATTGGGTTTCCCCCTGCTCTGACAGGTGGAACAATTTTTAATGTAGTGCGACACATCTTTTTTTAAACGAGGCCAAAAAAAATATCGCAAGATGTAATTGTACGTCTTCCGAACACCAAGGTGTCCCAACTGATCATGGGCAGCTTTCAGAACCTCACCATGAAATTTTTCAGGAACCACAACCTGAAAAACTGGTTTTCCAACAAAGCTTACACCATGTGGTGACCATTTCCTCACCAGGAGACCCTCCTGCAGCAGGTAGCCACCAGCAGCGCTCCTCTCAGCCTCCTTGGAGAGAACAGCACCAAACATCTGGCTTAAAGAAGAATCAGCTCTCTGCTCTGCTTCTAGGACACTGCGAGAAACAGACAACAAATCAGGGACATTTACAACATCAATCTCATTCACCTCTTCTCCTTGCTCAGGCTCCTGCTGTGCACGGCTCATGGCCCGTGTCACGGCACAAGCTGTAACCACCTCAGGGAAACACTGAGCATTCTCCTCCAAGTTACCAGGTACGATAACAGGTGAAGATGACACAATTGAGGGTGGTGGACTGTCGGCCCACACTCGGCTGCCAGCGAGCCCATTTCCCAGGATGACATCCACTCCTCTGATGGGCAGCTCAGGGCGAACTCCCATGGCAACCTCTCCCTGCACCAAACCACAGTCAATACAGAGAGAATGCAATGGAACAGGCTCAATCTTTAATCCCATACCCTGCATCGGTACAAAGTCCCCAGTGTCAGAGTCCCTAGAAAAAGGCAACACAGAGCTCAAAATGTACGAGTCATGTGCAGCTGTATCTCTCAAGATTTTTACCGACACACTGGTACCTCCCACCAGCGACACGCGGCCTTCGGACATGAATGCTGAAAAGTCAGGTCCTCTCCCACATTTGAGCTGCTGAGAAGAAGACACAGAGACAGGAACCACAGACACAGCACAAACACCTGAACTTGACTGCCCCCCGCCATTTCCCCGGCGAGCATTAGCTTCGGGGCATTCAGATTTCCAATGTCCCCTTCCTTTACAAAAGTTACAAACTTTTGAAATATCAGAATGAAACTGTCCCCTTGTAGTGTACTCAGACTTACCATGGCGTGGAGGCCGTTTCTCTTCCCACTGGCTGGGGCCTCGATACACACCAGACTCAGGAGCTCCGAAGTCGCCCCTGTGCGTCAACACGTACTCGTCAGCCAATACAGCGGCCTCGGCGGCCGTCTTCACTTTGTGCTCGCTGATGTACACTGCAATATGGCTGGGAACAGAATCTTTAAATTTTTCCAACACCATCATATCACATAAAGCGCCAAAAGTGTCCACCTCTGAAGCCACGCACCACCGACCAAAAAAAGTGACCAGATCCCTGGCAAATTCAACATGGCTTTGCTTGCCCGACTTCTCCCAGGATCTAAATTTCTGGCGGTAGGCTTCAGGAACCAATTCATAAATCTTCAACACTGCAGCTTTAACAGACAGGTAAACCCTACTTTCCGCCACTGACAGCGCTGAATAGGCTTCCTGTGCCTTACCTGTTAACACACATTGCAGCAAAAGAGTACGTTCAGAGTCAGACCAGCCCCTGTTCTCAGCTACACGCTCGAATAAAGAGAAAAAAATGTCAGGGTCTCCTTCACTGAACTGAGGGACCAGACGCAGACTCCCACCAACATCAAATGACGAACTGGAACCACCAACGAGGTCACGGGCATCTCTAGCATGCAACGTCAGCCTCCGCTCGTCTAGCTCCAGCCTTTTCAGCTCAGTCTCACGCTTCAGTTTCTCCATCTGCAGACACAGCAACTCTTTCCTCTGCTCAAACGTCAAAGTCACATCCTCACGGTCAGACACAACACTGCTCCCCACAGGACCAGCAGCCGGTGTTTTGAAACACCCCTCGTCAAACAAATTAGCTTTGAGAATGTTCTTCATATTTTCCCTCATTCTCTTGTCACCAACATCCAAGTCAAAATGTTCCGCAACACGGATCAATTGTTCACGTGACAAGTCCTCCAACAACTCCTCTGAAGGCTCCTTCAAAAACACTTCCGCACTCGCCATTTCTCATCCACACTCACTTTCACTGCGCCCGCTGCTTAAATGGCCACAAAACAAAACAAAACTCGCAGCACGCGGAGCCCAACACAGCCCACGCAGCCCAAGCGTCACCGTAGCACCGTCCCTCTAACTGCCTAATCAGACTAGCTAAAACTCCCCCCTAGTCTTCAGGCGTTAGTTGCGGTGGGTATTTATGCACTTTTTACCAGAGACCCGGCAGAGCAACCAGTAATTGGCGACCTTACCTGCAGCCTCGGCCGTGCTCCCGAGCCAACTGCTCCAGCCACTTTCACACCACACTACAACCCCCCCACTACGAACACCAAAGGGAGTCCGCACTTAAGCCTAACAGGGACAGAAACAACGGCAACTTACGATGGCCGCGGCTGGCCGTCAGGTCCACTGCCACAAAGAAAAAAGAAAAACTGACCAACAGGCCCACAATTACCTTGTTGCAACCAGCAGCGGCTTCACAGACAGAACCACTTCCCCTCGTCAACGCTACTCCCGCGATCAGCTGAGCGTTCACTCAACAAACACTGTAACCAGCAACAGCTGTGTGCTGACGTCACACTACAACCGCTACGGACTTCATTCACAAAACCCATGAAAATCCGCCCACAGGCCTCACCTGCGCTCCGAAAAATTACCTGGGTCAACGAAAATGGACGAGCCCCCACATGTTACAGTCCGGCTCTAAGACGGTAACAAAAGATGGGAGAGGAGACGAGGTTCCAACGCAAGTGATACGTTTATTTTAACATAATCAATAATAATGCAAAAAGATCAGTATCAGTGATCAGTAGTGTAGGCGTGTGTGGATGCATGTGTGCGTGTGGGTGCGGAACAGAAAGGAAAACAAGAGAGCCGGCCGCGCCGTGGCGTCCTCTGAGACGGCGTGGAGAGGAGTGAGAGAGCGAGTGATGCCAGCGTCGGGGTCAAATGCGCTCCACCGGGCCCAGGTGTGGCGCATTCATCCTGATGACGGTCCCACCTCCGACGAACCTGAACACAAAAACAGACCAACCAGCAGCCTGCCAAAGACCAGCCCCCAACCTAGAGGGTGGGGTCGTCACAGTAACTTCTGTAGATCCCTAGAGACATTCTGCACAATTACAAAAACACTTAATTAGGGCCACGGGCCATCGCACTGGCCCCTAGGTGCGTCTTGATCGGGATCGGTGTGCTATTACTTTTCTCAACAGTTTGCGAAACTGCGCAAAAATTTGCATTGAAGTCAATGGGATGGGCGGGGGGGAAAAAAAGCGAAAAAGAACAATCATTGGAGTTTTTCAAACGTCTACTACTCAGGCATACTTTGACCTAGAGACTCCATTTGAACTTTAACCAGTAGACACAAGTCTTGTGTATTGGCGTATTACTCCACGTTTTGATAGGTATTATAGTTTTCAAACAATCCCTGATCAATGACCATGATCATTTTTGGAGAAATTATGAGATTATAATGGTTGTGTATTGCACGGAATGTTCGTGTCAGAGTGCGTGACATCATCGGTTAGAGTGGGAGAGAGACCAGAAAAATTCCTGAATTTTTCTCTTTCCACACTCGGCCCGGCAACAATTTACACTCTACACACATAATTTTTTCAAAATTTGTAAGACAAACTTGTTCTGTTTCTCACCATGTGCTCAAAATATCAGAGAGACTTACAGAATTTGAATTATCAGCCTCTGAGTGCGGCCACGTCTGTCTCTGCTCCTCATTGACTCCAATACAAATATTTTCTGAGAGAAGCAGAACGGACCGATGTTTTAAAACTGCCAGCATCTCCAAAATATTTACTGTACAAACACCAAATCGTACCAAATTTTTCAGGAAGTCCTTACAGCACCGTTGATCTGTGTTTTGTTCTGATAGGAGTTACCGTTTTGTCACAGTAAGCCTAAATGCGAGACCAGTGCAGAGACAGAAAATCGCTCTTTTTCCTCAAAGTTTCTGTCTGTCTCAGCCTGGGGGGCCCCTATCGCCGTGGTAACCACCTCAAGTTGCCGTGGTAATGTCTGATTCTCAGGCCAGAGCTCGTTAACTTCATAAACAATCCACACAGACGTCCTCAAATGTCTTGTTTTGTCCACAAACCAAAGAAAGACTCAGTTAATTGTCATGAAGGAACAAAGAAACCAGAAATATTCACATCTAAGAAGCTGGAATCAGAGAATTTTGACTTAAAAAAAAAAAAAGAATAAGATTTTTCATTTTTGGTTATCAAAATAGTTGACGATTAGTTTGATAATCGATTATTGTTTGATTAATCAGTTAATTGTTGCAGCTCTAGTTAAATTAACCGACTTTCCCCTTTAAACAACATGATGAATATGATCGTCCTCTTTATCTCTAACTGCTCTGCTCCACTGTCACTGACACCTTCACTGGTAACAGCTTCACTGGGAGGTAATCACCAGTGGAAATCCATGGAAACATCTTCTGAGTGAAAGTGTGTGTGAAGGTGTGTATGTGTGTGTTAGTATCAGGATCAGAGAACGACAGTTTTCCTCTGTTCAAGTCCAGATTCACTCTGATCCTCTGGTGCTTCTTCTGCTCTGGGAGATTAATGTCTGAAGTTGATGGTGAATGTGCTGAGTATTTATCTCCATAGAACCATAACATCCATAAGCCAGACAACATGTTGATTACATTCCTCTGCACAGACTCTGCAAACACACCCAGTTCCCATTCTGTACTGTCTCCAACCTGGACATCCCAGCTGTGAGTCCCTGAGTTAAAACCCTCAGAGCCCAGGACAGAGCAGTAATAATCAATCCTCTCTGGATTGTCAGGAAGCTGCTGTTCATCTCCTCCTCTCACACTGGTCAGATCTTCAGACAGGATGAGTCTTGGACCAGCAGTGTTTGGGTCCAGAACCACAGGACTGTAGGAGACCATGTCCTTCATCTTGTTCCAGATGTTGAAGGTCAGGTTGCCCAGGTGTTTGGCCTGGTCTATCAGAGCTCCTGAGTCCAGCTGTGGATCCTCCAGCAGGGGGCGCTGCTGGACTCTTTCCACTGCAGCCTTGTAGTTGAGCAGGAATGAGACGTCTTCAGCTCTCAGCTCGTCCTCTGTGGCTCTGACTGTGTGTGAAAGAGCTGCTATCTCTCTGCTCAGAGCCTCCATCTTCTCCTTCATCCTCTGACTCTTCTGCTCCTCTTCCTCCCTCAGTGCAGCCATCCTGGCCTCCTCTTCCTCTTCTAGAAACTGGTGAAGCTTCTTGAACTGCTCCTTAATCTGCCTCTCTGTGTGTCGGGCCTGGACCTTAATGTGTTCTGCTGTTTGACCAAACTTCACTTGAACTTCTTCAAAACCCTTTAACTTCTCCTTTAAGGGCTCCAGAGTTTCCTCAAGTTCCTTCTTGAGGTCTGAAGCAGCTTCATCAATGGGACTGATTCTGTGGTTGGTGTGTTTTTTTGAATCTCTGCAGATGAGACACACTGGCTGCTGATGGTCCAGACAGAAGAGTCTGAGTTTCTTAGAGTGCAGACTGCAGAGAGCCTCTGGAGATCTCTGCTCTCTCTGCTGTAAGAAGCTCTCACACAGGTTCTTCAACGCCAGGTTACAAGGTGGTTCATCCTTTGAAGATCTTCTCTTACAAACTGGACACAGTGGATCTTGTTTCTCTCTCCACCAGCTCTTCAGACAGTCTTTACAGAAGCTGTGGCTGCAGGACAGAACAACAGGATCTCTGAAGACCTCGGTACAGACCGGACAGCAGAAATCCTCCTCTAGTCTGGAAGCCATTTAGTCTGTGAGTGAAGCTGAAAACACAGCAGACAGGAAGTAGAGTCAGTCATGGCTCCCCTCCCTCCTCTACTGACTTGACTGAAGTTTACTGTGACTCTGAGTCCAGGTTTTAGTCCAACTCACCTTCAGTGTGTGGAGTGTCAGCAGGTTGAAGCAGCAGTGTTGTAGCTGGACTCACTCTCAGGAAGTTGTTGGTTCGGTCTGAAGCTGAATCTGATCGTCTCTTCTTCAGTCTGCGTCTCTGGGACTGACAGAGTCCAATGCACTGTTTCCTGGTTTATCTCAGGTGAGTCATGTGAGGGGGCGGAGCTTTGAAAAGTGACTGAATGTTGAACAGGTTAGTCCAGATTAATATAGAGGAGCAGTTCTAGGCATGTGCCTCGTTTTAAAAGGGCTCTTTTCATGTGTTCTTTTATAAATAAATAAATTACTGTTGTGCATAGGGATGTAAAAAAACAAAAACAAAAAAAATACGGTATCCCGTACACATTTCCTTGTCATACAATGTTGTGTGTGTGTGTGTGTCCAGACATATAAACTCATGTAGATTGATAACACAAGCTCTGACAGCTTTGAACCTTGACATACTTGTGGTCAGGAAGCTGCTTTATCAGTTAGAAAAACCTGGGTGTGAATATCTTAATTCTTTGTGTGGAAGGGAGCAACTGTTGCAGTAGTTGTACCTGTGCCGAGTATTTGTACACATTGTGGTGTCAGTACTTCATCTTAACACTTCCTCCACCTCTGCTGCTAATTATAAAGAGAATGGGATGTTGTGTAGATGCAGGAGACGTTAAAGACGAAGCTGAATATGAATCCAAGTCAAGACAACATTTTATTATGTTGATGAAAAACAGGAACAAATGTACATTCAGCTTTTGTGATGAAGTGACATGTTAATACATTTTAGATCATTGCATGTGAACAGATACAAACTTTTTACATATTTAATTAAACAAGAATCACATTTCAACTTTTCATGTTCGATATTTTTTCATCTGGAGAACAACTCCAGATCCTCTTTTAGAGAAGAAGAATCAAATGTTCAGTAATTGAGTGATAAGAGTGAAAATAATTTACACAAAAGAAAAGTAGTAAAAAAGGAAAAGTGTACTAATGAGACAGCAGGAGGACAGGTGAAGTTTAACAGGTTCAATTAACTGACTTTTCCCTTTAAGAAATAAACGACATGATAAATATGATCGCCCTCTTTATTTAAAATCTAGAGATGTCAATTTCTAAAAAAAATAAAAAATAAAAAAAAAGGTAGGGTAAAACATTTCTAAAGTCAAGTGCTCAAATTTCTCAAATTTCTTTTTAAAAATTCTACAAGAAACTGGTAAAATTTCTAAGAAAAAAGAAAAGTAAAATAATAATAATAAAAAGTGGCTACAAATATCTCTAAAAAAAATACTTAAACAATTCTAGAAAACAGTGGTAAAATTTCAAGAAAAAGTTGGGGACCCCCTTGAACCCTCTTGAGGACCCCTGGGGGTCCCTGAACCTTACTTTGAGAACCATTGATGTAGAGGAGCAGTTCCATCATAACTGAGTAAAATCCCCAGAAGATTTCAATAAAAGGTGAACGGGAAGTTTAGTGCCAGTTTAGGGCCCCAAAGAGCAAATAACCTTTTAAAGCTATACTGTGTAACTTCTGTAGATCCCTAGAGAAATTCTGTACAACTACAAAAAACCTTAATTAGGGGCCACGGGCCATCGCACTGGCCCCTAGCTGTAGGTGCGTCTTGATCGGGATCGGTGTGCTATTACTTTTCTCAACAGTTTGCGAATTTGCGAAACTGCGCAAAAATTTGCATTGAAGTCAATGGGACGGGCGGGAAAAAAAGAGCGAAAAAGAACAATCATTGGAGTTTTTCAAACGTCTACTACTCAGGCATACTTTCACCTAGAGACTTCATTTGAACTTTAACCAGTAGACACAAGTCTTGTGTATTGGCGTATTATTCCACGTTTTGATAGGTATTATAGTTTTTGATCAATCCATGATCAATGACCATGATCATTTTGGGAGAAATTATGAGATTATAATGGATGTGTATTGCACGGAATGTTCGTGTCAGAGTGCGTGACATCATCGGTTAGAGTGGGAGAGAGCCCAGAGAAATTCCTGAATTTTTCTCTTTCCACACTCGGCCCGGCCACAATTTACACTCTACACACATGATTTTTTTCAAAATTTGTAAGACAAACTTGTTCTGTTTCTCACCATGTGCTCAAAATATCAGAGAGACTTACAGAATTTGAATTATCAGCCTCTAAGTGCGGCCACGTATGTCTCTGCTCCTCATTGACTCCAATACAAAGATTTTCTGAGAGAAGCAGAACGGACCGATGTTTTAAAACTGCCAGCGTCTCCAAAATATTTACTGTAGAAACACCAAATCATAGCAAATTTTTCAGGAAGTCCTTAGAACACCGTTGATCTGTGTTTTGTTCTGATAGGAGTTACCGTTTTGTCACAGTAAGCCTTTTGCAAGACCAGTGCAGAGGCAGAAAATCACTCTTTTTCTTGACGTTTCTGTCTGTCTCAGCCTGGGGGGCCCCTATCGTCATTGGCAACCACCTCAAGTTGCCGTGGTAACGTCTGATTCTCAGGCCAGAGCTTGTTAACTTCATAAACAATCCACCTGGCGCTCGTTAAAATGTTTATAAACACAGACACACTAAATCAGACTGACACAGGATGCAGCTCATAACATGTGGCAAGTCAGTCACACACACACACACACACACACACACACACACACACACACACACACACACACACACACACACACACACACACACACACACACAGGTAACCTAATGTGGTTACAGCTCCTCCATATCAGTGCTTATAGAAAGATGATCATGTGTCTGATCAGCTCTGTCTTGACCTTAAGATCGTGGGTTTGATTCCCATGTTGACAGAGATGGCAAAACCGGCCGTAGCTCCCTTGGCCCTCTCAAAATTTCCCAAAGGAAATTTTCTAGTTGTTGTTGTTGCCCGTCAAATTGTTGTTGGAGGTCAGGAGTAGGGAGGTCACGATTATATTTTTATATTATAAAATTAGATTTTATAGATTATAATAGATTATATACAGCTCTGGAAAAAAATAAGAGACCACTTGTTTTATTCAATAAACTACTGACAACAATTCTTTAAAAAGTATTGTTTATTGGCAGAAAATGCATTAAACACAAACAAAAAATAAATTGATCTGGAGAAAAAATAAAAATAAAGATTGATCAATGATAAACTAATCAGGAAAAGTCTAATAATGAGACTTAGTTAGTTAGTAATCGATTCGTTGTTTAGTAAATAAAATGTTAAAAAATGTCTAAACATCAATCAGTGTTTCTCAAACCACCAGACGACGTCCTCAAATGTCTTGTTTTGTCCACAAACCAAAGAGAGACTCAGTTAATTGTCATAAAGGAACAAAGAAACCAGAAATATTCACATCTAAGAAGCTGAAATCAGAGAATTTTGACTTAAAAAAAAAAATTAATAACATTTTTTATTTTTGGTTATCAAAATAGTTGACGATTAGTTTAATAATCGATTATTGTTTGATTAATCAGTTAATTGTTGCAGCTCTAGTTAAATTAACCGACTTTTCCCTTTAAACGACATGATGAATATGATCGTCCTCTTTATCTCTAACTGCTCTGCTCCACTGTCACTGACACCTTCACTGGTACCAGCTTCACTGGGTTTCTAAGAGTGGCAATGTATGGAAACATCTTCTCAGTGAAAGTGTGCGTGAAGGTGTGTATGTGTGTGTTAGTGCCAGGATCAGAGAACGACAGTTTTCCTCTGTTCAAGTCCAGATTCACTCTGATCCTCTGGAGCTTCTTCTGCTTGGGGAGATCAGTCAGTTGAGTTGATGGTGACCGTGCTGAATATATATTTCCATAGAACCTTAACATCCATAATCCAGGCAGTATGTTGGGTCCCTTCCTCTCCACAGACTCTGTTAACACACCCAGTGTCCACCCTGTATTGTCTCCAACCTGGACATCCCAGCTGTGAGTCCCTGAGTTAAAACCCTCAGAGCCCAGGACAGAGTGGTAATAATCAAACCTCTCTGGATTGTCAGGAAGCTGCTGTTTGTCTCCTCCTCTCACACTGGTCAGATCTTCAGACAGGATGAGCTCTGGATTAGCAGTGTTTGGGTCCAGAACCACAGGACTGTAGGAGACCATGTCCTTCATCTTGTTCCAGATGTTGAAGGTCAGGTTGCCCAGGTGTTTGGCCTGGTCTATCAGAGCTCCTGAGTCCAGCTGTGGATCCTCCAGCAGGGGGCGCTGCTGGACTCTTTCCACTGCAGCCTTGTAGTTGAGCAGGAATGAGACGTCTTCAGCTCTCAGCTCGTCCTCTGTGGCTCTGACTGTGTGTGAAAGAGCTGCTATCTCTCTGCTCAGAGCCTCCATCTTCTTCTTCATCCTCTGACTCTTCTGCTCCTCTTCCTCCCTCAGTGCAGCCATCCTGGCCTCCTCTTCCTCTTCTAGAAACTGGTGAAGCTTCTTGAACTGCTCCTTAATCTGCCTCTCTGTGTGTCGGGCCTGGACCTTAATGTGTTCTGCTGCTTGACCAAACTTCACTTGAACTCTTTTAAAACCCTTTAACTTCTTCTTTAAGGGCTTCAGAGTTTCCTCAAGTTCCTTCTTGAGGTCTGAAGCAGCTTCATCGATGGGTCTGATTCTGTGGTTGGTGTGTTTTTTTGAATCTCTGCAGACGAGACACACTGGCTGCTGATGGTCCAGACAGAAGAGTCTGAGTTTCTCAGAGTGCAGACTGCAGAGAGCCTCTGAAGATCTCTGCTCTCTCTGCTGTAAGAAGCTCTCACACAGGTTCTTCAACACCAGGTTACGAAGTGGTTCTTCCTTTGAAGATCTTCTCTTACAAACTGGACACAGTGGATCTTGTTTCTCCTTCCACCAGCTCTTCAGACAGTCTTTACAGAAGCTGTGGCTGCAGGACAGAACAACGGGATCTCTGAAGACCTCCGTACAGACCGGACAGCAGAAATCTTCCTCTAGTCTGGAAGCCATTTAGTCTGTGAGTGGAGCTGAAAACACAGCAGACAGGAAGTAGAGTCAGTCATGGCTCCCCCTCCCTCCTCTACTGACTTGACTGTGAAAGTTACTGAAAGTTTACTGTGACTCTGAGTCCAGGTTTTAGTCAAACTCACCTTCAGTGTGTGGAGTGTCGGCAGGTTGAAGCAGCAGTGTTGTAGCTGGACTCACTCACAGGAAGTTGTTGGTTTGGTCTGAAGCTGAATCTGATCGTCTCTTCTTCAGTCTGCGTCTCTGGGACTGACAAAGTCCAATAAAGTTGTTCCTGGGACTTTGTCCTCTGCATTAATCAGTAACCTGGTTTATCTCAGGTGAAGCCAGGTGAGGGGCGGGGCTTTGAAAGATGACTGAATGTTGAACAACTCAGTCCAGATGAATTGTATTGTAGGAAAAAATTCGGGGAAAATTGGTTCAATTTCTCCAAAAATGTTCAAACAGTTATAATTCTAGAAAATAAGTCGTAAAATTAAAAAAAAAAAAAAAAAAATGTTCTCTTTCTTTTTAAAATCTAGAGAAAATATGTCAATTGCTAAAAATAGAAAAAAAAGGCAAGGTAAAACATTTCTAAAGACAAGTGCTCAAATTTCTTTTAAAACATTCTACAAGAAACTGGTAAAATTTCTAAGAAAAATAGTAAAATAATAATAATAAAAAGTGGCTAAGAATATCTATTAAAAAAAAACTTAAACAATTCTAGAAAACAGTGGTAAAATTTCAAGAAAAAGTTGGGGACCCCCTTGAAACCTCTTAAGGACCCCTGGGGGTCCCCAGACCCTACTTTGAGAAGCATTGATGTAGAGGAGCAGTTCCATCATAACTGAGTAAAATCCCCAGATGATTTCAATAAAAGGTGACCGGGAAGTTTAGTGCCAGTTTAGGGCCCAAAGAGCAAATAACCTTTTAAAGCTATACTGTGTAACTTCTGTAGATCCTTAGAGACATTCTGCACAATTACAAAAAAACTTAATTAGGGCCACGGGCCATCGCACTGGCCCCTCCAGTGCGTCTTGATCGAGATCGGTGTGCTATTACTTTTCTCAACAGTTTGCGAATTTGCGAAACTGCGCAAAAATTTGCATTGACGTCAATGGGACAAGCGGAAAAAAAAGAGCGAAAAAGAACAATCATTGGAGTTTTTCAAACGTCTACTACTCAGGCATACTTTCACCTAGAGACTTCATTTGAACTTTAACCAGTAGACACAAGTCTTGTGTATTGGCGTATTATTCCACGTTTTGATAGGTATTATAGTTTTTGATCAATCCCTGATCAATGACCATGATCATTTTGGGAGAAATTATGAGATTATAATGGGTCTGTATTGCACGGAATGTTCGTGTCAGAGTGCGTGACATCATTGGTTAGAGTGGGAGAGAGCCCAGAAAAACTCCTGAATTTTTCTCTTTCCACACTCGGCCCGGCCACAATTTACACTCTACACACATGATTTTTTAAAACTTTGTAAGACAAACTTGTTCTGTTTCTCACCATGTGCTCAAAATATCAGAGAGACTTACAGAATTTGAACTAGACAAAGTAACATTTCCTGATGGAAATGTGTGTGCATGCTGAAAGCAGCTGAACGTTATTGCAGAATTAGCAAATAGTGATCACCATACAAACGTTTGACCGAGGTAGGAATTGAACCCACAACCTCGTGGTCAGTAGTCTTTCACTCTGCCTCTAGGCCACAGTGCACACACAGTTGCAAAGACTGTTGTCTGTTGATGAGCTGCACTCTGTCTCACTCTGAAGTTAACGAGCCCAAAGCTGCACCTGTTGGAAACACACTGTCAACACCAAGAAAGCTTGAGAGTCAAGCTTGAATGACTTACATTTAAAATTTCTGTGAATTTCAGGCTGAGAGCAGCAGTTTCAACATGAAGCAAGTTATCAGAAGTCAACAGAGGACGACTGGGAAAATAATTCACTATAATTGTTGTTGAGGCAAGATTTGAACCAGCAACCTCCAGGTCTTCAGCCCAATGAGCTAACCACTAGGCTACAGACAGAGACAGTATGTGAGGGGCAAAGAAAACCTTTAATAAGAGAATCACTGGTTTCTGCTTAAAAAAAAAAAGTAAGGAAAGTGCAGAAATTAGCCACACCAAGTAAGAAGAGGACTTTTTTGTGACCTGTGACTATTTTTTGTGAATTAAAACGAATTAAAAAGCACTTAACAGCAAGTTACAAAGTTGAGCTCCTTCTCCTGCTGCTTTGAAAAAAATGCATTGGGCTGAGAGCAGAGAGCTCCCTGGCTGCATTTAAAAAATATTTTTAATTATTATCTAAGTTTCTTTGCATTTTTGACCAGAATTTTAGCCAGAAGACAAGTGTGGCCACAAAACTGGAGAAAACAATGTGTCTAGAGTTTAATTTGTGGCCGTGCTGACAGTTTAGCCAGAAAAACTCTAGAATGTTTTTTTGCCTCTCTCCACTCTGCCTGACAATGTCACCACTCTCTCTGCTCGTTAGACACAACACACACCCATTATAAAGCTGGATTTTGTCAAAAAACTTAATGATTTTAAAACTGCCAAAATATCTGAAACTGTTGCTTTCAGCATTCACACTAATAAAAAGAGAATAAAGAAAATGGCCGAACAGAAGAACTAATTATCAGCCTCTAAGTGCGGCCACATCTGTCTCTGCTCCTCATTGACTCCAATACGAAGATTTTCTGAGAGAAGCAGAACGGACCAATGTTTTAAAATTGCCAGCGTCTCCAAAATATTTACTGTAGAAACACCAAATCGTAGCAAATTTTTCAGGAAGTCCTTACAGCACCGTTGATCTGTGCTTTATTCTGATAGGAGTTACCGTTTTGTCACAGTAAGCCTAAATGCGAGACCAGTGCAGAGGCAGAAAATCGCTCTTTTTCTCCACGTTTCTGTCTGTCTCAGCCTGGGGGGCCCCTATCGTCATTGGCAACCACCTCAAGTTGTCGTGGTAACGTCTGATTCTCAGGTCAGAGCTCGTTAACTTCATAAACAATCCACCTGGCGCTCGTTAAAATGTTTATAAACACAGACACAGCTAAATCAGACTGACACAGGATGCAGCTCATAACATGTGTCAAGTCAGTCACACACACACACACACACACACACACACACACACACACACACACACACACACACACACACACACACACACACACACACACACACACACACACACACACACACAACACACACACACACACACACACACACAACACACACACACACACACACACACACACACACACACACACACAGGTAACCTAATGTGGTTTCAGCTCCTCCATATCAGTGCTTATAGAAAGATGATCATGTGTCTGATCAGCTCTGTCTTGACCTTAAGATCGTGGGTTTGATTCCCATGTTGACAGAGATGGCAAAACCGGCCGTAGCTCCCTTGGCCCATTCAAAATTTCCCAGAGGAAATTTTCTAGTTGTTGTTGTTGCCCGTCAAATTGTTGTTGGAGGTCAGGAGTAGGGAGGCCACGATTATATTTTTATATTATAAAATTAGATTTTATAGAT
Source organism: Trachurus japonicus (assembly GCF_045865225.1). NCBI lineage: Eukaryota > Metazoa > Chordata > Actinopteri > Carangiformes > Carangidae > Trachurus > Trachurus japonicus. The sequence continues at coordinate 34,113,858 of NC_140922.1, read as the reverse complement.
TATAGCCTAATAGATTATATACAGCTCTGGAAAAAAATAAGAGACCACTTGTTTTATTCAATAAACTACTGACAACAATTCTTTAAAAAGTATTGTTTATTGGCAGAAAATGCATTAAACACAAACAAAAAATAAATTGATCTGGAGAAAAACTAAAAATAAAGATTGATCAATGATAAACTAATCAGGAAAAGTCTAATAATGAGACTTAGTTAGTTAGTAATCGATTCGTTGTTTAGTCAATAAAATGTTCAATCAGTGTTTCTCAAACCACCAGACGACGTCCTCAAATGTCTTGTTTTGTCCACAAACCAAAGAGAGACTCAGTTAATTGTCATAAAGGAACAAAGAAACCAGAAATATTCACATCTAAGAAGCTGGAATCAGAGAATTTTGACTTAACAAAAAAAAATTAATAACATTTTTTTATTTTTGGTTATCAAAATAGTTGACGATTAGTTTAATAATCGATTATTGTTTGATTAATCAGTTAATTGTTGCAGCTCTAGTTAAATTAACCGACTTTTCCCTTTAAACGACATGATGAATATGATCGTCCTCTTTATCTCTAACTGCTCTGCTCCACTGTCACTGACACCTTCACTGGTAACAGCTTCACTGGGAGGTTCCTATTAGTTCTAATGTATGGAAACATCTTCTCAGTGAAAGTGTGTGTGAAGGTGTGTATGTGTGTGTTAGTATCAGGATCAGAGAACGACAGTTTTCCTCTGTTCAAGTCCAGATTCACTCTGATCCTCTGGTGCTTCTTCTGCTCTGGGAGATCAGTGTCTGGAGTTGATGGTGAATATGTTGAGTATTTATCTTCATTGAACCCTAACCCCCATAATCCAGACCCTACGTTGAATCCCTTCCTCTGCACAGACTCTGTTAACACACCCAGTTCCCAGTGTGTACTGTCTCCAACCTGGACATCCCAGCTGTGAGTCCCTGAGTTAAAACCCTCAGAGCCCAGGACAGAGGGGAAAGTATCAATCCTCTCTGGATTGTCAGGAAGCTGCTGGTAGTCTCCTTGTCTCACACTGGTCAGATCTTCAGACAGGATGAGATATCGAGCAGCAGTGTTTGGGTCCAGAACCAGAGGACTGTAGGAGACCATGTCCTTCATCTTGTTCCAGATGTTGAAGGTCAGGTTGCCCAGGTGTTTGGCCTGGTCTATCAGAGCTCCTGAGTCCAGCTGTGGATCCTCCAGCAGGGGGCGCTGCTGGACTCTTTCCACTGCAGCCTTGTAGTTGAGCAGGAATGAGACGTCTTCAGCTCTCAGCTCGTCCTCTGTGGCTCTGACTGTGTGTGAAAGAGCTGCTATCTCTCTGCTCAGAGCCTCCATCTTCTCCTTCATCCTCTGACTCTTCTGCTCCTCTTCCTCCCTCAGTGCAGCCATCCTGGCCTCCTCTTCCTCTTCTAGAAACTGGTGAAGCTTCTTAAACTGCTCCTTAATCTGCCTCTCTGTGTGTCGGGCCTGGACCTTAATGTGTTCTGCTGTTTGACCAAACTCCACTTGAACGTCTTCAAAATCCTGTAACTTCTTCTTTAAGGGCTCCAGAGTTTCCTCAAGTTCCTTCTTGAGGTCTGAAGCAGCTTCATCGATGGGTCTGAATCTGTGGTTGGTGTGTTTTTTTGAATCTCTGCAGACGAGACACACTGGCTGCTGATGGTCCAGACAGAAGAGTCTGAGTTTCTCAGAGTGCAGACTGCAGAGAGCCTCTGAAGATCTCTGCTCTCTCTGCTGTAAGAAGCTCTCACACAAGTTCTTCAACACCAGGTTAAGAGGTGGTTGTTCTCTTGAAGATCTTCTCTTACAAACTGGACACAGTGGATCTTGTTTCTCTCTCCACCAGCTCTTCAGACAGTTTTTACAGAAGCTGTGGCTGCAGGACAGAACAACAGGATCTCTGAAGACCTCGGTACAGACCGAACAGCAGAGATCCTCTTCTAGTCTGGAAGCCATTTAGTCTGTGAGTGAAGCTGAAAACACAGCAGACAGGAAGTATAGTCAGTCATGGCTCCCCTCCCTCCTCTACTGACTTGACTGAAGTTTACTGTGACTCTGAGTCCAGGTTTTAGTCAAACTCACCTTCACTTACATTACTTAAAATAAATTTGATCTTTCAAGTTTGAATGATTTTTTTTTTTTTTTCAAAATCAGTAAATCAGTTTTATTATAAAAGAAATACTGCAATATCTTTGCACTTGAGTGTTCTAGATAATATATTGCAAAAGAATGAATCAGGAATGCAGCAATTTACGTCAAGAAAATGTATTTTCTCTGTGCCCTTGCATAGGTACTAAGGGACCTTACAAAAAATAAAACGTTTACTGTAAACAGAAAAATGCAGAATCTCCAGAGGTAGAACACAAAACAGGGGAGATAATGTAAGTAAAACCAACACAAAGGTCTTCCTCTCCTTCCTCTTCTCCCTCTCCTGGCCACTCTTCTCTCTCTACCAACCTCAACTGGTGCTCTTTGATCCAGATTTACAAAGAAAAAACAACCCCCCCCCCTCTTTTTTTTTTTACTGTACTGTATATGGTTTCTAATGAGGCCAAACACAGATCACCTGGATCGGTTTTGAGCTGGAAACTAACTAACACCTGTGTTTGGAGTTGCATAATAATTTTCTTTATTTTATTCAATAAAATATTTTTGATTTGACATTTTATATATTTCAATGTTCCTGCAACAGAAATTCCCCACCTCCTCCCCCCTCCCATCATTCTGTTTTGATTGTGTTTTGAACTGTTTTGAACAAAGTGTGTTAGCATTTGAAAATGTGCTGTAAAAGTCTAGTGTTTTGCAGGTGGTGAACTAGTAACTGAGAAAAGAAACCATGAATTTTGGTGACTGTGGTCACTGAATGCATTTTGTGTGAAAGCAATGAAAAGTGCTTCACAGTTTGGTCCACATGGACTTGTGTTTTGCAGACTGTGTTAAGAGTTTTGAAAATGTGACTTCAGTTTCGACCACTGCTTGTTAGCGATTGAAAAAAAACTGTAACGAGGGTAAAATGGCTCAGCTTTCATCAGTGTCTGTGATTGCTGACCGGCCTATAAGAAGCAGTGTTGGTTGGCTTTGAAATCTACCACAAACCAGTGAACAGCAGTGGAGAAGAAAAGAACAAGGAAACCCAACTGGACAGAGGAACAGAAACAATCTGTAGCGTTTCATTAATTCACTGTCATCCATTGAATTAATGAAACCAGTGTTTGGAGAATATCTCTCCTGCCTCTTCTGTCCACCATTTTGTCCTCTGCTTAGGGAACTCCTAAGCCACTTAAGAGCTAGGATTCTTTAGGAATAGCTTTTGTCTTTATCTACTCTTAACTTTTAGGAGAAATTCAGAAGAAGAAAACATCATGATTCTAAGAATTTTCTTAGAAAATGGCCACTAGGAGCAACTCTTTGCACTAAGAATCTTTAGGAATACGGCCCCAGGTTTTAGTCCAACTCACCTTCAGTGTGTGGAGTGTCGGCAGGTTGAAGCAGCAGTGTTGTAGCTGAAGTTGTTGGTTTGGTCTGAAGATGAATCCGATCGTCTCTTCTTCAGTCTGCGTCTCTGGGACTGACAGAGTCCAATGCACTGTTTCCTGGTTTTATCTCAGGTGAGTCATGTGAGGGGGCGGAGCTTTGAAAGATGGCTGAATGTTGAACAACTCCTCCCAGTCCAGATGAATTGTATTGTAGGAAAAAATTAGTGGGGAAAGTGGTTCAACTTCTCCAAAAATGTTTACACATTTCTACTTCTAGAAAAAAGTTGTACAATTCCTAAAAACGTTTTTTTTTCTTTCTTTTTAAAATCTAGAGAAAATATGTCATCTTCAAAAAAAAAAAAAAAAAAGAGAGAGAGAGAGAGAAAAAAAGGTAAGGTAAAACATTTCTAAAGACAAGTGCTCAAATTTCTTTTTAAAAATTCTACAAGAAACTGGTTAAATGTCTAAGAAAAAAAGAAAAGTAAAGTAATAATAATAAGTGGCTAAAAATATCCAGATGAATTGTATTGTAGGAAAAAAATTGTGGGAAAAGTGGTTCAACTTCTCCAAAAATGTTTACACATTTCTAATTCTAGAAAAAAGTCGTAAAATTTCTAAAAACATTTTTTTTCTTTCTTCTTAAAATCTAGAGAAAATATGTCAATTTCTAAAAGGTAAGGTAAAACATTTCTAAAGACAAGTGCTCAACTTTCTCAAATTTCTTTTTAAAAATTCTACAAGAAACTGGTAAAATTTCTAAGAAAAAAATAAAAGTAAAATAATAATAATAAAAAGTGGCTAAAAATATCTTTTAAAAAAACTTGAACAATTCTAGGAAACGGTGGTAAAATTTCAAGAAAAAGCTGGGGACCCCCTTGAACCCTCTCAAGGACCCCTGGGGGTCCCCGGACCTTACTTTGAGAACCATTGATGTAGAGGAGCAGTTCCATCATAACTGAGTAAAATCCCCAGAAGATTTCAATAAAAGGTGACCGGGAAGTTTAGTGCCAGTTTAGGGCCCAAAGAGCAGATAACCTTTTAAAGCTATACTGTGTAACTTCTGTAGATCCCTAGAGACATTCTGCACAATTACAAAAACACTTAATTGTTGTTGTTGCCCGTCAAATTGTTGTTGCACATGAAAACCAAAACTAAAAAAGCAGATAGTGTGTTTACAGCAGTGGTTCTCAAACTTTACATCAATGACCCCGAAATTGACACAAATTAGACCACGGACCCCCATTGGTCAAAACTTGGAAGCAAACACCAAAGTTCCAACCCGTCACAAAACAAAAGACGAGCAGACAACATACTGTACATGAGCTAAACAAAAGAAAAAGACAAGAAATCAATATATATAATATAATATAATATAATATAATATAATATAATATAATATAATATAATATAATATAGTTTCTCTATAGGTGGTAAAGTAAAGCTAGTGTATTATGTAATGGTAAATTTGAATATTCCTTTGTTTTAATCACTTGTGACGTCCCCACCCCCTGCTTTCCCTCCAAGGTATCAGATCTTCTTTTGTTTGTTACCCATTTGTATTTTAAAGCAGAAGTAAGTGGTCCGGTCGTTTTCGCTAATGCTGCGTTCCAGGCAGGCTTTTGAAATCGTAAATTACAGCTTCAAGTCACGACTTACGACTTTGTAGCGTTCCAGGCAACCCACTCGTGTTTTTCCGACCTGTTTTACCGGTGAAAGTCACTATAACGGCCACTCGTAACTTCTGACCCGTGAACTCGTACCAGATCGAACTGGTACGACTTCACGGTCGGAAAAATACGAGTTTCCTTGAACGCACCATAACAGTCCTCGTCCCTACGTCGCCACATTCACGGCGTCCCTTGGCTGCACACACATGCCGTTCTCTCTCCTCATTGGATAAAAACTGTAGGATACGATAAATGTTTTCTCCTGGGCTCAGAGCAGAGCAGAGTGACTGACAGACCCGTGTTTCAGACCAAACACTCTATGTAAGTGATTGCTGTCGGAAGATACAACTATTTAAGACTTATATTAACACAAAAATATCACTTACTTCTGCTTTAATGTCTATACCTTGTAATTGCATTTCAAGTTTCAGAGACACCCAACCTCTCATTTCCTCATGATATAGGCCTACTCAAACCCTTTTGTATTTTAAATTGTGTTGATTAGACCTCTTAATCAGGGCCGTTGTATAGGGGAGAAAGGTGATGATAATTCTAGGGGCCCAGCGCCCAGTGGGGCCCATAAAAACCCCAGTAGTCTAATCTTTGTATGACTGATTTATTCTGCGTAAGACCCTGACTAATACTCATAGAACACTGTAAAAACTCAACATCTTTCCAAGAATATTTGTCTTATTTCTTGTCCAAATGTCTCATTTCTAGTCAAAACTAATCTCTTTCCACTTAAAATAAGACTCATTACCTAAAAATTCACTTGAAATAAGTAGAAAAATCTGCCAGTGAAAGCAAGTTTTTTGTGCTTGTAATAAGAAAGAAAAACTTGCTCCACTATCAGATCTTTTCTACTTATTCCAAGTGAAAATCTGCTTGAAAGGAGTAAAAAGTGTCTAAAAACAAGCTACTTTTAATATGATGTGTCTTATTTTAATTAGAATGAGATTTGTTTTGACTAGAAATTACATTTTGACTAGAAATAAGACAAATATTCTTGGTAAGATACTTGAGTTTTTGCAGTGTAATGCTGCATTAGCATCAAAACAAAGAAGGCTAAATAAAAAACGATAATACATACGTTAGTCTAAGAAAAAAAAGAGGAAAAGTTAGGGGGAGGGGCCCACTTTAGTATTCTTTAAGGGGGCCCAGAATTCCTAGCAACGGCCCTGTCGACTCATTCACACAACATGATGATGATGATGATGATGATGATTAACCAGATGCAGGTCACTTTCATTTCATTCAGTGTGTGTCACTCAGGTGGTAGATAGATGAGGTTAAAGACGTGTCGTTAACCTGCAGCTCGTTGTCTGTGATGTGACATTTAGCAGCTGACGTGTGTGTTTGTGTGTTTGTGTTTAATGTTAATGAGCTCTGGTCGTTAATGGAGACATTATTATTATTATTATTATTATTACAGCTGTTTGATTCCCAGCCTACTCATTATCCTCTCTCTGCTGCTGTCACTGGTTTTAATATTTATTATTATATCACCATGTTATTAAAGGGATAGCTCAACATTTTGGCAAATTGTTCCATTGCCATAATCCCTATAGTCATAGCAGTAGGTTCATTACCTTTAGTTGTCGGTGCAAGCTGTTTTTAGAACGGCGGAGCAGAGCCGTGAGCTGCTCAGAGCTACGCTACGGAGGCTCATTATGGGATTTCTTGGTTTCCCTCATCAAACTCATCAAATACACAATCCAACAACTCCACAACGCTCTGGTGGACAAGTTGTGACCTGCACATTCACCACGCTATGAGATAATAACACAACGTTACCAGACAGAGTTGTTTTAGAGGTAAATTCATGTAAAACCACTGATGCGTGTTGCCTTCAGGGACAGTTTTTCATCAAGCAGTCTCTGTATTTACCTCTAAAACAACTCCTATTGCTATGACTATAGGGATTATGGCAACGGGCCAATTTGTCAAAAATGTTGAACTATCCCTTTAATAGTTCAAACGTCATTTCAAATGACATAAAACCATAAAACATGAATACTAAATGTACATTTATACAAACCTGATGCATGCCTTCTAAAAGCTTTATCTATTTATTTATTTACATCCATTTAGAACAGTTTTCATTTGTCACTGACCCTTTACGTTCAAAGTTTCACCAGTGGCGTGACAGACTTTTTGAAGGGCAGGGGGCAGGGGCGAAAAGATTTTAAAAAAAGGAAAAAAAAAAAGGGCACATACAGCGTCCTCGCCACTGAAGAGGGCTCTTTATCACCTGTTGCTGTGTCAGAGTATTATAATAATGTGCATTTCTTCAAATGTGTTAACGTCTTCCTTCAAGGTTTTAGTTTGTTGAATCTTCCTTTTTGTGTGTGTGATGATGTCATTTTATTGTGACAGTGACTTCCTGTCGGACACTGCTCATATTTTATAACTAAACTGTTATTAAACTGGACAAATAAAGCTTTAATAAATCATCTGCCCCCCTGTGTGTGTGTGTGTGTGTGTGTGTGTGCGTGTGTGTGTGGTATCTATGTATTGTCCATCCATCTTTAATCAGCTCTGGTTCTGCTCCTCTGTGTATCGCTGCCATTTCAACAGGAAGTGACCCCCCCCCCCGCAGCTTCTTCCTCTCAATTATTAAACACAAAAGAATCTAAATATTCAAAAAGCTGTAGGTTTGCTCTGCAGGTCTCAATCACTCACTAACTCTTGGTTTTTAAGACTCAGAGAATCTGATTGAAAGTTGAAACATCGGCAATAAAATGTGTTAATTTCAGTGTTTAACGAACATAAAATGACATAAATGTTCAGTTTTACATCTATAAAGTTGAACTTGTGGTGAAGATGCTCCAAGGTCAGGCCTTTTCAAAATAAAAGTCTTGTGAATCCCGTACATTATTGTCATATTAGTGTCAAATTCACACTTCGATTAACTGCATCACAAAGAAAACAAACACATTAAGAGAAACCTTTCATTTGCTATTTGTTTTATTCTAAGGTGAATTAAAATGACATCAACCAAATGAAACATAAACTCTGCTCTTCCTATGACCGATGCCTTGAATATGTTATTTTACTGGTACTATGCTTTTATATTTGTATTGTTGCTTTATTTTGCCCTTTTGCACTTTATTGTAAAGCACTTTGTAATTACCTGTTGATAAAAATGAACATGACTTAATATTTACTCTGAGGTTCCTGCTGCACTGAAGCTCCTGGTGATGTTAGTTAGTTAGTTAGTTAGTTAGTTAGTTAAAGTTTATTTCGGACATGTTAAAGAAATAAAACATAATACAGAAATGGACAGACATAACATATAAAAACTTTGCAAAAACAACATATGAACAAAAAAATATATATAATAAAAAAAATAAAATAACCCGCCCCTTATTCATAAATTATCTATCAAGTTATCTCGTCATTATTACTTGAATTTATCTATCAAGTTATCTAGTCATTATCATATATACAGTAAGTTAATTTATGAGTTATTTAACTGGATTTATTCTAATATATTCTTATATTTATATTTATATACATATAGATTTATTCTAACATATGATTACTAGTCTTTGGCCTAATTCTGATTCTATTTTTAATCCCTACCCCTAGCCCTTAACCCTTGCCCTTGAAACGGAGCTACAAGGAGTAGGGTTGAAAGTCAACCCCTACGAATTGGGACACCACTTCAACAATCACATATGTCATTAGTCGTCTCTGCTGGCTTTCACATAAGCAGACGTAACGAGCTTTTGCCACAAATCCTGTATTCAAAACCATGTTAACTTAATAAAATAAAATAAAATTTAATGCAGACTGATCGGGTCATTGTAAAACATTTATTTATTGATGTAAATGTGGTGATTTCTGTCCGTAGGCTACAGATCCCCCAGGCAGTGCTGCTCCTCTGTCCAATACACACATGAAGCTTCACTTTTCATTCAAACAAATTAATGCGACAATTGTTACATTTCATCAATGAGACCAGCATTTATCTCCTAAAAAGAATGTAACTACGCGGCGGTAAACCTTTAAAAGCCTGCGGGTAAGTTAATTAGTGATCGTCTTTTCTCCCCCGGGATGACGACGAAGGTTGGCCGGCTGACGAGCTCTCCGACCGGGTGGTGTCTCTGTGACGAGCCGTTGATCTGCTCCACAGGTCGGAGCAAACGTCTAAACAGCCTCATTTGGATAAACCAACCTCACATTGGGGATCTAAGCAGCTACTGTAATATACCGAGGCGCAGAACAAAATTTTGTCAAATGGTCAGTTCTGTAAGAGGTACACAGTCTTGGAATAAGTTACCACCACACATCAGAAACTGCGACAACTATTTAGTCTTTAAAAAAAATCTCAAACACTGGTTAAAAACAAATCAGACATGCACTCATATAGTTTAAATACTGTTTAAAACTGATGTCTGTTCCCGGGCATGTATGGTATATTGTTCTTTAACTGTGGGTCAAATTTGTCTGTTCTTATTTTGTTTGTCTGCGTCTGTTTTGCCTTGATATTGTCAGTCTGTGCTCTGTCTTGTAATTGTCCATTGTATGACTTGTCATCACAAGGTTTTAAAATTCTGTGTTATGTTTTTTAGAAACCTGCCTTGGGACTGCGGCTGAAATTTAGCAGTTGTGCTAAGTCCGGCACATTTACACTGATACTTAATGCGTCAGTGTTGATGAATGTGCACTGTCCCAATCAAGGGGGCAGTTGTCGGTCTGAGGAGTGAAGCTCACTTCCGCGTTCAAAAAGCTGCAATCCCCTGGGCTGTCGCTGGGGGCTGGCTCCAGAAGGGAGCAACTCCAATTGAGCCCCATGTTAAATTAGCCGATTTTACAGCTTTAAAAAACATATTTACAGCCTGGTACATTTCATTTTTTTGGTCTCAACCGATAGTTTCTACCCCCGCACACACTCTGAGGGGGGTGAATTTTTTTTAAAACTCTACCGTTTTACTGTTATTAGGTTTAAAGTTCTGGCCAATTAGGGCGCAGAACCGTTGAGTGACAGGTCCGGAGACCACTGCTACGAGGCCAGTGGGCGGGCCCTCGGCCGGCCAACGGCCGCACCGCTCCAAATATGGCAGTAGAATCCAACATGGCGCGGCTCAAACCCCCGTAGTAGCGGCACAAAACAGACTGCCCCAAACCAATGGGTGACGTCACGGTGCTACGTCCATTCTTTTTACAGTCTATGGTCCCAATTCAATAAATAAAGAAATGAAATGAAATGAAATACTTTCTCGCATGAAAAAATATAAAAACTTAACAAAATGATGTAATAACAGCGCTACAGTGAGAAATAAAACAGCTGCCGGGTGCCGCGAGATGCATTCTGGGAAACTTGCCATAGCCCTCGGTCCGTAGTGTGCCCCTGAAAAATCTCAGTTTCGAGGGCGAGATAGCCCTACCAGCCCTCGTCTGAACCAGAATTGGGACACCCCTACCACTTCACGTGAACGCGCAAAACGAAGGGTTAGGGCCAAGGGCTAGGGCTAAGGGGAGAATCGGAATTCACCAGGGGCGGGGTTAGGGGATGGCTACTTGGGCTCAAGCCCCGGATGTTTTTGCCAAAGCCCCGAATGTTTTACAGTAGGGGCAAAAAAAAACCTCAACACGGTTTATGTCAGTCAGACCATAGCTTGGTCGCTATGTGTAAATAAAAGGAGGGATTTAGAAATAAAGGCTTCCCTCAGTTTTCATTGCATCCTTCTACTTAAAAGGCCTCATGATAGAATATCACTGTGTAGCATGAATTTTTTTTATAGGGATATTCTTATCAAATATCCCTAACTTTTTGTGAGTTGTGTAAATGTAAGTCAGACAAATTGAGTTTAAATTCAGATTATTTCCTTTTTTTTTTAAAGCGTAATGCTGTGGATAGGGAGGCTGATGTCAATCAGGATTAGTCTAGTAGGAAGAGGGAGGTTTCTTTTCTTCCTACTAGACTAGATTACATGCACTGCCATATCATTTTTATTTTAGTAGCTTCTGATTAGCTTCTGATCATGTTTTATATTTTCTCTTTTTATGATGTATCACCTGTTTGTGGATCCTTCAGGACAATGCTTTTGTCTACCTAAAGTTGATATGTTGAAATTTCCAGTAGGCCTATCACAGTCAGCAACAAAGACAAAAAAAAAAAAGGCAGATCTTTGTCTTTCCTCCCTCTGGGCTAAGCCTCGGATCTCCCATGAACCTAGATCCGCCCCTGGTTGGTCTCCTTCCTGTTCCCAGTCCGTCTGCTGCAGATGAATCTATTATTGATGTTCTGCTTCCTCTTGGCTCTTTTCTGAACAAACCTCGACATCACCACTTCACCGCTGTCGAGTGACACATCGGGTCCCAACAGCAGCCAGTCGCTCGTTAAACTTTAATGTTGCAGGTATTTTTATCGACAAACGTTCAGTGAGACTCAACGGCCTCAGTTTGTGTTTCTGTCAAGTGATGATCACATTATAATATTGTTGTTTATTCACACTGATGATATAAAGACACATAAACTGATTTAGATGGATAGTAGTTTTCGGTCCATTCAGAACATAATATATACATACATACATTTAGGATTACTATGTCAATAAGGCCGAAAAGGCGTAGGCTGAAGCCGCAATTTATTTTGCCTAAAAGAAAGAAAGTTGCACAACAGAACAAGATAGCGAGATGACACACTTTTAAACATTGAACTGAAAACAATAAATAAGATTTATCGAAGCAAGAGTCTTACAAATCATCAAGTTTATACACCTTATATACATACACATATGTGTTGGTATCCATAATGTATAATACTCACTCACTTTATACACTAATAGCGATGGACTGGACCATAGCAGTTTAGTTTAGTGGGTTTATTTCGGTCTTAAAAACCAATATAAAGGTATAAATACAAATCAGAACAAATCAGAACAAAAACAAAACAAGCAATACAATTCACATGACCGAAAAGGTGTAGGCTGAAGCATCAGCTTATTTTGCCTACCCTTCTTATATTAACATTTTCCATTCACTCATTTAAACATTTTTTAAGGCAGTAGGCCTACCAAGTTTATTACACAAGTCAATACATTCATTACTCATTTGTAATTAATTTTACGGCATTAGCTTCAACCAAAAGCGCTAGCAGTAGAGCAGCTAAAAGTCCGCTGTAGCGCTGTTAAAACCTCACTTTATTCATGTTTAACATTTTTTCATGCGAGAAAGTCACAGTTTAGAGTCCTAATCTGTGGCAGGGCCGTTGTATAGGGGAGAAAGGTGATGATAATTCTAGGGGCCCAGCGCCCAGTGGGGCCCACGAAAACCCCAGTAGTCTAATCCAGTGGTTCTCAACGTAGGGTCTGGGGACCCCTAGGGGTCCTTGAGAGATTTGAAGGGGGTCCCCGATTTTTACTTGAAACTTGAACACTTTTTTTAGATTTTTTTTTTAATTGACTAAATCACTAATAACCAAAAGGTGTAAATACACAAAGAGGTTACATCCAGTCTGAGGTAAAACTTCCATTGTTTCAGAGACAACATTTCAGGGTGGGGGTCTGACTGTCTTACACCCTCCCAGGTAGCTCTGCACTTCTCCCAAAACCTCGGAGCAAACTTCCAAACAGACGTCAGATGGATAAACTGACCACAGATCAGGGCCGCTGCTAGGAATTCTGGGGCCCCTGAAAGAATACTAAAGCGGGCCCCTGACTTTTCCACTTTTTTTCTTAAACTACATATGTATTATCATTTTTTATTTAGCCTTCTTTGTTTTGATGCTAATGCAGCATTACTAGTATTAGTCAGGGTCTTATGCAGAATAATTCAGTCATACAAAGATCAGTGGTTCTCACCTTTTGCACATCAAGGACCCCTAAATTGACACAAATTAGACCACAGACCCCCATGGGACCAAATTTAGAAGTAAACACCAGAAATGCACAAATATTTGTTCTGAGACTGAAGAACATTACTTTTTTATACATTTAAATTAGGGCCAATGGCGTGAATTTTTGGAAATATTATAGAGAAATTTCTGGAAAAAAGTGGTCCAATTTCTCCAAAAACATTTAAACATTTCTAGGAAGAAGTGGTAAAAATTCTCAAAAAAAAAGTGAAAAATAAAAAAAAGGAAAAATTGTCTCGAAAAAAAGTGGTAAAGTTTCAAGTAAAAATCGGGGACCCCCTTCAAATCTCTCAAGGACCCCTAGGGGTCCCCGGACCCTACGTTGAGAACCACTGGATTAGACTACTGGGTTTTTTATGGGCCCCACTGGGCGCTGGGCCCCTAGAATTATCATCACCTTTCTCCCCTATACAACGGCCCTGACGTCAATATCATGTTATTGAGCACACAGACTGTTAGCTTAGCATTAGCCTTCATAAGTCCATCACTTTTAATGTGTAGGCTACTCCAGAAACACATCCTGTTGTGTTGAGTGTGTGAGTTTTTGTCAAACTGATGATGTGGTTTCTGAATTTCTAGCACGTTTGTGTGTTTGTGTTTGTGTTTGTGTGTTTCCTAAAGCTGCAACGAGTTGACCCTTCAGAGCCACCGTAGCTCTGACACAAACACTTGTTCACTCGTTTATCCACTTACCAAGAGATCAATTATCGCTTCATGTTACATCACAGTCGTTGCTTCTCTGCCTCATACACAGATCCAGGGCCGTTGTATAGGGGAGAAAGGTGATGATAATTCTAGGGGCCCAGCGCACAGTGGGGCCCATAAAAAACCCCAGTAGTCTAATCTTTGTATGACTGATTTATTCTGCATAAGACCCTGACTAATACTCATAGTACACTGTAAAAACTCAACATCTTTCCAAGAATATTTGTCTTATTTATTGTCCAAATGTCTAATTTCTTGTCAAAACTAATCTCTTTACACTTAAAATAAGACTCATTACCTAAAAACTAACTTGTTTTTAGATAATTTTCACTTGTTTCAAACTAATTTTCACTTGAAATAAGTAGAAAAATCTGCCAGTGAAAGCAAGTTTTTTGTGCTTGTAATAAGGAAGAAAAACTTGCGCCACTATCAGATTTTTCTACTTATTCCAAGTGAAAATCTGCTTGAAAGGAGTAAAACGTGTCTAAAAACAAGCTACTTTTAATATGATGTGTCTTATTTTAAGTATGAGATTTGTTTTGACTAGAAATGACATTTTGACTAGAAATAAGACAAATATTCTTGGTAAGATACTTGAGTTTTTGCAGTGTAATGCTGCATTATTAAAACAAAGTAGATAATAAATACATGATAAATAATAATAAATACATGATAATACATACGTAGTCTAAGAAAAAAAAACTGGAAAAGTTAGGGGGAGGGGCCCACTTTAGTATTCTTTAAGGGGGCCCAGAATTCCTAGCAACGGCCCTGCACAGATCTACAATTAAAACCTCACTTCTTGTTTTGTTCTGATGAATCTGCTTCATGAATAATAACAATAATATTAAAGATAATGATAATGATAATATAGATAATCAGCTAGTAAACGGTGTCGGTGTTGGTGGAGCATCCTCCAGTGAAGAGCAGCTATCAGCTCTGATGGGAAACAGCAGATAAGAGGCAGCGGAGACGACGTACACAAAACACTGGAGCTAATGGCTCATCGCCATGACGACGCCCACAGGGTCACCTACTGAATATGTAATATATCACATTATACAACCCTATATGATACTGTATGTGTCCTATATTAACATCCTCTGTCTGGATACATGAAGATATAAGCTTATAATTAGGATTTTTCATATGGTAGCTAAAGATGATGTTGACAAATTAAGATAAATCAAGAAAACAGATAACACTGTCTGAATAATAGGTTATGAAATGATCCTGCCTTTTATTTTATTTAGTTGTATTTAATTTATTTATTTTTGTCTCATTTTATTCTTATTTATTTATGTATTTATTTATTTTACTCCATTAGTCTGATGTCTGATGTCACTATTCATTCGCTTTTTTATTTTATTTTTTTGTCTGTTCGAGGGGATATGGGTGAAAATGTTTGTACATTCAATGTTGAATTTGAAATGCATTTTGAAATTTCAATAAAAAATATTGTTAAAAAAAAAAAGATAAATCAAGAAAACGAAATTAAATTGACGTCTAACTAAGAGACACGCTGCTCCTTGGAGAAAACATTCAGAGACAGAATAGAGAAGATGAACTCATCTTTGGAAAAACAGCTGGATGGCAGAATCAACAGCATGCGAGACTTCATGGTTTGCAAAATTAACAGTATACGAGACTCGATTGTTGAACTGATAACACAAAACCATGCAGAAATAAATATTCATTCATTAACATATGGAATTAAATGCATATTTAATTGCTTTATGCAAGTTTATTATAACATGTATATGTCATATCAAGAGATATTCAACTTCTGTAGGTATATATGACATTTGTGTGAGGAAAAGTTTGTTTTTCTGAAACTCACTGAAGTGGATGTGGATTAATCTGTCCCGTACAAATGCACTTTGTACATTTCCATGTGTTTGTTTGAGCCTCTGTCAAACATGAACTACTCTAAAGTTTTACGTCTTCCTTCTAAATCCATCCTAGTCCCTACAGTTCCCCTCACGTCCACCAGATGTCCTCAGTGTTGCCTCGCTGCCTGCACACCTGGACCTCCATGAGTCAAGGACAGATGTTTGTCTTCCTAAACTGTAGCTAAGGAGACTCTAGAGACGTTCTTATCATCATAAGAGCTGTTGAAGAGACTTTAGGGGACCTGTGGGTCTTAGGCTCATCTGAACAGAGTCATAAGTTTAAGAGTTTAGGTAGAACTGGTTAGGGTTGTTAATAACTATGTTTCCATCCACACGTTTTTATTCACCTTAGGCAACATCGAATTAAAAATGCCCAATGGAATTCGATTAAAGGTTGGGTTGGAGATCTTATTCTGGACCTTTTTCTTTTTTACTAATATGTTAGAAATCCTCTTAATGCCCGATTGTAACTGAGTAAATAAAGGCGTTTTCACAAAAATGAAACAAAACACTTGCCTGGGGAACGAACAAGCCCCAAAAAACACCATCCAATCACGTAAAATGTCACGTTGTAGTCAATTGGATTGTGATGTGTCAATCAAGCGATCAGAGTCCACGGAAAAGCCCCACTCCAGCCTGGTGGGTGGTAATGTAGCTCTGGCAACGCGTGTTGAGTGTCTTCACCCACGTCCGCAGAAAGGTGAAAGCGTGGCTTCAGACATTGTATTTTCAAAATATGGCCCCAGGATCTCCAACCCTACCTTTGAACGTCATGAATATCGATAAAAAGTTAATACGGTCGATCTCATCGGATTTCCTCCTGATCGATAAAAAGCTGATGTGACAAATCTTTTAGATAGGTGGTTTAGGAGGTTTGAGGAAGTCCTAAAGGTCAGTACAGAAGGTCTAGATGTTCCTCGGGTCCCTATTGTGGTCCTTCATGAGGTCTAGTGATTCATTTAGGAGGTTCTAGCAATGATTTACTCTCAGTGGGTCATCAATTAAAAGGTTCTTTAGGTTGATCTGAGGAGCTTCTAATAATGGATTTAGTCCCAAGTTTCCTGATGGGGTTCAGCCTGGACTCAAGTTCAGGTAATCACATGATTTTTAAGGTTCCCTCAAGGTCCTTTAAGAGGGTTCTGGTGGTCAGTGAAGAGATCAGAGTGGACAAAAGTTCAGTAGTCATTGAAGATATTGTCTCTGTTTCTGTTCTTAGGTGGTTCTACAAGGTCCTTCAGGTGGTTCTTTTAGCCATTATGAAGGTCCTTCAGGTGGTTCTCTTAGCCATTATGAAGGTCCTTCAGGTCCTAGATGATATTTATAGTCATTATGAAGGTCCTTCAGGTCCTAGATGATATTTATAGTCATTATGAAGGTCCTTCAGGTCCTTTAGATGATATTTATAGTCATTATGAAGGTCCTTCAGGTCCTTTAGATGATATTTATAGCCATTATGAAGGTCCTTCAGGTCCTTTAGATGATATTTATAGTCATTATGAAGGTCCTTCAGGTCCTTTAGATGATATTTATAGTCATTATGAAGGTCCTTCAGGTCCTTTAGATGATATTTATAGCCATTATGAAGGTCCTTCAGGTCCTTTAGATGATATTTATAGTCATTATGAAGGTCCTTCAGGTCCTTTAGATGATATTTATAGCCATTATGAAGGTCCTTCAGGTCCTTCAGATGATATTTATAGTCATTATGAAGGTCCTTCAGGTGGTTCTTTTAGCCATTATGAAGGTCCTTCAGGTCCTTTAGATGATATTTATAGTCATTATGAAGGTCCTTCAGGTCCTTTAGATGATATTTATAGCCATTGTGAAGGTCCTTCAGGTCCTTTAGATGATATTTATAGTCATTATGAAGGTCCTTCAGGTCCTCTAGATGATATTTATAGCCATTATGAAGGTCCTTCAGGTCCTCTAGATGATATTTATAGTCATTATGAAGGTCCTTCAGATCCTTTAGGTGGTATTTATAGTCATTATGAAGGTTATACACATCCTTTAGGTGGTTCTTATGGTCGTTATGAAAGTTCTACCCTTTAGGTGGTTCTTGTGGTCATCATGAAGGTTCTGCAGGTCCTTTAAGTAATTCTGTTGGTCTGTGAGGAGACTTTCAGGTTTAGTGGTCATTGAAGAGGGTTTCTGTTCACTAGGTGGTTCTACAGCTCCTTTTGGTTGACTAAGGAGGTTCTTATGGTGCTTTACATGGTTCTTGTGGTCACTGGAGGACTTGAAGAGGGCTTAAAGGATAATTACCTTTTTTCACATTCTGGACCTTATTTCTAGCATAAAATACGATCATTTACTCACCATCCGGGGTCTGTAGGTTGACCTACTGACCTCTGACCTGGATGATGTCATCTCTGAGCGCTGCCCGGCTCATTCTGATAATAATCATTCCGCTTCGGCATTCGGGTCCATTTTTATCTCAACTAGCCGGAGCTTTAGTGAGTTCAGGTTGAGGAGAGGAAGCCTGTGGAAGCTGAACTTCATCCAGCTGCTCATTTTGTTCTGACAAGTCAGAAACACGCAGAAACGAACCGTAGCATTAGCGGTAGCAACAAGGCGCGCTGCACGTCGCTCAGAGATGACATCATCCAGGTCAGAGGTCAGTAGGTCAACCTACAGACCCCGGATGTTGATAACAGCTAACACCGGACTCAGAGGGGAATAGCACTAGCCTATCAGAACTAAATATTGGTGAAATGAAGGAGTTTCTCTGCAGATAATGTGTTATTTAGAGGCTGCATTCTGCTGCCCTGTAGACTCCATTATATGGATATACACGGCTCTCGGCTGGAGCTCATTTCATCACAACCACTTGTAATGACACTGAAGTTATCTGGGTGAGGAAATGATCGGATTTTATGCTAGAAATAAGGTCCAGATTGTAAAAAACGGTAATTATCCTTTAAAAGTGGTTCTTACAATCATTTAGGTGGTTCTTGTGGTCATTATGAAGGTTTTGGGGTCTTTTAGGTAATTGTGAGGAGGCTTTTAGGTTGTTCTTGTGTGATTAGGTTCCTGGCCTCTTTAGGTGGCTACAGCTTCATATTCACTGAAAAACATGAAAGTTACATCTCCTACATTTCAACAAGACAACAACATGCACGTTTTCCCAAACTAGTTGTTGTGCAGCTTGTCGACATTGTCACGGTGTTTTGTCCAGACGAGGTGAGCGTCCAATGAAACGTCTGCTCTGATTCAAACCATAAAAGCCAGCCAGTCTGTATTAAATCCAGCTGCTGTGGCTGCACAAGCAGCAAACCGTCCTTCCTGTTGTCCTCCTTCCCTTTTTAAAAAACCATCGTGTGCTGGCATTTGCTTTTTTATTGATCTGTGAAGTGCTTGTAAAAGAGAACAGCCACGATAGGAAGGAGATCATTCTCAGGCTGCACTGATGGGAGATAAGGCAGCTATAAAAGGTAATGGTAGGAAAACATAATGGGGGCAGGGGGACGGAGCGGGACTCAGCGTTTCACTGCACTTCAGTCCACACAGTAAACACAGTGCAACACAACGGAACATAAGGAAACACACTGCTGCTACTTTGTAAATATGAGAATGAAATCATTGAAAATCTTCCTTTTTTACACATTTTTATCCAAATCCTTCCCCATAAAATATAGTCATCAGATTGCAGCAGGAGTTCCTAGATTATATAAACATGACTTTATATTTCTATTAAAGCTGCATAAGGTATAAAGGTAGATGTTTGTGTTAAAGCTCCTTCAAAATAAAGGTAGATGTTTGTGTCAAAGCTCCTTCAAAATAAAGGTAGATGTTTGTGTCAAAGCTCCTTCAAAATAAAGGTAGATGTTTGTGTTAAAGCTCCTTCAAAATAAAGGTAGATGTTTGTGTCAAAGCTCCTTCAAAATAAAGGTAGATGTTTGTGTTAAAGCTCCTTCAAAGTAAAGGTAGATGTTTGTATTAAAGCTCCTTCGAAATAAAGGGAGATGTTTGTGTTAAAGCTCCTTCAAAATAAATGTTGTTCATGTGTAGTGTGATTATAAAACAGTTATAGGTTCTATATTATTCTATAAGTATCAAAAGATTTCTCTGAGCGTTTTATTTTGAAATCGGCTCTATTTTTTTTTTACTATCTATCTATCTATCTATCTATCTATCTATCTATCTATCTATCTATCTATCTATCTATCTATCTATCTATCTATCTATCTATACATAAACAACACCATTTCCTCTTTCCCTCCCTTAATTATCTCTCTGCTTCTCATTCCTCCTCTCTTTTTCCTTTCTCACTTTCCTTCCTTCCTTCCTCCCCTCCTCTCTCTCTTGCTCTCTCACCCCCTCCCTCCCTCTCTCTCTCAGTCTTGACTCTGACTCCAGCAGCAGCGGACTGGCACTAACACAACAATGAGCTGTCAGAAGACTCACATCTGATAATCCGACTCGGATTAATTCAGATGAATTGACCGTCCAGACTCGTTCAACGTGGATTAAACGTGGATTAATAATCCGATCTAAATCTTGTCTTGTTAAACGGACTTCAACCCGCAGGAGCTGGAGACAGTTGAGGCAGCTCAGGTGAACTTTGACGGACACCTCCTCCTCCTCCTCCTTCACTTTGATTCATGGAAGACACATGGATATAGAAACCTGTTTCACACCTCACTTTCTTTTCTTTTCTTTTCATTTAATTTAATTTAAAAAGTCACATTTTCCTTGTTTTAAAACCGGAACTGGTTCTGGTTCTGGTTCTGCTTCTGGTTCTGCTAACGTTTCCCTCCGTGGACACCGGCTGAGCCTGGACCTCCAGAGCCCCGGGACACTGCGCTCCGAGCGGCCGCTTCCAGAGCTGCTGTCGGCGGCATGGGAGGCTGAGCCGCTCCGCTCCTCTCCTCCGGTTCTCTCTGTTTCTCTCGCTCTCTGTCTCCTCCGTTCACAGCCATGAGGAGGAAACCGGACACGTGCTGAGGTACAGACGGTGATGATGTCATCTTATAGGTGTATTGATTTACATTTGAGAGGATAAGTGGCGTTGTGTGTGTGTGTGTGTGTGTGTCCGTGGGGAGTTGATGCTTTTAGCCCCGGCGTGTGTCGCTGGAGCTGCTGCCAGGGCCGGAGCAAACCTCCAGAGGGGACCACGGGGCCAGGGCTGTGTAGTTAGGACCCCCCCAATTCCATTTTTGGATCAACATATTCTGCACATAAACTTATAAATAAAATTCCTTAGCAAGGCATTGGATGTGGGTACATTACAGGACACAGACAAATGGCTCACACTTTCCCACCGTGGGTACTTCAGCAAGATATATAAACATCTCCTGGATGAGTTTATAACATTTACATTTCAGAAGATGTTGCGACCACAAATCTTAACAATACACTGCATTACAGTAGCCTAAATGTAGATTTAATTAATGTTTGTAAAAAACAAAACAAAACAAAAACAATAGTATATTCAATAGTATAAACTATATTACATATCTGTACATACAAATCAGATCAGAATAACTTTATTGTCACCCAAGGGGAAATTTGTCTTGGGCCAAAAAGTGCTGCAGCCAACATGAGGCACAATTACATAAAACACCTGCACAGAAACCACATTAATTCCATTATAATACAAAATAAAATGACACTAGACTGTCTTTATATACATGCATGGAAACATTCTACATAAGTTACCTGTTGGGCATCAAAACAACTCTATATATCGACACATTTGGTCCATACAAACATTTATGTTTATGTTTATTGTTTATATTGTCACATTTGTTACATATCCATGATCAAGCCTGTCAATATATGTTGATATTATAAACAGAATGTAAATATACAACAACATTTAAAGGAAAACCATCCAGTTAATAAAGAGTTTTATATGTTTGATTATTAATAAATGAGTTAAATATGCATTTAATTCAACATATTGTTAACAAATATGGTTGCAACGTATCATATCATTTGAAAAAATCGAACATCTGTAGCTTTTTTTTTCTTTTTTAGTTTTCTCTACGGAGCGTTTGAGTGTCACAGTTAAATCTGTCAGTTCTGAGGTGGAGGTTCAATCTTTCCTGTTTTTGTGACAGGACGTGTTCAGAAAAAAAACAAAAAAAAACACTAGTCAGTCTAAATCACTTCACTTTCACTCAGTGGGAGGAAGAGGAGGAAGGAGGAGGAAGGGGAGGAGGAGGAGGAGGAGGAGGAGGAGGAAGGAGGAGGAAAGTCTTTTTTTTTGCAGCTCTGGGGAGTTTTTCTCTCACGACTCTCGGCGGCCTCAGGATGACGGCTGTGGGTCGGAGCGTGACGCCGGCCGTTTTGATTTTATTAGATTTTTGGTCGTAGGAGGAGTTTCTGTCGTCGAGGTGACTTCAGGTTGAATCGCCGTGGTAACAGATAGCCGACTGGACTCAGATCCTCAGACTGCGACCGATGAGATCTTGACAGGGACAAAATGATCAATGATCCATGATATCGATCGGTGCAGGTCTTTCTTTCTTGTTTGAATTGAGCAAAGATTCTTCAAGCCGACAGTGATGAAGCTTTTAAAGCAGGGCCGGCTCTACGCAGGGGCAAGAGGGGGCAGCGCCCCCTCAAATACATGTCTTGCCCCCTCAAATCAAAATTTTAGAAGTTGAGAAAGCACATTTTAATATACTCAAAAAATTTGTATATTACAAGTTGACAAAATTATCTGCAGTAGCACAAAAATCCGCCAAAAAGGGGACACTGTTCTGTTCTAAAATGTTCTGTTTGGTTTTTCTTTTTTAGTATTCATAAGACTACCTTTAAGTTTTGTAAATCTTGACCATAGTAGACCCCCCCCCCCCACCAGAAATTTTTCACCCCCTCTGGGTTTGCAATGCATCTTCAGGTATATGCACAACACCCCCCCCCCCCATATAATGTGACTCTTTGCATTACGACAGTAACAAATCTGGGCTCTAAGACCCTGGTTGCCCCCCCCCCCCGGCCCCTAGTTGGACAGGTCTGAAGGTAGAGGTCTGACAAAGTGCAAGCCACTTCTCCAGGTTGGGGTTGGACACATAGTCAACAACCCAATGCAATGAAGTTACTATATAAGCACAGAGAAAAAAAAGTGCTGGAGCATGATGTGTTCACATGATGCCCCCTTCACATTTCTGACTGCCCCCTCATATACGCCTGCCTAGAACCGGCCCTGTTTTAAAGCAACATGAAGAGACTCTGTGATGAGACCTGGAAATAAAAACTAAAATAAACTCTGCATTTGGTCCAAAACCAAAGCCACAGTACCACAGTTTGAGAATCACTGGTTTATTTCATAGGGACAGTGCACCACCAATCAACAGAGTTAAAAGAAAGAGAAACTGTAAAGTGGGCCAGAGTTAGCCAACAAGGCTAGTTCTCCTCCGCTGTCCCTGGCCAGATGTTAAAGGCAACCTAAAAGCCAAAAAAAGGGGGCAACAATTAAGTACTTTCAAAACACAACTTACATAACAATCTACCTAGTAAAAGCTCATAATGAGTATAAGTACAGGTAAGAAGTCTGACACACGGCATAACAAAAGCTCATGCCATGCAGACATAACACAAGAAAAAAACAAAAAACAAAACAGGACATATAAGCACAAGCATTATACAAGCATTGAGAAACAGCACAAATAATGATTGATTAGTGATTTACATGATAAATGATTCTCCACCCAGAAACGTCCACATGCACAACAAAACAGAGCAAAAGACCAAAATACAGGCGGGGGGAGGGGGCGATGCAGACACAGCCCCCACCACACAGGACTAGGAGCCCATAGGTGATGATTAAGACGGATTTCATTTGTACAAGTCTAATGTTTATTTTTGGGCACAAAACTCCAGACCCAACCTTTAAAGGGATAGTAGCATTTTTTTTAAAGTGAGGTTGTATGATCTACAAATAGCCCCTAAGTACTTTAATTGCAGTAGAAGACTCTCTGCACTCCTCCCGTTAGCAACGCCAGCCCATAATAGCCCTGCCCAGAGATTTACAACATACAGTGTTGTGAATGGACCCAAAGAAACGGCCTATTTTCACGGCCTAAAAGAGGTTTTACCTGAAAAAAATACACAGTTCCATTGTTCGCTATAATATAATTTTTTCCAGCCCTTTAAAGTGCAGGAAAAACACAGTTTTTATTTGGACCTAACCAACTCACGTATCCCTCCGCCCAGGGTTAGCGCCCGCCGATCAGCAGTTGGTTAGGTCCAAATAAAAACTGTGTTTTTCCTGCACTTTAAAGGGCTGGAAAAAATTATATTATAGCGAACAATGGAACTGTGTATTTTTTTTTTCAGGTAAAACCTCTTTTAGGCCGCGAAAATAGGCCATTTCTTTGGGTCCATTCACAACACTGTATGTTGTAAATCTCTGGGCAGGGCTATTATGGGCTGGTGTTGCTAACGGGAGGAGTGTAGAGAGTCTGCTACTGCAATTAAAGTACTTAGGGGCTATTTGTAAATCATACAACCCCACTTTTAAAAGAAATGCTACTATCCCTTTAAGATGTGTCCTGATGTGTGAATGTGACGGTGTTTTGTCTCCGTCCTCAGGTCACCCCCATAAATAATTCAGCGGCGGAGGAAGTGGACGAGCTGCTGGGTGGAGGATGGGCGTCTCTCTCCTGCTGGTTCTGCTGGTTCTCCTCGCCGCGGGGCAACAGGTCGCCCCCACCGCCGCCGCCGGGGGCCGATCGGCTCAACGCCACGGGCCGCGACCGCCGCGCCACCCTCGATCGCACCGGTCGGCGCGCCAGAGCGCCGCCGTGCAGCAACAGCAGCGGCAGCGGCACAACGTCACGCTGGGCATCATCCTGCCGGAGAGGAACACCGACTACCCGTGGGCGTGGCCGCGCATCGGGCCGGCGGTGGAGCGCGCCGTCAGGACCATCAACGCCGACGGCGCGCTGCTGCCCGCGCACCGCCTCGCCTACGTCTTCAAGAACAGCGAGGACAAAGGCGGCGTCTGCTCCGAGTCCGTGGCGCCGCTCGTGGCCGTCGACCTCAAGTTCTTCTACGACCCGTGGGCGTTCATCGGGCCGGGCTGCTCCTACACCGCCTCGCCCGTCGGCCTGTTCACCACGCACTGGGACGTCCCCATGGTGACGGCGGGCGCCCCGGCCGTGGCGTTCTACGGCGAGGTGTACCCGTCCATCACCAACACGGGCCCCACGCACAAGAAGCTGGGGAAGTTCGGCCTGCGGATCTGCGAGCACTTCGGCTGGCGCGAGCACGTGGTGCTGATGTTCAACGACAAGAAGACGGACGACCGGCCGTGCTACTTCGCCGTGGAGGGTCTGTACACGGAGCTGAAGAGCGTCAACATCACGCTGGTCGACCGCGTGCTGGAGGAGAACAAGCTCATCAACTACACTCACATCCTGTCTGAGATCCAGAGCGACGGCCGAGGTGAGTCACCGATACGCCGCCGCCACCGCCAATCGTTTTTATTTATTTATTTAAAGGGACAACGAGGAGTTTCTATTTGGTTATAAAAAAGTCTCACGTTAATGTGGATGAATCTACGTTACCACTTGTTAATGGCTCCATTTTCGATAAATATATCGTTTTGTCTCTATCGTTATTTTGTTATTATTAGTGGTGGTGGAAATTCAGAAACTGCTTGATGAAAAACTGTCCCTGAAGGCAACGTGGTTTTGCATGAATTTCCCTCTAAAACAACTCTGTCTGGTAACGTTGTGTTATTATCTCATAGCGTGGTGAATGTGCAGCTCACAACTTGTCCACCAGAGCGTTGTGGAGTTGTTGGATTGTGTATTTGATGAGTTTGATGATGAGGGAAACCAAAAAAAATCCCATTAGCCTCCGTAGCGTAGCTCTGAGCAGCTCACGGCTCTGCTCCACCGTTCTAAAAACAGCTTGCACCGACAATTAAAGGTAACGAACCTACTGCTATGACTATAGGGATTATGGCAATGGGCCAATTTGCCACAATGTTGAACTATCCCTTTAAGGCGACTGCTTTGTTGTGACATCACAAAGTCACAGGAAGTCCTGACGGCTTGTTTTAATTACATTTTATTGAAAGATTGACAGTGAGATGTGACTGGAATGGATTTGATTGGTTGTTATTAATGAGACATTATTATTACTAAGAGACATTGATCTCCATCATGTGAAGCAGTTTGATTATCAGTTATAGATCAGTCTGGTAGAGCAACACATGAACACAGGACCTGGTTCTTCTCTGTAGAAGCTGTTTTAAATCGATACGCTCCAGGTGAGAACACTTAACTTGACTCTGTGTGTAATTATTGATCAGCTCATTGATGATTTCTCCTCCTTTAAGCTCATTATTGACGTTTTGTGAATCCACTGCCTGTAAATGGAGTCGATGCTTCTTCTCGGCTTCCTGTAACTCAGCTCCACGGTTATTCAGTTTGTCTGGACGACGCAGCAGCTTCTTTCTTCATCTAAATTCAGCCTCAGTTTCACTTTAGTTGTTTTTTTTTGTGTTTTTTTTTTGTAATTTCTCATTATTATTGTTTATTTCCGTCCCGTCTGCAGGAAAATGAACCTGATCTGACATGAATATGAGAAATAACAGCAGCTCGGCGGCGTCTGATAAACAGTTAATCCCCCAGAGTTGCCTGCTCATAATCACAGGTTAAGATTCTTATCACGAACCGACGGCCGCCAAACAACTAGAACTAGATTTATTTTTTTCTTTTCTTTTCCAGAAGAAGGAGCTCTTCTGTTCATCTCAGGGGAGTTTCCTCACGAAGACGCCTGCAGACCTGAACAAGAGCTATAATCGCTTTATTCTCTGTTTTTAATTGGAAACACTTCAAATATTCTTGTTGCAGAAAAGTCTTGGAGATGTTATGATCAGGGCCGTTGTATAGGGGAGAAAGGTGATGATAATTCTAGGGGCCCAGCGCCCAGTGGGGCCCATAAAAAACCCCAGTAGTCTAATCTTTGTATGACTGATTTATTCTGCGTAAGACCCTGACTAATACTCATAGTACACTGTAAAAACTCAACATCTTTCCAAGAATATTTGTCTTATTTCTTGTCCAAATGTCTCATTTCTAGTCAAAACTAATCTCTTTCCACTTAAAATAAGACTCATTACCTAAAAATTAACTTGTTTTTAGATAATTTTCACTTAAATTCACAATAAATAGAAAAATCTGCCAGTGAAAACATGTTTTTTGTGCTTGTAATAAGGAAGAAAAACTTGCTCCACTATCAGATTTTTTCTACTTATTCCAAGTGAAAATATGCTTGAAAGAAGTAAAAAAAAAAAGTGTCTAAAAACAAGCTACTTTTAATATGATGTGTCTTATTTTAAGTATAATGAGATTTGTTTTGACTAGAAATTACATTTTGACTAGAAATAAGACAAATATTCTTGCTAAGATACTTGAGTTTTTGCAGTGTAATGCTGCATTAGCATCAAAACAAAGAAGGCTAAATAAAAAACTATAATACATACGTAGTCTAAGAAAAAAAAAAAGGAGAAGTTAGGGTGAGGGGCCCACTTTAGTATTCTTTAAGGGGGCCCAGAATTCCTAGCAACGGCCCTGGTTATGATGAATGTAGGACTGACGCAGTTTGTGCTGTTGGTCACTGAAATGTCACAGAAAGACATTTAATTTCATTTAATTTCATTTATTTATGAAGATGAAGCAAAGACTAAAATGTGTCATTTGTCTTCTGCCAAATTAGAAGATAATTATTTTTCCTGAGCAGCTGACATTTTGGAGATTCAAGGTTTTCCTACAGCAACACAAACACAAACACAAACAGCCCGTCCTGTTGTCATGGTTCCTTCCTGTCCGTCACTCTCTCTGTGCGGTGCCGGTGCCCGTTAACCTCGGCGTTAGCTCTTGATCTTTTGCCGCCGCGGGCATCGTCGTGGTCGTGGTTGTTGTTGCCGTGGCAGCAGCAGCAGCAGCAGAAATATGAGCTGGATCGATGCGTCCACCGGCCAGACGGACGGGCGGACGGACGGCTGCTCGCTGCTGTAAACGACTCTGCCCCGAGGACACGGTGGAAAAGTCGACATCAGAGAGTGATGCAGCAGATTTCCACTGAGGAGACACACACACACACACACACACACACAAACAGACACACACCAACATCCAGAGACACAATGGAAAACTTAACCTCCTCTCAACAACACTTAAATACATCCAGGTTTTATTGAGATTAAAGGGATAGTTCAACATTTTGGCAAATTGGCCCATTGCCATAATCGCTATAGTCATAGCAGTAGGTTCGTTACCTTTAATTGTAGGTGTAAGCTATTTTTAGTACAGCGGAGCGCAGCAGCTGGCTGCTCAGAGCTACACTATGGAGGCTAAGGGAATTTCTTGGTTTCCCTCATTAAACTCATCAAATTCGACATCCCAAAACTCCACAGCGCTTTTGTAGACAAGTTGTGACCTGCACAACCACCACGCTATGAGATAATGACGGAACGATACGAAACAGAGCCGTTTTCGAGGTAAATTCATACAAAACCGCTGATGCGCGTTGCGTTCAGGGACAGTTTTTCAGCAAGCAGTCTCCGAATTTACCCTGTATTTACCTCGAAAACGGCTCCGTTTCGTATCATTCCGTCATTATCTCATAGCGTGGTGGTTGTGCAGGTCACAACTTGTCTACAAAAGCGCTGTGGAGTTTTGGGATGTCGAATTTGATGAGTTTAATGAGGGAAACCAAGAAATTCCCTTAGCCTCCATAGCGTAGCTCTGAGCAGCCAGCTGCTGCGCTCCGCCGTACTGAAAATAGCTTACACCTACAATTAAAGGTAATGAACCTACTGCTATGACTATAGCAATTATGGCAATGGGCCAATTTGCCAAAATGTTGAACTATCCCTTTAAAGCAGAAGTAAGTGATATATTTGTGTTAATATAAGTCTTAAATAGTTGTATCTTCCGACAGCAATCACTTCTATAGAGTGTTTGGTCTGAAACACGGGTCTAACAGTCCCTCTGCTCTGCTCTGAGCCCAGGAGAAAACATTTATCGTATCCTACAGTTTTTATCCAATGAGGAGAGAGAACGGCATGCAGGGCTGTGTGTGCAGCCAAGGGATGCGCCTGAATGTGGCGACGTAGGGACGAGGACTGTTATGGTGCGTTCAAGGCAACCCGTAACTCGTGTTTTTCCGACCTGTGAAGTGGTACCAGTTCGATCTGGTACGAGTTCACCGGTCAGAAGTTACGAGTGGCCGTTATAGTGACTTTCACAGGTAAAACAGGTCGGAGAAACACGAGTGAGTTGCCTGGAACGCTACAAAGTCGTAAGTCGTGACTTGAAGCTGTAATTTACGGTTTCAAAAGCCTGCCTGGAACGCAGCATTAGCCAAAACGACCGGATCGCTTACTTCTGCTTTAAGACTTTTAGACACTACTACTACTTCATCTGTCTTTTATTTTGAAGGGCTGATCTAAAAAAAAAAAAATCTCAGTGTAGTTTTCCATCTCCTCTCTCTTTTATCAGCTTCTCTCTGGAGCTCTGGTAACAACAGGTCGGTGTCAGCCAATCAGAAGAGAGGAGGAGGAGGCTCTGAGCCTCTCTTCTGATTGGCCGACTGTTTTCTAAAGTGATCCAATTAAAAAAATTCAGAGCAGATTTCAGAATAAAACACTCAGAGAAACCAAATCCTGCAAGTTGTTGTTGGTTGAATGGATGGTGTAAGAGCCATTCTGGGCTTTTATTTTTTGGTATATTTTTGTGTCTTATTTTGTAACTTCCGCCCACATAGGAAGTGAGGTGGGGCATACGGTCACGGTGGCTTATTTAAACTGAGCTAAACGATCGGCAGGTGTTGCTGATTGGAAGCAAACAATTCTTTGACCGTGACATGCTGTGCTGTGACATGAAGACCTGTTCCACTGGTTTGTACAAATAAATCCCTTTTTTATGGTAAACTTTGTTGTGGCAATTGGGTTTACTAGCACCATGCACGCGTCAACTATAAGCTAACTACATCAGCAACAGTGAGTGACTCTCTTTTATGGTCCGAGGAAAAGAAGTCACTACATTAAGTCAAAGAATTGCTTCATTTGTGGACTGAGGAAAGCATGGTGGGAGCGAGCGGCCGTTCATGCCGAGTGGAGTGGGTTTGAGCCACGCCACGCCACGCCACGCCACCTTGCTGCCGTCTCCGGGGCCATTGGGGCTGTTGCCACAGCGGAGCTGTCCGAACTGCTGGCCCTCACCAAAGCCATAGGGGCTGCGGTGGGGCGAGGGGAGCGGCTGCCGAGCTGTGGATCGCCGACGGCGCGGAGCGTTTGGTGTGGAGGAGCTGCGGAGCAGAGCTGCGGGTCATCACCGGTGCGGATCGGAGCCATAGGGGCTGCGGGTCGTCATCGGGGTGGAGCGGCTGGAGCTACGCAGTGGAGACAGCGGCTGCGGCACAGAGCGATTGGCGCTGTGGGTCGACAACGGAGCAGCGGCGGCGGAGCGGAGCGGCTGGAGCTGCGGGCACCGTGACTATAGGGGCTGCGGGTCGTCATTGGAGCTGCCAGCTGTTACCGTGGCTATTGGGGCTGCGGTCAGCGGAGCTGCCGGCCGTCACCGTGACCATTGGGGCCGCGGGTCGTGGCTATTGGGGCCATGGGTCGTCAGCGGAGCTGCCCGCCGTCGCCGTGGCTATTGGGGCCATGGGTTGTCGTCGGAGCTGTGAGAGCTAAGTTACCTGTCAGCCGTTGCCGTGGCCATTGGGGCTGCGGAAGGCCGACTGCCACTACTGCCAGCTAATATGAAACATGAACTTGACTGTTTTGATTTGTGTAAATGATGGCTCCTCATATGTATATTTTGTAAATTGTTTTGTCTACCGCCAGAAAGCAATTTAGGGGCCGGTGTAAGAGCCATTCTGGGCTTTTATTTTTTGGTATATTTTTGTGTCTTATTTTGTAACTTCCGCCCACATAGGAAGTGAGGTGGGGCATACGGTCACGGTGGCTTATTTAAACTGAGCTAAACGATCGGCAGGTGTTGCTGATTGGAAGCAAACAATTCTTTGACCGTGACATGCTGTGCTGTGACATGAAGACCTGTTCCACTGGTTTGTACAAATAAATCCCTTTTTTATGGTAAACTTTGTTGTGGCAATTGGGTTTACTAGCACCATGCACGCGTCAACTATAAGCTAACTACATCAGCAACAGTGAGTGACTCTCTTTTATGGTCCGAGGAAAAGAAGTCACTACAGATGGTGTTGTCCAGGTGGTGAGGGGGCGGGGCTTAGTTGTGACATCACAAAGTGACAGGAAGTCCTGACGGCTGGTTTTAAGGCTCAGTTTCTGAATACAGGCTGTGTGCATTTCTCTGTGGACTGAGGCTTTGATACTTTCACAGTATTAATATAGAACCTAGAGCTGCTTTATAATCACACTACACATGGACATCTACCTTTATACTGTATGGAGCTTTAATACAAACATCTACCTTTATACTGTATGGAGCTTTAACACAAACATCTACCTTTATACTGTATGGAGCTTTAACACAAACATCTACCTTTATACTGTATGGAGCTTTAACACAAACATCTACCTTTATACTGTATGGAGCTTTAACACAAACATCTACCTTTATACTGTATGGAGCTTTAATACAAACATCTACCTTTATACTGTATGGAGCTTTAACACAAACATCTACCTTTATTTTGAAGGAGCTTTAACACAAACATCTACCTTTATTTTGAAGGGGCTTTAACACAAACCTCTACCTTGGAGTCACTTCCTGTTCTTGGACATTAACAAAAGACACTTTTTAAATCGATATTTAACCCTTTTGATGAGTCCAAATATCAAAACACCCAGTGACCAACATGATTCATTAAGTTTTAATTATTTAAAAGCAGAATATTGTTGTGAACTTCTTTCCTTTGTCTAATTTGATAGTTAAGTGAAGATAATCTTATTTTTAAACCGCTCAAAAAGAACAAAAAAAAGGGACAATTTGACATTTTCAAGGAGAGTTAGATAACAGTGAGGAGCTGATAATGGACCATGCAGGATGAGCTGTGTGGAGGTTCAGGTTTGTGGGAATAACAGAACAGTTTCATCAATAATTAACCAGAGAAATGAAAACAGAGAAGCTTAAACACGTGGGAACAGATTTTCTTTTTTATTATTTCTCCTCTGCACTCTGGACCGAGCCGCGGTCATAAAAGTGTTTCAGTAATTGAGCCATAAATCCAGCTTCCTCTTCTTCCTCTTCTTCCTTTTTAGTTGTAGTTTAGTTTAAGTTTATTTCGGACATGTTAAAAGAAATAAAACATAATATAGAAATGGACAGACATAACATATAAAAATAAAATAAAATAAAATAATTGAAAATAAAGGTAATTTGATTTTTTTTTTTTTTTTCATATCCGAAAAGGAGTGGGAAGAAGTAAAACTTATTTACTCCCACCCCTTATTCATAAATTATCTATCAAGTTATCTAGTCATTATAATCTATACAGTAAGTTAATTTATGAGTTATTTAACTGGATTTATTCTAATATATTCTTATATTTATATTTATATACATATAGATTTATTCTAACATATGATTACTAGTCTTTATCTCTCTATGTAGTCATATAAAAACATATACAAACACATTCATACACACAAAGACAAACTGAAAGTAACATGAACCGAGCAACAAATAAACTAAGTGGGGAAATAATACCCAAATAAATAATAATAATAAGCACCTTGTGGTTGTCAGACACCCTCATTTCTGTACATACTGAAAATAATTCCTTTGTATTTCTTTTTGAACTGGATTATGTTTGGACATTCTTTTAACCCCACATTCAAACTCTTCTTCAACCGACCTGAGAAGCCAGAGGAGCTAGAAAACAAACGGTTCCCAGTCCTCCTCCTCCTGATGATGACCCGTTGTACCCGGCAGGGTCAGGAACCTGCGCCCTTATATGGAAACTAACAGCCGTCCTATCAGATCTGTAGGCATTTCCTGACAAACAAGCTCGGACTAATTTTACCTTGAGCAGGGGCGGATCTAGGTTCATGGGAGATCCGAGGCTTAGCCCAGAGGGAGGAAAGACAAAGATCTGCCTTTTTTTTTTGTTGTTGTTGTCTTTGTTGCTGACTGTGATAGGCCTACTGGAAATTTCAACATATCAACTTTAGGTAGACAAAAGCATTGTCCTGAAGGATCCACAAACAGGCGATACATCATAAAAAGAGAAAATATAAAACATGATCAGAAGCTACTAAAATAAAAATGATATGGCAGTGCATGTAATCCTGATTGACATCAGCCTCCCTATCCACAGCATTACGCTTTTTAAAAAAAAGGAAATAATCTGAATTTAAACTCAATTTGTCTGACTTACATTTACACAACTCACAAAAAGTTAGGGATATTTGATAAGAATATCCCTATAAAAAAATTCATGCTACACAGTGATATTCTATCATGAGGCCTTTTTAAAGCAGAAGTAAGTGATATATTTGTGTTAATATAAGTCTTAAATAGTTATATCTTCCGACAGCAATCACTTACATAGAGTGTTTGGTCTGAAACACGGGTCTGTCAGTCACTCTGCTCTGCTCTGAGCCGAGGAGAAAACTTTTCTCGTATCCTACAATTTTTATCCAATGAGGAGAGAGAACGGCATAAAGGGCTGTGTGTGCAGCCAAGGGACGCCGTGAATGTGGTGACGTAGGGACGAGGACTGTTATGGTGCGTTCAAGGCAGCCCGTAACTCGTGTTTTTCCGACCTGTGAAGTCGTACCAGTTCGATCTGGTACGAGTTCACGGGTCAGAAGTTACGAGTGGCCGTTATAGTGACTTTCACAGGTAAAACAGGTCGGAAAAACACGAGTGGGTTGCCTGGAACGCTACAAAGTCGTAAGTCGTGACTTGAAGCTGTAATTTACGGTTTCAAAAGCCTGCCTGGAACGCAGCATTAGCCAAAACGACCGGATCGCTTACTTCTGCTTTAAACTGTTTTAACCACGCAATGACGTCATCAATCAGTCGATCCTGTCTGTATTGATTCTGTAACAACTTATTATTTAGTGGTCGACTCGCCCAGTATTTCCTAGTTTCCTGGTTTCCCGGACGCGATATTTTTTTTCGTAGGATAGGTCTGAGAAAGTCCCGCCTTTCCCACCTCTGATTGGCTAGATGGGCTCCATTTTCGACTCTGATTGGCTAGAAGGGCTCTCGCCTGATTGGTTGTTTGTTTTGGCTGTGAAACGGCTGTGAAACGCAGGCTGTCGGCAAAGCGTGATAAGTGCTTAGATCTACCTGGACTCTCTCTACTTATCTGGCCTGTCTAGCCTCTACCTGGTCTGTTTACTAAACTTAACCAACTCCTTTCTTCATTGCCTAAACCCAACCAATGGCACAATTACACTTCTCTCAAACTCAATATATAAACTTGGAATATAAATTTAAAAACTAAATTTTTTGGAATGTGAAACCAGCGGGGATCGAACTCGGATTCACCACACCGCAGGCGAAAACACAAACCACTACGCCATGGCATCTGATTACATCAAATAATTCAGTTGTGTCCATAAGTCAGTACTATTGTGAGATTGTGTCAATCGGAGGAGAATTCATCCAGCCAATCAGAGGCGGGGAAGGCGGGACTTTCCCAGACCTATCCTACGAAAAAAAATATTGCTTCCCAGACGCTGCCCGGCGGGTCATGGGAATAACGCCGCCGGATCGCTGGTTGGCATCGTTTATAGTCGGAACTACGGCGGTATCTGATCGTCTTCCAACCTCCTTGATGAATGAAAACATTCTTGGCAAATGTTTTCTCTTTTGTCCGTCTTGCGCCGATACAAGAATTTCACCGTATGCGTGGAGGCTCATGGGAAATGTAGTGTGGAAAACACATCGCTTTCCGAAACTCCTTGTACAGTCCCTTTAAAGATAATTATGATAATTAAAATAATGATAATAATAATAATGATTTTTTTTTTTTTTTTTTACAGAACAGTTCATTCTCATTCACAAAAGACATAAATTTGACAACAATGTTATGTAAAATGAAAGAGGAAATAAAACTTCACTTGATGATATGAAGATTAAAAAAAATGGAATAAAAAAAAAAATGAAATCATTTTTAAAAAGTTAAAAAAGGAAAATATTTATATATGAAATGTAGTAATGTAATAAACTTTTCCTTTAAACATCAGCTTTCCCCTGATAAACACCACCTCAGCTCTGAGATACATCTAAATATACTGGATTTGAATATATGTAAATAATAATGTAGGCCTACATATAAAAACTCATTTGTAAAAATGATAAATGAAACTGGAACACTGACATATGTATGATACCCTTACACATATTTATGATTATATTGTGTAAATATGTTGTATAAATATATATATATCCACCCCAAAGATGAACATATGAGCAAATGTAATTCCTATATAAACACAAGTAGCCAATAGTTTATAGTCTTAATGGTTTAAACACAAGGTTTATAGTTATTAATATACTGTATGTTATTGATGATTAATGTGTATGATAGGATGAGCACACACACATATATTATGATGATATATATGAACAGTGTTATATTTTACACATTTTATGTCCCTGTTTTACCGACTGACTCAAACGCATCACAGGTTTTGATCCGTCAGGTGTCACAAGAACATTTTCCCCACAAGTGAAATTACACCAGATTAATATAATAGACCTCCCGCTGACTTCAGTGTTTGTAGTTGAAGCTGCTTCACTGGTTTCATTCAGACTTTTACTGGAACCGTCATTAGAGCAGCAGCAGGTGGAACCGGTTGGAACCAGTCGGAACCGGACCTGGACCTGGACCAGGACTCATGTGGTTCCAGGGCCGGTGGCCGCTGGCATAAACCCTCTATGCGGTTGTTTAGGGCCACAGCCGTTAGGTGGGGGGCCACATGATCAGAAAGGTACCGGGGTTCATCAAGTCATTTAAACATCCTGAGGTCTGCACGTGCAGCTATGAGCTTTATATGTAATGTGAAGTCAATATTCAGCTTCTTTTATCTCACATTTGAGACATTTGGTGAAAATAGAACGGCAGAATGACAACATTTGTGCTCAAAAAACAATCTTACAAAATGTCATTTTAGACTTGTTTTCTACACTTATCTATTACTGTATTCATATCCTATTTCAAGCACCAAAAAACAGTTCATTCTCATGACTGAAGGAGTGTTTTCACAAGGGATTTGACATGTTTCAAAAAGCAGACCTCAAATTTCCAGCATTTGGCCTAAATTATTTCTTTCTACAGTGTTCTAGGACAAACTGGCCTCAGTGTGCTTACAGCGGAGGTTCTAATATTTAGACATAAAACACTGGAGTATTGTTACATCTGCAAGTATCTTAAAAAGATACATTTAACCCTCCTGTTGTCCTTCTGGGTCAAATTGACCCAATCTGTTCCCTTCTTCCATCCTTCCTTCTTTCCCTCCTTTCTCCCTTCCTTCTTTCCACAATCCTTTTCCTCTTCCTTCCTTCCTTCCTTCCTTCCTTCCTTCCTTCCTTCCTTCCTTCCTTCCTTCCTTCCTTCCTTCCTTCCTTCCTTCCTTCCTTTCGTCCTTACTTATTCCTTCCTCCTTTGATCCAATTGACCTGATCTGTTTCCTCCCTCCATCTTTCTTTCCTACCTTTTTCTCTTCCTTTTTTCGTCCCTTCTTCCTTCCTTCCTTGAACGAATCTGTTCCCTCCCTCCATCTTTCTTTCCTTCCCTTTTCCCTACCTTCCTTCCTTCCTTCCTTCCTTCCTTCCTTCCGTCCTTCCTTCCCTTCGTCCTTACTTCTTCCTTCCCTTTTTGACCCAATCTGTTCCTTCTCTCCTTCTATCTTTCCTTCCTTTTTCCCTTCCTTCTTTCCTCCCATCTTTCCCTTTGTCCTTCCTTCCTTCCTTCCTTCCTTCCTTCCTTCCTTCCTTCCTTCCTTCCTTCCTTCCTTCCTTCCTTTCTTCCTTCCTTCCTTCCTTCCTTCCTTCTTTCCCTTCGTCCT
The DNA here is from genome assembly GCF_045865225.1 of Trachurus japonicus. Classification (NCBI taxonomy): domain Eukaryota; kingdom Metazoa; phylum Chordata; class Actinopteri; order Carangiformes; family Carangidae; genus Trachurus; species Trachurus japonicus. Next base: position 34,077,264 of record NC_140922.1, on the reverse strand, counting down.
TCCTTCCCTAACCCAGGAGGACAACAGGCGGGTTAAGAAAATATGTAAAAGTCGAGAAAATGTCCTCAAACCTCAGAGGGCATAAACACGTCTGTATTCAGTTATAACCAGTGATTTGGTGTTTGCGCTTCGAGTGCAGGGCCACAAACAAAAACCTTGTTTAGGGGGCCAACAACATCCTAGAGCCGGCCCTGTGTGGTTCTGATGGTTCTGTTCGGTTTTATCCTGCAGCAGCAGCAGAGCGATCCGTATTTAGACCAGTTCTCATTAATGCAAAGCCACACACACACACACACACACACACACACACACACACACACACACCCTCTCAGCGTTATATGAGCAGAGCTGGACTCTGACTCGGTGTCTGTTTCTGTGGAGCTCGTTAACGCCGATGACGCAGCAGATTAAAGTTCGTTATGATGAGGAGGATGATGATGATGATGATGATGATGATGCGTCAGTGTCACATGATGAAGGTTTGTGTCACTTCAGCCTTCAGACTGATCGGTCCAGTGTCCGATTCCTCCACACAGCTCAAACGTAGCCTAGATTATCAACGTATAGCATCCCATAATAATCTATAATCTATATATAATATTGATGTGCAGAGAGCATCATGTTCACCCTTCACATCTGTGTCTGAGTGCGTCGAGGCAAAACACAGGAGAGCAGCGTTCGATACCAGCTGTTTATGTTGTAACCATGACGACGAGGCGGATTAAGCTGTAACCGTGACAACGATGCAGAGACCGCTTGCCGAAAAACTGCCCCCCCCCCCGACGGGAACACGCACCAGCGGTTTTGCATGAATTTCCCTCTAAAACAACTCTGTGTGGTAACGTTGTGTTATTATCTCATAGCGTGGTGAATGTGCAGCTCACAACTTGTCCACCAGAGCGTTGTGGAGTTGTTGGATTGTGTATTTGATGAGTTTGATGATGAGGGGAAACCAAGAAATCCCATAATGAGCCTCCGTAGCGTAGCTCTGAGCAGCTCGCGGCTCTGCTCCGCCGTTCTAAAAACAGCTTGCACCGACAATTAAAGGTAACAAACCTATACTGCTATGACTATAGGGATTATGGCAATGGGCCAATTTGCTAAAAAGTTTGAACTATCCCTTTAAATTTTTGTTACTGTAACCACAGACCTAATTTGAGGTATTTTACCAAAATCCCACTCAAAAAACGTACTGACTTTTAGACGAGGGAACAGGAAGTGATGAAAGCGCTTACTGGCAGACTCCATTATTGGGAAAAAGAACTTGTTTTTGACAACAAATCATCATCTTTTCCTAAACCCAACCAGTTTAGTCTGTGGTTTTTCATGACGACCTCTTTTTTAATTTAACCTTTATTTAACTAGGCGAGCAGGGCCGTTGCTAGGAATTCTGGGCCCCCTTAAAGAATACTAAAGTGGGCCCCTCCCCCTAACTTTTCCTTATTTTTTTCTTAGACTACGTATGTATAATCGTTTTTTATTTAGCCTTCTTTGTTTTGATGCTAATGCAGCATTACACTGCAAAAACTCAAGTATCTTACCAAGAATATTTGTCTTATTTCTAGTCGAAGTGTAATTTCTAGTCAAAACAAATCTCATTCTACTTAAAATAAGACTCATCATATTAAAAGTAGCTTGTTTTTAGACACTTTTTTTTTTTTTTTTACTTCTTTCAAGCAGATTTTCACTTGGAATAAGTAGAAAAAATCTGATAGTGGAACAAGTTTTTCTTCCTTATTACAAGCACAAAAAACTTACTTTCACTGGCAGATTTTTCTAGGCTACTTATTGTGAATTTAAGTGAAAATTATCTAAAACCAAGTAAATTTTTAGGTAGCCTAATGAGTCTTATTTTAAGTGGAAATAAATTAGTTTTGACTAGAAATGAGACACTTGGACAAGAAATAAGACAAATATTCTTGGAAAGATGTTGAGTTTTTACAGTGTACTATGAGTATTAGTCAGGGTCTTACGCAGAATAAATCAGTCATACAAAGATTAGACTACTGGGGTTTTTTATGGGCCCCACTGGGCGCTGGGCCCCTAGAATTATCATCACCTTTCTCCCCTATACAACGGCCCTGCAGGCGAGCAAATTGGACACCGTCACCGAAACTTCCAGACTGAATGGTTTTTGAAGAGTTTGAGTCAACAGCCCTTCAGCTGATCGACCACTCTGGCCCAACGACCCGAGTCGACCAATTAGGACGAGAGGCTGCTTATAGAGAGAGAGGGAGAGTGTGTGTGGGGCTTGACGACTTCTCAGCGGCTGATTGCCTTGACGACGGTGCGTTCAGAAGACGTTTCCACAGTGGGAGAATCTCATGACTCTGACTGACGGCTGAGGTTAATGTTCCACCGGCTGCTGGCTGCTGCTCAGGCTGTATCTGCTCTGCCCTCATTAAACCGAAGCTGCAGTTCAGTTTAGTTAGCGTCTCACGGCTAACGCATGCTAATTAAGAGGGGAGAGAGTGTGACGGCAACGAGAGCAGCGGAGCGTCTCCAGCCCCGTTAGAGGCTAAAACAACGAGCTGTAGGCCTAATGAATCTGTTGAGTCTGTTTACAATGAGCAGAGGATGAAGAGCCGCAAATGGAAAGATATTATAAAGAAAGAAAAAAAGAAACAAACGTCATGATATAGCCTAAACAAAACCAACAAGTCTGTGTCACAAAAGGTTAATAGAGAGTTAAATAGATTGATCTTTAATTATTTTCATAATCTTATAATGTTTAGAATTGTTTATTAAGGATCCCCATTAGCTGGTACAGTACCTTAGTAGCCAGCTAGTCTTCCTGGGGTCCACAAGGAACAACACAAAATATACATATATAGTACACAACATATCATACATTTACATTTACAGTCAATCCCAATAACCTCAATGTTAAAAAGTTAAAGCTGACATTTGAAAATTTCCACAAATCTTAAACAGAGTTTTTCTTAGATATATAATATATAATAACAAAGTGGAACCACTCTTACTCGTAGGCTGTTTTCGAAACCGCATACTACCGTACTGCCTACTACATACTGCGTTAGTATGTACTGTATACTGCATACTGAATGTGGGATTCAGTCTGCTACTTCAGCAGACCGACGCCGTTCACACCGCAGTATGCAGTATACGAGTTTCCCAGAATGCATTTCACGGCAACCGGTAGCGGTAGTTGTAAAACAGGCTAAAAGCTGTTTTATTTCCCGCTCTAGCGCTGTTATTATGTAACTTTATTAAGTTTTAATATATTTTCATGTGAGAAAGTAACTGTTTAGATCCCAAATATACGACCAGTTTATCCAAATGACGGCTGTTTAAAAGTTTGCTCCGATGTTTTTCGGAGAAGTGAAGCTCCGCAGCGACCGGGACATCACAGAGGTGGCAGCCGGTCTGCAGAGCTGCTCTGTCGGCCAACCTCCGTTGTCACCCCGGGGGAGAAAACGGTCGCTAATTAACTAACCCGCAGGTTTTTAGAGGTTTACCACCGGCTGGTTAAATTATTTTTAGGAGATAAATGTTGGTCTCATGGATGAAATGTAACAATTGTGGCATTAGCATTAGTTTGTTTGAATGAAAAGTGAAGCTTCCTGTGTGTATTGGACAGAAGAGCAGCGCTGCCTCGGGGCTCTGGAGCCTACGGACAGAAACCACCACATTTACAAAAAATAAATAAATATTTTACAATGAACCGATCAGTCTGCATTAAGTTTTATTTTATTAAACTATAGTTACGGTACACGGCTACACTACCGTCTTCGGTTAGGGGTTAGACGTCAGGGGAGCATTGCATTGTGGGATACAGTACGCGATGTAGACTGGTCAGATGCATACTGGAAATATTTTCCGAATCAGTACTACATCCGGGAACCTTTCGCATACTGCAGATTTTGCTTTTGTTCGCATACTGCATACTACATACCACATTTTGGCCAAATCAGTACGTACTAGCAGTATAGTATGCGGTTTCGAATACAGCCGTAATGTTGCACAAGTAGCTTATTATCTGAAACTACGGTGGCCCTGAGGGCTCAACTCACTGCAGCTGAAGAAAACACAAATTCCCAAACATACTGCAAATTCACATAGAGCTATAAACACTCAACACAACAGGAAGTGTTTCTGGGGACACGATAAAGCGAGGGACCAGTCAATAAAGTGAAGGACCGGTCACAATAAAGGGAGGGACCGGTCACAATAAAGAGAGGGGCAGGTCACAATAAAGAGAGGGGCAGGTCACAATAAAGCGAGGGACCGGTCACAATAAAGCGAGGGACCGGTCACAATAAAGAGAGGGACAGGTCACAATAAAGCGAGGGACCGGTCACAATAAAGCGAGGGACCAGTCACAATAAAGCGAGGGACCAGTCACAATAAAGTTAAGGACCAGTCACAATAAAGCAAAGGACCAGTCACAATAAAGCGAGGGACCAGTCACAATGAAGCAAAGGACCGGTCACAATAAAGCAAAGGACCAGTCACAATAAAGCGAGGGACCAGTCACAATAAAGCGAAGGACCAGTTACAATAAAGCGAGGGACCAGTCACAATAAAGCGAGGGACCGGTCACAATAAAGGGAGGGACCAGACACAATAAAGCGAGGGACCAGTCACAATAAAGCGAGGGACCAGTCAGTAAAGCGAGGGACCTGTCACAATAAAGCAAGGGACCGGTCACAATAAAGCGAGGGACCAGTCACAATAAAGCGAGGGACCAGTCACAATAAAGCGAGGGACCAGTCAGTAAAGCGAGGGACCAGACACAATAAAGCGAAGGACCGGTCACAACAAAGCGAGGGACCAGTCACAATAAAGCGAGGGACCAGTCACAATAAAGTGAGGGACCAGTCAATAAAGTGAAGGACCAGTCACAATAAAGCGAGGAACCGGTCACAATAAAGCGAGGGACCAGTCACAATAAAGCGAGGGACCGGTCACAATAAAGCGAGGGACCGGTCACAACAAAGCGAGGGACCAGTCACAATAAAGCGAGGGACCAGTCACAATAAAGCGAAGGACCAGTCACAATAAAGCAAGGGACCCGTCACAATAAAGCGAGGGACCGGTCACAACAAAGCGAGGGACCAGTCACAATAAAGGGAGGGACCAGTCACAATAAAGCGAAGGACCAGTCACAATAAAGCGAGGGACCAGTCACAACAAAGTGAAGGACCAGTCACAACAAAGTGAGGGACCAGTCTGGGGACACAATAAAGTGAGGGACCAGTCACAATAAAGCGAAGGACCAGTCACAATAAAGCGAGGGACCGGTCACAATAAAGTGAAGGACCAGTCACAACAAAGTGAGGGACCAGTCTGGGGACACAATAAAGTGAGGGACCAGTCACAATAAAGTGAGGGACCCGTCACAATAAAGCGAGGGACCGGTCACAATAAAGCGAGGGACCAGTCGATAACTTTTTATAGCAGACGGAGCTGAACTGGGACCTGAGAGATGAATAATTAATAACTCTTCATAATCTCATGCATGAATTATTAAATGATGACTCATTAACGTCTGCAGCACCATATTAGTAAAGGACGGAGGCGATGTTTGTGTAATGAACTCAGTCAAGTCGCACATTGAAACCTGTGTGTGTGTGTGAGTGTGTGTGTTTGTGTGTGTGTGTGTGAGTGTGTGTGTGTGTGTGTGTGTGTGTGTGTGTGTGTGTGTGTGTGTGTGTGTGTGTGTGTGTGTGGTCAAACATGAAGATGAGTCGATTAGGATTTCATATGTAAACAAAGCTCCTTCACATCATTATGAAGTTTAATTCAAAACTCAGTTCACTAATTATGACACGATTAAAGTCAAACGACAACAGGATTTGATATTTAATCTGTAGATCTATTATATTATATTATATTATATTATATTATATTATATTGTGTTATATTATATTATATTATATTATATTATATTATATTATATTATATTATATTATATCATATTATACACTGAACTCTGTGGGCTCCTGCGCTGGCCAATCAATATCTATAGTATCAATAACAGATGATCAATATATCTGTAGGGAGTTCTCATTTTGTCATGGACTTTTTCCTTGTTTTTGTGTTTGTTGCAGTTTCATTTCTCTTTTTTTTTTTGCGAATGTTGAATTTGTTGTGGGTCAGTGGAGGATGTCACAGGAAATAGGCACTGAAATAAAATAAAATAAAATTATAAATCAACTACTAATCCAATAAACATTCATGATTTACGAATGGGTAAAAACAGCACGAAACAAAAGTCTCATTTAAATAAAAAAGCATTCATAAACAGTTTTATTATGTTGATATCAAAGTTAATTAACTGAAAGCAAAAGGAAATTAAAGAGTCGATCCAGTCCTTTATTTCCATTTTTAATAAGTCTTGGACCAAATAGTTTTACTTATTACTTATTTATTCATGGATTAATGAACGTGTTCATAAATGTTTCATTTAATGAAGTTCACTTTCAAACAGGATTCATAGCTTATTTATGAATTCTATTTTTAATTTTTATTAAACATTATGAGGCGTCTGATCATTTGAGGCCGTTAGGAAACTGTTTGTTTTGTGCTCGTTCAACAGACGATGAAGGAATGAGTCAAAATGAATCAATATGAGCTGATTGTGATCTGATGTTAAAGCTCACTCATTAATGTTCAGATTGATTAACGATGAGTAACTCAAACATCCTCTGACATCTTCTGATATCACCGTCCTCATCTGCCGCCACCGTCGTCGTGGCGGCGAGGCGAGGCGAGGCGGGCGATCATCCTGAACAAATCTACCCACAAGGCCGTGCTTCAGCCCCCTTTTCCTCTTCCTCGCCGCCGTTCCCGTCCATCTGGCAGTAGTTAAAGATTAATACGCTGGAATCTCAGAGCGAGCGGAGGAGACGGAGGAGACGGAGCAGCCGGCCGGTTTCACCCTGAACGCCGACCGACACCGAGCCGGGACGAAGAACCACTAGAGCAGGGGTTCTCAACTAGTCTCACTCTGGGCTCCACATGTCCCCATGGTCATTAAGTCACGACCCACTTTTATAGAATTCAAACCAAGATATATATATTTTTAAAAGCCTTTAAAAACTCATTTTGCTCTTTATTGAGCAAAGTGCATTTCAGAGCACATGAATGAAACTGAGGAGTTACCATGACAACTGCATGTACGGAAGTGAATAAAGAAATATCAAACTGCACAAAATGGAGACCAACAAAACGATATATTTGACTTCTAATGCATCTCATATTCACAAAAGTGAATAAATTAGGGTGACCATATTTTGATTTCCAAAAAAGAGGACAGCTGACAGGGGGGGGGGGGGGGCGTACCAACCCCAGGCTGCACTTTTGGCTGAATTTGATATCATTTCAGATTAAAAACCATAGATGGCTATAAACATTCTAGGCTATGATGATCCGTAACGACAGACTAGAAAATGTTTAGTAGCTAGGTGTGTAAATTATCAATATTGGTAATAATAGGGGGCCCCTTAGGGCCCCATGGAGGCTTGTGCCGGCCCTGATCACAGATTCACAGATAAACACGGCTGTCGGATATTTAGGAAAAAAAGAAAAGGAAAACAGTGACTACGTGTCAGCCGCCGGCCGTCCTGGACTACCGGCCGTTCTTCTCCAGAACACACCATGTCCAGTCCGCCCCTGGTAAAGCTACACTTGCGCTTCGGCATTTTGTGAGCAGAGGCAACGCTGCTCCGACGTCTGCTCCCTCTGTATGAGTGCGTCACAGAGCCGCACATACAGATGCAGCCCCTCGGGAATTACGTCAGAGACGCAACAAAATACCGTGTGCAAAGCGCCAGTCAAGTATGTTTAATGGTCCCATGAAAAAACATTGAAAATCGGACATTTTCATGAATTTATAAAACCCGCCCGGACGCCCCGGACAGGACGTAAAAAGTGGACATGTCCGGGTAAAAGAGGACGTTTGGTCACCCTAGAATAAATATCAAATTGCACAAAATAAAGACCCACAAAACAAAACAAGATTCACTGCATTCAGGCCACATTAACAAGAAAGTGAGGAAGAGCATTACAACTGCATGTGTTCACGTGTCTCCTGTGTCTTTCAAAATAAGTTATTTTTCAAAATAAAAGACATGTCCAACATCAGATGTGCATTAAATATTATTTACTTTTTTTGACCAGCTGTCTGCGACCCATCCAGAACGGGTCTAGACCCACTTTTGGGTCCCGACCCACCAGTTGAGAACCACTGGTCTACATGACGTAGTCACTAGATCATATACATGATGCAGGGGAGAGTGAATGAGTGGAGGATTTACAACACAGCTTGAGTTTGCACTTCACGCGACCTGTATCACAGCCAGAACAGAGGAAAAAACATCCTTTTTTCAGGAACAATGGAGTGGATGTAAATGTGGTGAATGTTTCAGAAGGTTAAATGTTGCATGAGTCTCCTCTCCTCCCTCCAGCTGCTGCAGATGGAGGCCTGCAGGCTGCAGATAGCAGAGGAACCAGCTGATCTGTTGCTGCTCTGTTAGATATGAGCACATGAAACCAGCCAGGTTTCACAGTAACATCCAACATGAGTCTCAGTCAGCGCAGCGGTCAAGTGGCTTAACGCTGTGGTGTGAAGGTCAGGAGGAATTATTGTAACTTCCTATTATTTGTCAGGAAATGGCAGAGAATAATAATAACAACTCTTGCAAATAAACAATTAATAAAGAACCACCACCTTGACGACACCATCCATCCAACAACTTTGCAGGATTTGGTTTTATTCTGAAATCTGCTCTATTTTTTTATTGGATCGCTTTAGAACCTGGAAGAGATCAATGTCTCTGGATCATTGGTTTCATCTGTGCAGCTGCCAGCTGATTGTTAACAACCAATCAAATCCACTCATCATATCTCAATAGCTGTGTTTACACTGAGCCAAATATAACGATTAGAATCAGTGTAGAGTCAAAACCGAATGAAAATGCTCCATAAACAGCTCAATCAGAATAAACAGAGGTGAATCAACCTTTTCCTAAACTGAAAGAAATGAAAATAATATCATGTAAACGGTGAAACTGAATGTCGTCTGGTTTCGTTCTTTCTGCTCCGTGTCGACGTTAATGTGTAGTGATGTTTCTTCACTTGCAAACGCTTCAATGAAAGAAACTATGAACAACTACTGAGCTGATAAGAGATCTGATCTGGGATCAGTCGCAAGATGTTTTGATTTCTAGAGTTCTTAAAGGGATAGTATCATTTTTTTAAAGTGGGATTGTATGATCTACAAATAGCCCCTAAGTACTTTAATTGCAGTAGAAGACTCTCTGCACTCCTCCCATTAGCAATGCCATCCCAGGTAAAACCTCTTTTAGGCCGTGAAAATAGGCCGTTTCTTTGGGTCTGTTCACAACACTGTATGTTGTAAATCTCTGGGCAGGGCTATTATGGGCTGGCGTTGCTAACGGGAGGAGTGCAGAGAGTCTTCTACTGCAATTAAAGTACTTAGGGGCTATTTGTAGATCATACAACACCACTTTTAAAAATTGCTACTATCCCTTTAACCCTCTCATCTTCTCCTGTCTTTTATTTTGAAGGGTTTGATCCATAAAAACCATCTCAGTGTAGTTTTCCCGTCTCCCATCTTCTCTCTGGAGCTCTAATGACAACAGGTCGGTGTCAGCCAATCAGAAGAGAGGAGGAGGCTCTGAACCGGTGTTGTTTTTGGCAGGCATTTTAGATTTAGTCTTAGTCTTTTTGACAAAAATATTTATTAGTTTTAGTCAATTGTAGTCATCTCTATATAGTATAGAGATTTTTTTGAGTTTTCGTCCACTAAAAAACTATGATAGTTTTAGTCTAGTTTTAGTCGACGAAAACTCAAAAAGGTTTTAGTGTAGTTTTAGTCAGTTACTTCCTGCTTCCGCTTCGGCTCTCTATAACAACCATCTACTGAACCTCTGTGTGTGTGTATATGTGTGTGTGTGTGTGTGTGTGACCTGCTCTCTCTCCTCCATCGCTACCTAACATGGACATGATGTGTTCACTGCTCAGGTGTGGTCGTTCCTTCTCTTTATTTGGTAAAAGTCGATGCAGCAGCAGCAGGAACTCACTCTGCTCCGTCAGGTGTGAGGCTTCATGTTGACGCTGTAACAGAGCTGCTGCCTTCACAGTCACACACTCATCACAGCTCATTACAGAAGAGAGCTGCTGCGACACCCCCGGGGCAGAGGGAGGGAGAGGGGGGTAGAGGGGGGTAGAGGGGGGGCAGGGGGGGTAAAGAGCTGCAGATAAAGAGAAGCAGATGAGGTTTGTAGCTCAGGTCGACTCCATTAGGTTTCATAATTGTCTGTGTGTGTCCAAAGCTGCAGGGGAGTGAAAGTGAAGTCGCTCTGTCATCACCGGCTTTATGCTGCGTTCATTTATGCTCCAGAGACCCCCCCCACACCCCCCAAAACATGACATCACAACGCCAGGGCCGTTGCTAGGAATTCTGGGCCCCCTTAACCCTGTAAAACCCAAATATAGAAAAAGGCAAAAAAAAAAAATTTCAACCATTCAGATGTTGTTGTAGGAGGCCTTTGGGGCTGAAAATTGAGTGTTTTCAAAAATATTATGTTTTAGTAAGGTTTTACGGAAATGTTGTAATATTGCAACGTTGGGCTTAATGGGGAGCAGAATCTCCTGTATTTCCACTCATTGTCTGAACAGCAATACAGAACTAAGGATTCATTTGCAGGGTTTTGCTTTTCCCAAGCCAGTATATAACATGAATAATAATCTCAGTCATGTTGTTATGAAGAGTCATTTATTCCAACAAGAAGAACTTTGACATTTATTTATATTATTTACAGTGATAGTCCCAGAAGCAGTTCTTGTCCTCTGAAAAACAGAGGCAGACATCTAACCCAGTCTCACAGCATCACACTTGCTTTGGGTATTAGTATACCTTTTTGAATGATGTACTCATTCATATTTGTTGCCAGAGCTTCAACCATGTCTTCGGACACAAACTTTTGGAAGTATTGCAGTGGTGTGAGGAGGGAGTTGACATCATCAGTGAGAGCTGGACCAGAAAAATCAGTATTGGGACTGATAAAATCCTTTTTTTTGCCAGCGATATCTGTCACGGGGCATGATGTGTTTGTTTGATTGGGGCTCAATGTCCACATTGGCTGGGCAATCAGTAGGTTCTTGGTTTTCTTTGTCCACACAGGCATCGCTATCTGATTCTTCGTCACTTGCATCAGTGTCGTCGAAATCCATGTCCACATGTCCCATGTCCTCTCTCCGTTTTGGACGATGGCAATCACATCCTGCACGCTGTACCGATGATCTCGCCTTGCTGGTGGCATTCTGAAATGGAAAAAATAAAAATGAAACAAATGTATATACAAATAGCACACATGCTTACTAGATTCTAGATGGCCAACAGGAAAGATGGGTCGGTGGGGAGACTGATTTCATTATGAAGTGTTTACAAATTGCACTGAAGTAGCCTGTTCACACATTTCACTTGTCACACAATACTGACCTATTGACCTATTGGAGACTGTGATTATCATCGTAATAGGAAATGCATGTAGCCTCCAGCTTACAACCACACCTTACATCCATGAACATTAACACCTGTTCCAGGACAATGCCACAGATGCACCAGGAGCATCCCTGCTTTGACTATGAATTGCTAAGAACATTTTCTTATCAATAGAGACTAAGACAAAGGGCAGACATGCACAAACTGAATTTCTTTGTAAGAAAGTCCTGCATTCTGTGATAAGGAGAAAATACTGAGTGTTGAAGGTGGTTAGAAATTAAGTAAATTAAAATGTTTAAATATGGCAATATATCTTTGCTCTTTAGTTTCTAATACAATAAAAATATGTAAACATGTAATCCAATGTAAGGCTGAAGGCTAGAATGTGTAAATCATGTGTAGTTTAAAGTTATATTGTGAAAATTTCAATTGAAGTTCCTCTCAAAAACAGGATGTTTTGGCTACCACTCTGACCCAGCGTTGTAATATTGCAACAAATATAAAACAAGCTCTAAATAAAATGTAGGGCATATTTTCCACAAAAACTATATATGTTCATGTTCTAGACATTGTAATAAACACAAAAAAAAATATTCAAAGCATTTTACTTACTTGAATTAGATGAATCCAGTCCAGTGAATCGAAGGGATGTTGCTCGATCAAAAGATTGGAGGTTGTGTGACTTCTTGACCTGAGGGCGGGCACTTATATACAAATGTTGGATCCAATCGCAATGTGAGAACAAACTATAGGACCCAATGATCATGTTAATATGGTTGAACCAAAAAAAAAAAAAAAATTAGATGTGTTTTGGGGATAACCAAAATTGTTGTAATTCTGCAACACTGGGTCTTACAGGGTTAAAGAATACTAAAGTGGGCCCCTCCCCCTAACTTTTCCTTTTTTTTCTTAGACTACGTATGTATTATCGTTTTTTATTTAGCCTTCTTTGTTTTGATGCTAATGCAGCATTACACTGCAAAAACTCAAGTATCTTAGCAAGAATATTTGTCTTATTTCTAGTCAAAATTTAATTTCTAGTCAAAACAAATCTCATTCTACTTAAAATAAGACTCATCATATTAAAAGTAGCTTGTTTTTAGACACTTTTTTACTTCTTTCAAGCAGATTTTCACTTGGAATAAGTAAAAAAAATCTGATAGTGGAGCAAGTTTTTCTTCCTTATTACAAGCACAAAAAACTTCCTTTCACTGGCAGATTTTTCTATTTATTGTGAATTTAAGTGAAAATGATCTAAAAACAAGTTAATTTTTAGGTAATGAGTCTTATTTTAAGTGGAAAGAGATTAGTTTTGACTAGAAATGAGACATTTGGACAAGAAATAAGACAAATATTCTTGGAAAGATGTTGAGTTTTTACAGTGTACTATGAGTATTAGTCAGGGTCTTACGCAGAATAAATCAGTCATACAAAGATTAGACTACTGGGGTTTTTTATGGGCCCCACTGGGCGCTGGGCCCCTAGAGTTATCATCACCTTTCTCCCCTATACAACGGCCCTGCACAACGCACACACACACACACGCACACACACACACATTGATTACACTCTGTCAGAGAACATTTCCCATGATGCGTTCACTGACAGCGTTTTTGGGAAATATGTGAAATTCCCTCTGTGAGTTGAGTTGATGTGAAATGAAACTGACGTGACGGATTAAATTAAATTAGATGGAATTAAATTAAATTAAATGTTTCTAAGAAGTGACGTCAGTTTAGGTATTTAAGGAAATTCACAACATCAACGTGTTTTATCTCTCATTTATTCATTTGTGAACATTTTAGTTCACATTTTCAACGACAGCAGGTTGAACAACATCAGAGTTTTTTAAGATGTTTTTCCTCAACGTGCAGGTTTTTACACTTTTACTGAGTTTTATTTTGAAAAGTAGAAACATCGGCCAATCAGAGGTGAGTGTCTGCAGCTAACGATCGAACCTGTGACACTCGTGCTGCGTTCGCTGCACAGACAAGATGTCGGAGATCTCGCCGTCACTTCTCTCTTCTGTTTTCATGAAATCAGTTCATAACAACACGTCGTCTTTTTAAATGAGAGTTGTTTTTTTTAACCATTTTTGAATATTATTGATTTTTACCTTTATATACCACATAAAAAATGTTTACCACCTCTATGGTGACAGTTACTTTTTCACTTTATCCTACTTTTTTAAAGGGATAGTTCAACATTTTGGCAAATTGGCCCTTTGCCATAATCCCTATAGTCATAGCAGTAGGTTCGTTAACTTTAATTGTCGGTGCAAGCTGTTTTTAGAACAGCGGAGCAGAGCCGTGAGCTGCTCAGAGCTACGCTACGGAGGCTCATTATGGGATTTCTTGGTTTCCCTCATCAAACTCATCAAATACACAATCCAACAACTCCACAACGCTCTGGTGGACAAGTTGTGACCTGCACATTCACCACGCTATGAGATAATAACACAACGTTACCACACAGAGTTGTTTTAGAGGGAAATTCAGAGACTGATGATGAAAAACTGTCCCTGAAGGCAACACGCATCAGCGGTTTTGCATGAAAGTAACTGTTTAGATCCCAAATATACGGCCAGTTTATCCAAATGACGGCTGTTTAGAAGTTTGCTCCGATGTTTTTCGGAGAAGTCTGCAGAGCTGGTTGGCCGGCCAACCTTCGTCGTCACCCCGGGGGAGAAAATGATCGCTAATTAACTTACCCGCAGGTTTTTACAGGTTTACCACCGGCTGGTTAAATTATTTTTAGGAGATAGGAGGTAAATTCATGCAAAACCGCTGATGCACGTTGCCTTCAGGGACAGTTTTTCATCAAGCAGTCTCTGTATTTCCCTCTAAAACAACTCTGTCTGGTAACGTTGTGTTATTATCTCATAGCGTGGTGAATGTGCAGGTCACAACTTGTCCACCAGAGCGTTGTGGAGTTGTTGGATTGTGTATTTGATGAGTTTGATGAGGGAAACCAAGAAATCCCATAATGAGCCTCCGTAGCGTAGCTCTGAGCAGCTCACGGCTCTGCTCCGCCGTTCTAAAAACAGCTTGCACCGACAAATAAAGGTAACGAACCTACTGCTATGACTATAGGGATTATGGCAATGGGCCAGTTGGACAAAATGTTGAACTTTTCCTTTAACATACTGGGCCTAAAAATACACAAAAATCACATTTTTGTACAATCAAATTAAAACTCATCATATCTCCAGTTTTACACGATCGATCAACATCAAACTAAAACTGGGAGCGAGTTTCACATCTGCTCTTTTGACTGAAGTTGACAGGTGACCTCGTTTTTTTGTTACATCGCTTTGAAAAAGGTCACGAGCCCCCTGGAGGGCTGGAGTGTCTGTTTGCAGACGCTTCAAACAACAGTGAAGTAAAGTTAAGTCATGTAAATAAAGTAAAGTCATGTAAATATCTGTACAACACAGCCTGCTCTGGTTCTTTAATGATGATACAGTCTGATGGATAATGATGTGGAGGTGAAGATGTATCGTTCCAGCTCAGCGGGTCGTCTCCTCCTCGCCGCCGAGTCGACGTCTCGCTCTTCTGATTAGACTGAAGAGCAGCCCAAAAAAAGAAAAGATATAAAAAGAAGAGTAGAAGTGTAATTGAAAGGTTGAGGACTTGATAAAGACGCTGACAGCCTCACGCCGGCTGGAGGAGCTGATTAGAGGCTGAGAGCGAGCGCAGCAGCAGCAGCAGCAGCAACCAGAGCCAATTAGCTGCGTCAGGAGAAACAAACGCTCATCATGAACATAATCTGTCTCTGAGTGTGAGTGTGTGTGAGCGCGTCGCAGCCTGAAGCAGCTCGTTACGGAGCAGCGAGGTCCAAGTGAGACGTTCCTTCAGACACAGTTTCTACTTCCTGCTGCTGCTGCTGCTGCTGCTGCTGGTTGGTGGAGACGTGTTGAGTCGACGTGAAGCTGAGAAGAAGCCACTCACATTTAATTCTCCAGTCGGTGACTTCAGCTCTGACCTCCTCCTGTTGCTGTCAGACTCGGTCCTCTCTGCTGCGCTGTAGATAATATACAGTGTTTTGTCAGGTCACACTGACTCTGACCTTTGACCTTTGACCTTTGACCAACAAAATCCAATCAGTTCATCCTAGTTAGTCAGTTTTAGTTTATTTCGGACATGTTAAAAGAAATAAAACATAATACAGAAATGGACAGACATAACATATAAAAACTTTGCAAAGACAACACATGAACAAAATAAAATAAAATAACTGAAAATAAAGATAATTTGATCTTTTTGTTTGTTTGTTTTTTCATATCCGAAAAGGAGTGGGAAGAAGTAAAACTTATTTACTCCCACCCCTTATTCATAAATGATCTATCAAGTTATCTAGTCCTTATAGTCTAATCTCGTCCTTAAATCCCAGGTGATATTTGCGCCAAATGTGAATTAATTCCCATCAGGAATAAAACCTGAGGTCACAGTGAGCCAGATTATGTAATAATGTAGTAATGACAACTTCTGTTATAACACTGTAGTTAGGCTACTACTGAATACTCATATAAAAATGTTGTAATGACTACTGAGTACTTGTGTAATAATCATGTTCTAATGATTACTAAGTACTCTTTTTATTACACGAGTAATAATACTTGGGTAATAATATAATAATGACAACTGGGTACTAAAATATAAGTAATAACCTGAGAGTACGTGGTAATCACCTGTCGACAGGTGTCATGGCTGCTCTGATCTCAGAACAGTTCAACCTCCAGACTCTGCTGTTTAGAGTCGATACGTCTCAGGTGTTTGACTTTTCATTGAGCTGCTTTAATGATATTTTTTGAAGGCAGTACTGAATGTTCCCGAGGTCAGTGAAGTGCTCACAGCGTCTCATTAGAGGTGAAGCTGCTCGTCCTCATCGATCCACAGCAGCAACAGGACGTCTGCTCTGAGAGGACGGACGACCGGTGTCTCTATGACCTTTATATATTACTCTGGACAGACAGAGTGAAACGTTTCCTGTCTGAGAGGCAGCAGAGGAGGCTGCAGGAGAGGTTACACTTCTACTGGAGTTTAAACTTCTACTGGAGTTTAAACTTCTACTGGAGTTTAAACTTCTACTGGAGTTTACAGTTGTATAATAGTTTAGATAATCCAGATAGATCCAGAGTGAAGGTCTTAGATCCAGAGTGAAGGTCTTAGATCCAGAGTGAAGGTCTTAGATCCAGAGTGAAGGTCTTAGATCCAGAGTGAAGGTCTTAGATCCAGAGTGAAGGTCTTAGATCCAGAGTCAAGGTCTTAGATCCAGGGTGAAGGTCTTAGATCCAGAGTGAAGGTCTTAGATCCAGAGTGAAGGTCTTAGATCCAGAGTCAAGGTCTTAGATCCAGAGTGAAGGTCTTAGATCCAGAGTGAAGGTCTTAGATCCAGAGTCAAGGTCTTAGATCCAGAGTGAAGGTCTTAGATCCAGAGTGAAGGTCTTAGATCCAAAGTGAAGGTCTTTGATCCAGGGTCAAGGTCTTAGATCCAGAGTGAAGGTCTTAGATCCAGAGTGAAGGTCTTAGATCCAAAGTGAAGGTCTTTGATCCAGGGTCAAAGTCTTAGATCCAGGGTCAAGGTCTTAGATCCAGAGTCAAGGTCTTAGATCCAGAGTGAGGGTCTTAGATCCAGAGTCAAGGTCTTAGATCCAGGGTCAAGGTCTTAGATCCAGAGTGAGGGTCTTAGATCCAGAGTGAAGGTCTTAGATCCAGAGACAAGGTCTTAGATCCAGAGTCAAGGTCTTAGATCCAGAGTGAGGGTCTTAGATCCAGGGTGAAGGTCTTGAGTCCAACTTGAAGCTCCTCAGACACAGCTGTTGTTATAGCGATATCTTCAAACCTCTGGAGTTATCCACCTTTTTCCGAACGTCAAAAACGTAGCCTGTTTTGCCGGTTTTGGAATGTTATGTTTACGTTTCCATGGTTTCAGTAGCCGCGGTAAATGCATGGATTTTTTTTTTTTTTCCCCCCAATGAAAATCTGTAAAACGCGTGGATCATCACAGCAGCTTTTAACAGTGGATATCACACAAATTGACATCTGTGTTAAATAGATAGATCCATGCGTTTACCGCAACTATGACAACGCCTGAAAACCATGGAAACGTAAACGTAAAATTCCACCAAACCGGCAAACCGGAAGCCAGTTTTGACCATAGATGACGTTCGGAAACTTGTGGATACGTAACTGGTGTTGTGTAACAGTTGTGTAGTGGCTTTGCAGTGTTTCTTTCATATTTATTGTGTTTATTGAGTCTAAGACAAATGTTCTCCCAGAAAACACTGAGTATATTTTCTCCAATTCTAGTAAATGTTTCAGATGTTGACCTGAGTTCCAACGTAAAAGAACCAACAAAGTAAAACCATTTGTGACTCTGTTGTGTTGTCCTTCCTCTGTGACTTTTCTCTGAGTGAGTTTTAATCACAATGAGTCGTGGATTATTTCCTCGTGTCTTGGTTTTATCCGTCTTCTCCTTCGAGGCCCAGCAGCTCCTGGGCCGTCGTCTCTGCTCTTTTCATTTATTTCCATTTCAACATTTTCGTTCGGTCTCACCGTCGCTTCGTCCTGACACGAGTCAAACAGCCCATTCCATTTGTTCCGACTCCGAAGCGTCCTCATCTCCTGTCGCCCTCAGAGCTTTAGCAGCAGCGGTGGTGAGATTCACTGAGATCAAAGAGCGAAGACGCAGCAGCTACAAAAAGGAGATTAAGAAGATAATTACTTTTCCTCGCAGCCTATTTCCTGTGTGACCTTTGCTTTTTCTTCTCCTCTGCTGCTCGTACGAGGGTCGGCTTTACTCTGAGTCTGGAACGGCGGCTTGTGCGGATCTCGTCAGAATTTAAGAGAGAAACTTCACGTAAATTTAATCCATGATCTAACACACCGTGACACCGTGTCAGATCAAGAGAGATCAAAGTTTAGTTGTAGCAACTTCAGCAAAGACGGCACGATAACAATACACTGCTGTAGATTCCTCCACCAGCCAACCTCCACCAAAAAAGACGCTCATAGCCACAAATAATGCTCAGAACAGCACCAAACTACATCAACAGTACAAACAGAGTCCCATCCCATAATACGAGGCATCAAACACCTGCTGGCTTTGACTGGTTTCTATTGGAAAGAGACGAAAACACCAACTCACCCACTCTCCTCCAGCTGCAGAAGCCCTGACGAGTCGATCACCGAGTGCATCACTGTTCCTCTCTGTTTCTAACAATAACTAGTGAGAGTTAGGGCCCTTTCACACCGGAGACGTATTTTTCGCGCGAATAATTCGCGCATCAATATTTTTTTTCGAATCCCGGTTTTCATCACGGATCCTTTCACATCGACCGCGAATGTGTCGCGGCGAAAATGCGACATAATTTTTTTTCGTCGTGCGGTCGATTTTTCCGAGCTTTCGCCCGGCGAATAAACGCATCAACCAATCATGTGCCGTGAAAAGGAGGTACGTCACACCCCCACGTCAGAACACACACAGCTGTTTCCCATAACAGACGGTGGCCGCACAGTCTCTCACAGGAAAAATAAGTTGTTTCACCGTCTTTGCTCTGATCTCTGCCAGTCAGCCTCCACCTGCTGTCTCTCTGGGCACGTACACACACACAGACACACACACACACACACACACACACGGACATGCGGGCGCATGGACACGTGCTTGGCCGCTAATGTAAACAATAAATAACCTGTGTCTCGGAGGAGAGGAGAGGAGGAGAAGAGAGGAGGAAGAGGAGGAGGAGGAGAGAGGAGGAGGAGAAGGAGAGGAAGAGGAGGAGGAGAGAGGAGGAGGAGGAGAGGAAGAGGAGGAGGAGGAGAGAGGAGGAGGAGAAGGAGAGGAGGAGGAGGAGGAGAGAGGAGGAGGAGAAGGAGAGGAAGAGGAGGAGGAGGGGGGGTAAGTGGAAAGAGGAGAGGAGGAGGAGAAATAGCAATAGTGTGTTCATATCAGATATTGATCAGTGATCAGACAGTGAGCTGCTGCTGTGTTGAGTAAAGTTGGTAACAAGACGACAGTGGCATAACGTAGCGAATACATGAGGGATAATTAACAGATTAAAGACATGACGTGGAGGCGAAGAACCAGCCGTCGCAAAGCGAAACTTTTGAATATAATTGTCGCATCTGTCGCATATTCGCGTCGCCGTCGGTGTGAATGGTTTTGATGCGAAATATTTGGCCGCGAATATTTCGCAATTTCGTGTCGTTTATTCGTTACGTCCGCGGTGTGAAAGGGCCTTTAAACAGAGAAATGAACAGAGTTGAGTTGATCATATTCATAAATGACAGATAAACACATTGTAACATGTTATGTAATAATCCATTGATCCACTGATGGATTATGAAAGGCGTCGTTGAAAACAAATACTCAGGACCGGGAGGAGGCTCAGCAACACAGCGGAGAAGAGACCGGACTTGCAGATTCGCTAAATGATACTATAAATGAATTTATGAATCGATAAAAGTCGTATTTTGATCAACATTATGTTTCAAATTAATTATTCTACTCATAAACCCCGACAGGATGTATGAAACCCCTCCTGTCGGGGTTTATTCTCCATAACAACCTCCAAACTATACATTATCCCTTACTTAAAGGGATACGCCAAGATTTTTTTAATTACGTATCTTGCCTCACTCCCAAGTCCATGGCAAGCTGATAGACACCAACAAACCCTCCGTTTTGACCGGTCTGGACCCGTTAGCGGCATTTGACCGCTCAAGATGCCTTACCGGAGAGTTTTGTCAGCTCTGAGACCAAGATCGGCCCGCCGGTTTCCGTTTAGAGTTGCTGAAGAGTTTCTCTGATGACTTTAGGTGGAGGCAGGCTAACACTACCTATACACTTCCAGTGTTCGAGCTAAGCTAATTAGCGACTTTAGGTGGAGGCAGGCTAACACTACCTATACACTTCCAGCGTTTGAGCTAAGCTAATTAGCGACTTTAGGTGGAGGCAGGCTAACACTACCTATACACTTCCAGCGTTTGAGCTAAGCTAATTAGCGACTTAAGGTGGAGGCAGGCTAACACTACCCATACACTTCCAGTGTTTGAGCTAAGCTAATTAGCTACTTTAGGTGGAGGCAGGCTAACACTACCCATACACTTCCAGTGTTTGAGCTAAGCTAAGCAGCTGTGCGCCAGCTCCCTTGTTACTGCACGCGCAGTCGAAAGGATGGTGTCTATCAGCTTGTCATGGACTCGGTTGTGAGGCAAGACACGGAAAAAAAAAATGTTGGCGTATCCCTTTAAATTGACGTCCACTGTTCTTCTGCCATCCGTCATGGCGGTCATATTTCCCGCAAGTGGAACGTGACGTCACGTGCAAAGGGTCAATGGAAACCAGGCAAAGCTAGCAGGTGTTTGATGCCTCGTATTATGGGATGGGACCCTGTTTGTCCTGTTGATGTAGTTTGGTGCTGTTCTGAGCATTATTTGTGGCTATGAGCGGCTTTTATGATGGAGGTTTGCTGGTGGAGGAATATTTATTTATGTATTTATTTAAAGGTTTAAAGATCAGGGACATTGCACATTAATAAAAACATTAAAACAAATGTAAACATGCCAGAATTAGCCAAAAGGCTATTTTGCATCGGTTGTCCCTGGACTGATGTTAAAAGTCACCCTAAAAGAAAATATAATCATTTAAATTATCAGCATACAAATAATACAGTCAATGATTAAAAAGCTAAATCTGAATAGTGGACAAAAGACGGAGAGCTCAGTAAAGGTCCATGCATACACACACAAACTAACTAACATAAAACTCAACTCAAACAGCAACACCAACATCAACAGAAAAAAAAAGTTAAAAAAAAGTAGACAAGACACAATAACATAATACACATTAAACACATTAGAAGCCATGCACAAAAAGCAGCAATACTAGACAATTAATACACTGACAGACAACATGACGGAAAAATGTAATGTTCACAGCCTTGACCACTAATTAGCCACTTTTTAAAAAAGTGTTTAAAGGCATAGCCTGCCTTAAAGCATAGAAGTTGCTACAAGTAGAGAAGCCAGCAGTCGTCAAACTTGATCTCTGTTATACAATGGGTTAAACTTACGGCGGAATATCCCTTTAACATCAGTAGAAAAGTTTCTCCCTTCACGTCGTGGACATCGTTCATCTTGTCTCGTCTTCCTGCAGCAACACACACACACACACACACTCCTTTCATCTCCTGCGCTGTCAGGGGAAAGTACAGTGAAGGGTGAAGCTGCTTTCATCTCTGCACATCTGTTTGAGAGGGGAAGTGCAGCCGGGGGGTCAAAGGTCAGAGGTCAGAGGTCACCCTGCTGTACCACAACGCCTCAGCTCTTCCTGGTGGTTTAGGGTCGTGTCTGCACTTTGACCTCTGACACACAGTCAAACTGCTGAGTCATCCCGTCACATCGTCGTCGTCGTTGTGCTGTGTCAGGTGGATCAGCTCTTCTCTGGAGCTTCTTGCCTTCACATACATAATTGTGACCCGATCCATCAAAATGAGTCACAGTGACCCAAATTTCAAAGTTGGGATTTTGGTATCAATGGAAAGATTAGAAAATAAGCTTTAAAATGATACCCTAGTCAGAGTCATACATTTGATGGTTTTCGAGATGTGGCCATTTGAATTACGATCTCCTACTCTCTTATTCTGTTCTAAAACCTGAGAAAATAGCAGTTAAAGTTTTTGCCAGTGACTCTGGCATCTGTTCCTGTACCACGTGATTACACGCACCCTATACGGTCCCTTGTTGTCATAGAGACGCCATTCAATGACCCTCGGAAAGCAGAGAATCTCACAATTCAGATGCTTTTTACAGCTCGTTTCTATCATAAACGGTTCAGAAGTTGTCATGTTTTGTTGACATTTTGTAAAACATGTGCAAGCGTGTACGTTCGGTTTAGCATCGATGCTACGCTCTGTTAGCATCGATGCTACGCTCTGTTAGCGCCGATGCTACTCGGTTTAGCATCTGTTTCTGTATCCGTCCCTTCTCGTCATAGAGGCAACATTCAATGACCGTCGGAAAGCGGAGAATCCCGCGATTCAGATGCAGTTTACAGCTCGTCTCTATCATGAACGGTTCAGAAGATATTTCATGTTTTGCACCGAAGCAACACTCATTTTCAGAGGGTTTAAGTTGCAGGTCAACTTTAATCATCATTTACGTGCCTTTTCTCAATTATCTGGACTGTGAAACTTTGGGAGATTGTTTTTGAATGTCATTGCTTTGAAATTAGGGTAAAAAATTTTTTTTGATTTTCTATGGGTTTTCCATGTTATCAGCTGATTATCTAACAATAGAACGTTGCGAATTCCGACTCATTTTGATGGAACGGGTCACAATTAATCTTTCCAATCTCTTTGCATCTTTGTACATTTTTTTATTCACAAAGTAGCTAAACAACAAAAATGAATAAAAACAGACAAACACACAAACAAGGCAAACAATCAATCAATCAATTTGTTTATTTCGGGCATGTCAATTTAAATCATCATCATCACACTTCATCTTAGTTCAAATAATACAATACACATGTGGCCGAAAGGGAAAGCAGGGAGAAGCAAAAGCTTATCTAGTCCCGCCCTCATTACCCACAGAATAAAAATCTTTTCATAATCAGATCATATAATCTTTTCTTTTGTTTTTTCTTTTTTACATTTTGACATAACATGTTACAGCAGTAGGTAGTATACAGAGCTGCAGTCTAGCTCTAGACAGTACATACTGAGGCAGCTACTTCCCAAATTAGGCTCTCTAATAAAGAAAGAGAAAGAAATATAATAAAATGAAATGAAATAAATAAAAGATAAATATAACTAAATTAAATAACTAAATATCTAAATAACTATGGGTAAATGAAAAGGGGAGTGCCTGTTCATGTGCCTGTGTGTGTGAGTTAAACTCCTTAATTTGATATATCCACTGTTTTGTTCAGCCTTTCTTTGCAGTATAGCTTATTCCAAATATGTGTTTGTTCCCTATTTATAAAAGTTAGTCTTTCCATATCTAGACTTTGCTCTTTGAGTTCTGAATTTGTCCCTAAATTGATCATGAATGTGTCTTTGATCATGAATGTGTCTTCAAGTAACTTCAGTAACTCAGGAAATCACAGTAATTTACCAGTAAAACAAATGTAACATATGTTCATACATTGAATTTCCATGTATGAAATATATGCACACATAAAATATGTCCTATACATAATAATACATGTTAGAAATTGGAACAGTTTCATATAGTAACATATTATGTCCAGACCATATAAATAAGCTCATTCATGTATACATACTTTGACATATACTATATATTATGCATATATATGTATTTATTAATATGACATAAACATTATATATATCTAAATATATGTAAGACAGGTATATAAAATGATCAGAAAAAACTGTATTAGCACATATGGTTTATATGTTGTTTTAAATTTGCATATATAAATTATCGTCAGACATACATGTATTAGGCTACTGTTTCTACAACATCGTATATGTTGTAAAATTACATCTTCTTATATCCAGTGGGTGATAATAATGCTTATTACTGGATGTCACTCATCTCTTTATATACGTATATGTTCACCTTCCCCCATGGAGCGTCCCTCCCAGTTACCACGGTGATATAACTGTCACTGCCAGCGTGTATACGGCTACAGCTGTTGTTTCAGTGATGAGGTATTTACAGCTTCTCTTGTGGGACAAAGTGAAAGATTCAGCACTCAGAGGGCAGCGAGGTGACCTTTAGCCTCCAGGTGTGTGTGTGTGTGTGTGTGTGTGTGTGTGTGTGTGTGTGTGTGTGTGTGCAGTATAACGTATGGATAGCATAAACACTGCAAAAACTCAAAATCTTCCCAAGAATATATGCCTTATTTCTTGTCAATTTCTAGTCAAAACTAACCTCTTTCCACTTAAAATAAGACTCATCGCCTAAAATCAACTTGTTTTAAGATCATTTTCATTTGTTTCAAACAAATTTTCACTTGAAATAAGTAGAAAAATCTGCCAGTGAAAGCAGGTTTTTTGTGCTTGTAAGAAAAAATCTGCTCCACTATCAGATTATTTCCATTGAAAATCTGCTTGAAAGAAGTAAAGAGTGTCTAAAAACAAGCTACTTTTTAAATGCGATGAGTCTTGTTTTAAGTATAATGAGATTTGTTTTGACTAGAAATGACATTTTGACTAGAAATAAGACAAATATTCTTGGTAAGATTTTGAGTTTTTGAGAGTGAAGAAGGAACTTTCCCTGGATGGATGGATGGTTTGAGAGAGGAAACCAGAGCTGCAGAGGGAGAGTATTCTTAGAGCGGCGGTTTCGGTTTCAACAAACGCCTCGGGAAAGATCAGAATCGGCAGAAAGCTTTTAGCGCGGCGAGGTTTCTGCAGCCTCACCGTTCACTTCCTGCTCCGAGGTTATTAAAGCCTGAAACAATAGAGGCGGCGGGACAGGAACAGCAGGCCGGAGGAATGTCATCACGCCTCTGGAGACTTCCTGAGGCTCCGACATCGAGACTCACATCTGAGAGGGAAGCCAATAAAGTCTGGACGCTCAGCATCCCAGCAGCAGTCTGGAAGATCCACAAACACCAAAACCATCTCTGCTCATCAGACTGATTCATACACATCTGACTGTAACACACTCCGACCTGTAGTTTCTGCCTGCACACTGGGATTAATGATGTTCAGCTGCACATTTAGAGACTGAGACAAAACAGACACTTTGAATTTGGTCAGATGCAGGTTGATATGGATGCATGAGGATGGACACACAAAAGCAAAAGATGCACAATTAAAAAAATGGTTTGGTCAGTTGTTTGGTAGAGATCGGGTAAATTCACACATCGTCTAAGTATGAGAGCATATGCATAGGCTATAATTTGTTTATGTAAAGGTATATAAAAAATGTCAGTCTAATGTTTAAAAAAAAAATTTTATAAGATGGCAATTCAAATATACATAATTTCTATGCTTATACTTTACATATAGGCTAGGCTAAAGACAGGCTATAGGATGGATGCACAGTTAATAATGTAGGCTAATATAATTCATACATTGATAAATCAATTTATATGATAGTTCCAACCACTAATACATTTTTTTTTTAAAATTACATAGCTTCTTGTTTGTAAACTGAAAACTTGTGTGGCCTTTAGATATTGCAATGTAGGCCTAATGCGCATACGTAAACAAGCAGGAAAAGTCATAGGAATTGAATTAGCACTGATTGTCTGTGAAATCATCATCATTTTGTGACAAAATACAGCCACAGGATTAATGTAGTTTCTTTATAACTTTTCTCAGTGCGTGTGTTGTGAATTACAAAGTCGTAAAACAAAAAATCTACCAGGCTATTGTTAGCCATTGTTAGCACGGCCTGCGTTGTACTTGGCACACGTAGATATACTGACTAGATGCCGCGTTCCCAGGCAGCTCTATTGAGTGGAATACGTCAACGCGGCGGCCATCTTGGTCAGGGGGAAGCCGTGTCTACTTAACTGCACTAGTCAACAGAGGCAGACGTCTATCAACCATTAAAACCATCATAACTCACTGAATATTCAACCGATTTTCAAGCCGTTTGGGTTATTATAAATGTCAGACATATAGCCTATGTATTAATGATACAACAACACATGTTTTTTATGTGTTAAACATACACTTACACACTCAGACACACACCCACATGCATAAATACACTAAAATTTGTTCTACAAGGGTCTGATCGGGTCTGACTGCTGGTCAGACGTATATGGTCAGAAACCCCGGACCAAGATGGGATGCGCTGACGTACGCTGAGAATCAGAAGGCGAAGGCGGCATCTAGTCAGTATAGGCAACGACGGTTTATGTATCTTTGGTATAGGCTATGGCTTAGTGATGTGCGGATCGATACTGAAATATCGATACTTCCGATACCAGGTCTGTGTGCTCAAAAATCGATTCTCAAATGAAAATATCGATACTTTTGATACTTCATACTTGTGGTAATGTATATCATTAACAGGAACATGGTGGAAAGTAACTAAACTATTGAGACCTTGTCTAAATGACATGCAGTTTTTAGGAACTACTTTTTCTTCCGCCTGGGTAAGTGCGTAATGCGTAACCCGCTGCTCACTCAACAGTCAGTCTGTCTCAGTCTGTGTAGAGTCTCAGCTCCACAAACAGCCAAGACAGATATCTGTGGGAAAATTATAAATAATATTTTGGTTTAATGGTTTTATTATTTTTACAATATGTTCTTTTTTTAGTGTTTGAAACACCATTTTCACATATTTTGTATGACTGTGTGAGTCCTCTGTTTTTTTCTGTTTTTGTATTAGCTTGGCTATATTGTAAAGGAGGCTGCTACCTCAATATACTTCAGAGTTTAAAATAAATAGATACATATGTTACTCTGATGTCTTGTATCCTTAGGAAGCTATGACTTCAAATACACTACTTTTTTTTTTAGATTTACCAGGCACATTAGGTATATTTGCACAAAGTATCGGTATCAGATCGGTATCGCCGATACCAGCCTGAATTTTACTCAGTATCGGATCGGAAAGCAAATTTGTGGTATCGAACATCACTACTATGTTGGTTGTTAGCCGAGAGCTTCACTGTCACTATGACTTTGAGTCTCAGATCTTCCTCCTTTGTTCAGAGGCCTTACTTGGCTTTTTTCCCCCTCAGTGTAACTTTAGAGCTGCAGAAGCTTTCAGAGAGCAACACAACAACCACACACACTCATCTGTGATAAATCCCATTGATGGATTAATGCCCCCCCCCCTCTGCCCAGGTGACTCAGTGTGACCAGAGGTGGCAGCTGTCTGAGTCTCTGAGTCTCTGAGTCACCCTGAGTGTCCAGACTCCACCACCACCGCCATCAGCCATTAGGGCTGGGTATCGTTTAAAACATTTCGATACCAGTACCGATACCAGTACCCTTAACACGATACTGATACCAAGTGAGTACTTCATGCGATACTTTTTTTCAACTTCCTTCCATACTAATCATGTGAAAAGAAAGCAATCAGTTGCATGAATGTCACCACTCCTCCCCATTCAAAAGATTTTTACTAGAGATGAGCAATGAATAGTCATTCAATCAAAAAAAAAAAAAATCAAATAGTTTATGAGACAATCGTCTTGTCTGAAAAAGTGTAAATGTTTCCTTTTCACTGGCGCAGAAAGAGAAACATGGAAAGACTCCACCAGAAAGTTCTGTGTGAAACTCTGTCAAATAAAAAACAAATGAAACTGAGGTGCAGTGCCAACTCTGCAAGGTGCAGATTCTGATTAGAAGCGGCTGGAAAATATTGACGTTTTACACCGGGAGAGGAGACTTCCTCGTTTAGATTGCGAGCAAAACCATAGAAACAGTCTTTTTTTCTTGATCTGAGTACAAAAAGAATCGATTGCAGGTATCGATTGACAGGCGCAGTTTCGATACTACTTGGTACTGCGTTGTTTCGGTCGATACCTGAAAAGTATTGAGTACCGATACCCAGCCCTATCAGCCATTGATTATTGTTTCCTCCTCTGGTCTCGTTGATGTCAGGGCCGGCCGCTGGCATAAACCCTCTATGCGGTTGTTTAGGGCCACAGCCGTTAGGTGGGGGGCCACATGATCAGAAAGGTACCGGGGTTCATCAAGTCATTTAAACATCCTGAGGTCTGCACGTGCAGCTATGAGCTTTATATGTAATGTGAAGTCAATATTCAGCTTCTTTTATCTCACATTTGAGACATTTGGTGAAAATAGAACGGCAGAATGACAACATTTATGCTCAAAAAACAATCTTACAAAATGTCATTTTAGACTTGTTTTCTACACTTATCTATTACTGTATTCACATCCTATTTCAAGCACCAAAACAGTTCATTCTCATGACTGAAGGAGTGTTTTCACAAGGGATTTGACATTTTTCAAAAAGCAGACCTCAAATTTCCAGCATTTGGCCTAAATTATTTCTTTCTACAGTGTTCTAGGACAAACTGGCCTCAGTGTGCTTACAGCGGAGGTTCTAATATTTAGACATAAAACACTGGAGTATTGTTACATCTGCAAGTATCTTAAAAAGATACATTTAAGAAAATATGTAAAAGTTGAGAAAATGGCCTCAAACCTCAGAGGGATAAACACGTCTGTATTCAGTTTTACACTTTCATTTCTTTTTATTAAGGAGTTCATCATACAACACAGACAACAAGACAAACACAAGTAAAATAGAAAATAGAAAATAAACATTTTGCGCCTTATATGCAATTTGGGATCACAAGCCCCCAGCTAACCACGCACACTAACTACCTAACTTCACCTACCTACCCTTACCAACTATACCTTTCCTAGCAGTGACGGGCCCGGGCCGCTGCGTGTTCAGCTCCCATACCCGGACCCGCCCCCGCTGACTAAACCTTTAAGTGCACGATCAGCCAGGAGCCCGTGTATCCGGATGTAATAATTCCAGAGTATTTATGAAAACAAATATGGCATAACATAATCCAAATTTGCAAGGCGAGAAAGCTTTAAAAAAAAAAAAATATATATATATATATACAAAAAATACAAAACACAATAACAGGACATATTAAACAAAACAGACATTACAAAAAAACAAAACAAAAAAAACAAACAAAGGGGAAGAGCAAACATAAACAGACAAACCAAGCGAACAAAACCAATGACGATAACAACCTTATATTATTTTAAATAATTCATGTATTCAGTTTTAACCAGTGATTTGGTGTTTGCGCTTAGAGTGCAGGGCCACAGACAAAAATCTTGTTTAGGGGGGCCACCAACATCCTAGAGCCGGCCCTGGTTGATGTGGACACCATCCACTAACACACAGAGGAATGTAGCAACCAAAAACGTAATAAAAGCCAATAGCGTAATAACAGCCAATAATGTAATCATTTTGGCCATTTTAAATGTAATAAAGCAGTAATGTAATAACATGCCAATAATGTAATAAAACTTTTGAGCTAATAACGTAATAACTTTTTGCCAATAATGTATTAAGTTATTACATTATTGGCTGGTAATAACTGGTGCCGATAATGTAATAATACATAATTATGTTGATAGCCTACAATGCTTACATCTTCCGTTTGCAAACATATCATTAAGAATGGTAGAAGTGAGAGAGAGAGAGGTGAAAGATAGTACAACATCTTGGATGACAGGACTATGTCATCCACTATACCTATTTGTGATTGGCAAACTGCACAAAACTGCATAAAAGCCTTTAATTTTCAAGAACTGCCGTTACATTATCGGCACCAGTTATTACATTTTCAAAGGTTTTTTTAATACTAGGCCAATAACGTAATAACTTATTACATTATTGGCAAAAAAGTTATTACAATATTGGCTCAAAAATGTTATTACATTATTGGCTTTATTACATTTAAAATGTCCAAAATGATTACGTTATTGGCCGTTATTACGTTTTTGGTTGCTACAAGGAACCACACCATTAGAGCAGCAGCGACACAGAGATCTGCTCCTGATTGGCTCATCATGTGGTTATGGAAGTGACAGTTTGAACGGCGCCGTGCTGCAGCTCGGGGTCGAGCTGTCGAGCTGTGAGTCAGCAGCAGCTCGGCAGCTCGCTGACGGCTCTCTGGCTCTAATGAAGTCTGCTGCCAATCACTCCCTTTACCAGAGGCTCAGCACAGGAAACTGACTCCAGACCAGCCAGATGAGATGTTGACCAAATCTAAATGCACCTGTCGCCTACTTCACACTAACAACCATGAACAAAAATCCATATTTGCAAACAGAATGCCACACCCATACTTTGCAAGTAAAGATATCCATTTCATTACATACATAGGCCTACTTAAAGGGACAACGAGGAGTTTCTCCATCGGCAGAACGAAAAATTCCGCGACAATAAAAAAGTCTCATATTAATGTGGATGAATCTACGTTACCACTTGTTAATGGTCCATTTTAGATAAATCTATGGTTTTGTCTCTATCGTTATTTTGTTATTATTAGTGGTGGTGGAAATGCTGGGCGAGCCGACCAGCGTTTCTTTACTTTCGGTTTCGTGGCGAGTCATGAGAATAACGCCGCCGAATCGCCGTTTATGGTGGGAACTACGACGGTATGTGATCGTCTTCCAACCTCTGACTTTAATTCTTGATGAATGAAAACATGAGTCTGTCTTGCGCCGGTCAAAGAATTTCACGGTGCGGAGGCTCATAAATGTAGTGTGAAAATACTTCGCTTTTACAAAACTCCTCGTTGTCCCTTTAATTTTTATGACATATCTTTTACACTTTTATATTTAAATGTGTGTCTTGATAGATTATATTTTTATATTTTGTGTATTTATTTTATTTAAATGGCATCCTGAACAGATGAAAACACTAGTTCAATCTCTGTAAACCATGTAAATCATGTATACAGGTGAATCTCAATAAATCAAAATATCATGGAAAAGTCCATTTCCAGCAGCAGTTCAAGTGTAAACAGCCCCAACCGAGTATTGAGTGCATAAAGATGGAGATACATGTACTGTTTAGAAGGCCAACATTTCCATATTAGAAATGCCTTTTTTAATTGGTCTTTTGTAATATTCAAATGTAAGCCTAATCATTACAATTAAAAGAAATAAAAATAAAGACATGACATGTTTCATTCTGTGTGTGATGGATCTATTCTCTATAATGTATTAGTTTCACCTTTTGAATTGAATTACCGACATAAATAAAGTTGACTTTGACTTTGACTCACTGATTGTGGACACTTGTCTGATCCCAAATCAGTTCAACAACCTCTGAGTGGTCTGTGTCTGTGTTTGAGAGGGAGGGAGATGTTGTTGAACTGTTTTGGGTTTAATCTGAACACTTGTGCTGTTTTATCTGGACGAGTGTCAGAGTTCAAGTTTAGCTGTTTAATTAGCCTAAATGATGCTCAAGTGGCAGGTCACACAACATCAATGAGAAGAGGAGAAAATGAAGAAATGTGGTCGTCTGTGTTGCAGAGAGGAGATCCAATCTCATATTTTGAAACTTGAGTTGATTAATCCTGCGGATTTTTATCATGTTCATGTAACAAAAGCCAGTGGCATCATTATTGCCTAAACTGCAGAAGCTAAGCTAAGCTAGGCCATTGTTCCCATTGTGTTTTAATGGTAAATTGGTTGTATTTTAATAAGAAACCACATTTTAACGGTTCTGATTCACTCTCGTTTCTCTTTTTAAATTTACTGCATTAGGTTACCACAAACTCAACACTTCCTGTGTGTGTCCTTTTCAAATCATGATTGGGCTCTTATTGTGAAATATCACACAGGAAGGTCCAGTGTACAGCGACTTTTGAAATCTGAATCTTTGCCTTCAGAACATTAATACATTTGCAGTGATGCAATTAAAAAGGTTGTTTTTGTTTCTATTTCTGTCAATGCAACGTATTCCTATATTTTAAACACTACTTTTACTATACAGCAAAAACTCAAAATCTTTCCAAGAATATTTGTCTTATTTCTCGTCAAAATGTCTCATTTCTATTCAGACTAATCTCTTTCCACTTAAAACAAGACTCGTCACCTAAAAATTAACTTGTTTTTAGATCATTTTCACTTGTTTCAAACAAATTTTAACTTGGAATAAGTAGAAAAATCTGCCAGTGAAAGCAAGTTTTTTGTGCTTGTAATAAGAAAGAAAAACTTGCTCCACTATCAGATTTTTCTACTTATTTCAATGTTTGAAAAAAGTAAAAAAATGTCTTAAAAACAAGCTACTTTTTAATGTGATGAGTCTTATTTTAGGTATAATGAGATTTGTTTTGACTAGAAATGACATTTTGACTAGAAATAAGAGAAATATACTTGGTAAGACATTTGAGTTTTTGCAGTGTAGGCTACTACTTATATGAACCTGTGTAACTCCATTCATTGTAATGTTTTCCAGCTGTGTTTGTACCTTTCCCTTCGGTGACCTCTGAGCTGCTCCAGATGTTTGGGTCCGGTCCAGGTGTTGTCAGAGGAGATGTAAACTGTGACTGAGTCTGACTCCATCTCTGTGTCTGTCTCGTCTCTCCACAGTGCTGTTCGTCTGCTGCTCCCCCGACGTCTTCAGGAAGCTGATGGTCCAGTTCAGACGGGCCGACCTTCCTCACGAGCAGTACGTCTTCTTCTACATCGACGTCTTCGGGGCCAGTCTCAACTCGGAGAACCGCCAGCCGTGGGCGCGCGGCGACGAGGACGACGCCGTCGCCAAGGAGGCCTTCCAGGTAGAGATGTAGTCCTGGAGACGACATCATTGTCTCGGTCTCGATCGAGCTGGACAAACGTCTCTTTGGTTTATATGATGTAATTATACAACAAGTAGTTCCGACCAAGGAATCTGATTGGTCAATAAGACATTTAGAACGTGCTCAAATCAGCATTACAGCACGGCTGACTCATCACTGAAAATATTACTTCGCCATGTCATGTTGTTTACACATCTCCATGGCAACATGGACTTTTCCCCCTTTTATTTTGAAAAACGTCATTTATTACTCGTGAAAATAACAAACTACACTGACCTCCTGTAGGTTGTTCCGGACAGCTGCCAAAGTCACATTTATAGAACAATTATTTTATTTTATTTTTTGTTAATATATTGTAAACTTCCCCGTTACAGACGAGAGGATTGTCTCCCTCCCATGTGTGTAACGTTACAAAGTCGGAGAGTTGTGATCGCGGTGAATATGTTTTTTTAAAATATGGCCTGGAGCTGAATATTTTCATTGGGTAAAACGGAGGTGATGACCTGTATGTTTCTCTCTCTCCCTCTCTCTTGCTTGCGCCTTTTGGGCTTTTAAATAATCTGGAGTAATCGTTTGGCTTTCTCTATCAGCTGTGTCGGCGACACGGCGCTATAACTTCATTTACATGCAGAGTTTGCGGTTGTAGAAGCTACATCTGTGAAAGGAAAAAAAACGGCATCTTTGTTATAACTTGGGCGAGTTTGTGCAGTGTTGATTTAGTTCGGGAAAGTCCGAGACCGCGTTAAAACATGAACGTCAGCTCAGAGTTCACTCATCTGGGACTAGAAAATCATTTCTGTTGCTAGGTCGTTACTAAGGTTCGGACTATTTGCTGTAGTGGTGAACTAGGTTCCATTACACATAGGAGTCTACTGACGTGACTGATTGTGTTTCAGTTATTAGTCAGACCCCATTTATTTCCATGGAAACGGGAAGCACACTCGCAAAAAATTTTAAATTTTGAGAGCAAAACGTCCATCAACATGAATATTTATTTAATTATACGCTCTATTTTGTTGGTAATTGTTGTATAATCGCAATATTACCCTCGAGGGTGTGCTTAAACGTAATTTGAGCACGACGGTGATGCGGTCAGGACCGAGGCGCTTGCCCGAGAGGTCACCTCTCGGGTAATATTGCTTAATTCAATAACTTTAAAGAGATAGTTCAACATTTAGGCAAATTGTCCCATTGCCATAATCCCTATAGTCTTATAGCAGTAGGTTCGTTACCTTTAATTGTCGGTGCAAGCTATTTTTAGAACGGTGGAGAAGAGCCGTGAGCTGCTCAGAGCTACGCTACGGAGGCTCATTATGGGATTTCTTGGTTTCCCTCATCAAACTCATCAAATACACAATCCAACAACTCCACAACGCTCTGGTGGACAAGTTGTGACCTGCACATTCACCACGCTATGAGATAATAACACAACGTTACCAGACAGAGTTGTTTTAGAGGGAAATACAGAGACTGATGATGAAAAACTGTCCCTGCATGAGTTTCCCTCTAAGGCTGCGTTCAGACTGCCAGCAAAAATCCGATTTTTAGCCCATCCAGATTGGAACTGGATGGCTCTTTTTAAGTCTGAACAGTCCCAAATCACATGAAATCCGATTTTTGAAAAACGGATCGAAACCACCTCCAGGAGGTAGTTTCAGATCGCATTTGGACAGATGCGTCTCAGTCTGAACAGCTCCAAACACTCAGATCGGTTTTGACTGTCCGTGACGTCACTCTCCGCGGCGCCGTCACTGTGTTTCAGGTCCCGTATGGCCCCGTGAGCTCCAGTTAAATATCAATTTCCTCCTTGTTACTTTTCTTTTATGCAAACTACCGTGTTGTCGGCGACAGGAGTGATGGCGACGGCGCGCTCCCAGCTCTGGGGTGCTGGAGTTTCCCGTCTCTGTGGCTGCACACACACACACACGCACACCAGTCTCTGGTACACGTACACGTACACGTACACACACACCGGGCGGGCTGAGGTTGAAACTAGTGGGGTAGTGCGGCTGCAGCACCGGGCAGATCACTGTGCTGCAGCTGATCTGCCCGGTGCTGCAGCCGCCGCGTCCGCGAGGCATCGCCTGTCACATACGGCGGAGCCTCCGCTCCGACGTCGTTGCTACAGCAACCTGTCAGATGGGTCAATAATGTGGCCCAGTCTGAACAGAGCCAAATGCGATTTGGACACTTGCTAAAAACAGTGTGGACAGTCAGCCCTAAAAATCGGATATGAGAAGGAATCAGATTTGAATCAGATTTGCCTGCAGTCTGAACGCGGCCTAAAACAACTCTGTGTGGTAACGTTGTGTTATTATCTCATAGCGTGGTGAATGTGCAGGTCACAACTTGTTTAGATTTTAGATCAAATCATCATCTATCTATCTCTTTACAGGTGCATCTCAATAAAAAAGTTCATTCAAAATTCAAAACTTTATTTATGTCAGCAATTCAATTCAAAAAGTGAAACTAACCCATTACATAGGCCTAGAATAGATCCATTACAACTATTTCATGTCTTTATAACTATTATTACTTTAATTATAGGCCTAATGATTATGGCTTCCATTATAATGAAGAGCTAAAGATCTGTATCTCAAAAGATCAATTTAAAAAAACATTTTAGAATGAAATCTAAAATGGGCTTTTCCATGATTTTCAGATTTATTGAGCTCCACTTCATTACTGAAGATGAAACAGCAGAAATATTTTCCTCTCCATCAACCATCACAGCATCCGTACTGACACATGTCACTGGTGATCTGCATCGGATTGAAGTGATCATAGTCACTCAGCGTGACACACACACACACACACACACACACACACACACAGCAGCGTCTCTCAGTAGCCTATCTGACGTCCGCCGGCTGCAGAACCTAATTTCCCAAACCTCTCTAATCTGCATCTCTTTTATACTCAAAATTGGCTTTATTCTCTGTTGACCCCCCTCCCACACACACACACACACACACACACACACACACACACACACACACACACACACACACACACACACACACTGATAAACATGGATACACAGCGTTTGTTCCCCAGAGAAATTATTGTCTGCTCCTCTTTTGTTTTTCTGAGGCATCACATTGTTTTATATAGTTTCCTCCTCTCTCCATCAATCCTCCTCCACATCATCTACTTCTTCTTCCTTTCTTCTTTTCTTTCTGTTTTTGTTTTTCTGAGTTTAATTTTCTCCGTCCAGCTGCACACAGAGCGACAGGAAAACACTTCACACGCCAGAGCGATCACAAATCACCGCTTGTTGTCGTTCAGAGCAGACAAAGAGAGTTCATGACTCAGGAGAAAAACACAGCAGCGACTCACAGGAAGTTTACGTTAATCTATACTGACTAATAAACTAAACTAGACTAAACTAAACTAAACTAGACTTGACTTGACTAGACAAGGCTAAGCAGTTTTCTTGTCTGTAACAACATCTATTGCACGTCTGTCCGTCCTGGCTGAGGGATCCCTCCTCTGTTGCTCACCCTGAGCTTTCTCCTGGTTTTCCCTGTTAAAAGAGTTTTCCATGGAGTTTTTCCTCAGTGGATGTGAGGGTCTAAGGACAGAGGATGTTGTTATGATGCCATGCAAAGCCCTTTGAGACAAACTGTTTGTAAAAATGGGCTATAGGCCTACAAATAAAATTGCCTTGCCTCGCCTTGCCTTGCTAGGCTAGGCTAACTAGACACTAGACTAAACTAAACTTGGCTAGGCTAGGCTAACAAGACTAGACTAAACTAGGCTAGGCTAGGCTAACAAGACTAGACTAAACTAGGCTAGGCTAGGCTAACAAGACTAGACTAAACTAGGCTAGGCTAGGCTAACAAGACTAGACTAAACTAGGCTAGGCTAGGCTAACAAGACTAGACTAA
Organism: Trachurus japonicus; assembly: GCF_045865225.1. Classification (NCBI taxonomy): domain Eukaryota; kingdom Metazoa; phylum Chordata; class Actinopteri; order Carangiformes; family Carangidae; genus Trachurus; species Trachurus japonicus. Next base: position 34,040,622 of record NC_140922.1, on the reverse strand, counting down.
GGGCGCTTTCACACCTAATAGTCCGGACCAAGGTCCGGACTTAATTTTTTTTTTTGTTACATTGTTTCCATATAGTCCAGTAAAGTTCGCTTTCACACTGCTATTATGACAGCGGACTAAAGGATCTAGCGACGTCATGACGGATGAGCGTGCGTCTGACGTTAGCGCATAGAAAGTGCTCTGAAAAAAAAAAAATAGAAATATAGAAAAATATAGCCTACTGCTGCAAAGCACGCTGTGGTTTGTAATCGCGGTGCAGAAGAGTGAGTTTAGAGCTGATGAAAGGAGAGAAAAAAAGAGGGTTGTGCCGCGCTCTCATTGATCAGAGTGGCAGCGATCAGCGATCAGCTGTTTTGTGTAGTGGAGGGGAACACACACAAACGCTATGCGCACACACGCGCGATCCTCCTGTCAGATGCGGCTGCATCTCTCCAGGTCACTTGTGTGTGAGAGAAATAAAAGCTCTGACTTGCTGGGGCAGACGTTGTTTGGTGTCACCCGCTGATAAATATCCGTCTTTTTCAGACTTTTTTCGGCGGAAAAAAAAAATATTCAATATACTATATATAAAAAATAGGCTATATAAAAAAATGCATGTATCGTTTGGGGATTTATATTAAACACTCCACTGTTTAATTCCGTGTAAACGTTTACAAGTGTAGCCTACACTGACACACCCATCCCTCTGACCAAATCTGGATATAATATGATCTCCTCCTCTCCCCAAGTGTTGCCGCCGGTTGCCGCGGCTCCTCTTTCCTTTTTTTGTTTATTTACTTTTTTCGGCACGTGCGAATCTGACGTTATTTCCTGTATTTGGTCTGATAGTTCGAACCTTCCAAAAAAATGCTTTCACACCACGCAGCATCGGACCTTGGTCCAGGATAGTCCGGACCGAGACCACCTCCTGAGGCTGGACCAAAGACTCGGTCTTTAGTCCGGACCGGAGCTTTCACACCTGTCAATTTGATCCGAACTATCTGGAAAGTCCGAAAGTCCGGACCAAACGAGGTAGGTGTGAAAGCCCCCTAAACTAGGCTAGGCTAGGCTAACAAGACTAGACTAAACTAGGCTAGGCTAGGCTAACAAGACTAGACTAAACTAGGCTAGGCTAGGCTAGATGACTAGACTAAACTAAACTAAACTAGACTAGGCTAGGCTAGACTAGGCTAGGCTAGACTAGACTAAAGTAGACTAGACTAGGCTAAGCTAGACTACCTCTTTATTTTTTGGCACTATAGTAGGCTACTAGCCTAGTAAAGGTATTTCAGTAACACTTTACAATAAGGTACACAAAATGAACTGAGGAACTAATGAGGAACAAACTATTCTCAACTCAACTCAAAATGTATTATAGCACATTTAGGGGCCGTGTCCACTGGATGCGCTTTCAACACTCTGGGCGTCTCCTATGGAGTTCAGTGCTCACAGCACCCAGCGCCCTCGCCGGAAAAAATGCTCTGCGCGCTTCCATTTTTGTCGTGGCGCTCAGAGTTTAAATCTGTTCAACTTTTGCGGCTCGAAAGTGCGGCGGCTCGTTTTGTCACCTGGTTACGGCGGCATTCTGAGAGAGAGAGAGAGAGCGTTTGGTGGACACAATACAAAATAAACAACCATAGCTGTCCAAAGTGCTGCACAACATAGTACATAGAGTCAAGTGCTAGCAATATAGATAAAAACAGCATAAATCATCAACATCTGCAACAATAAGATAGGGCAATAAGAACTATTAGCCTAATAAGATAAGGTAAACAAATAAAAGCTACTAAAAGATAAAAAATAACAGGCCAGGGGGTCAGGGTGAGTTGAAGGCCAGGGTCTTTAAAAGTGGTTTAAAATAGGCTCATTACTTAGTTTTACCTGTACCCTTTACCCTGTTTGTACCCTAAAGTAGGCTAAAGTGAGACATCAAAATGAGTAACTTGTCTAATTTTGTGTACCTTATTGTAAAGTGTTAGTTTCTCTCTCTGTCTCTCACTTTTCTTCTCTCCTCTCTCTCTCTCTCTCCTCATTAAAGTGATTTAAATTAACACCTGAGCTCGGTGACGGGGCTGATGGGAAATCAAACAGACTGATTTAACTCGCTGGTTCTCAGACTGTGACTCATCCTGCTTCATCTTCATCATCATCGTTAATGATTTATAACATTGAGACAAACCTGAACTTTTCCTGAACTTAAAACCTGTCAGACTAAAAGATCTTCAACTGTTTCCTTTGACCCTTAATCAAATTATTTTATTTATTCATCACTTATTTAACCAGATAAAACTCCTTTTACCTCATTTTTTATAAGAGAGCAGCACACAAACAACTCTACACAGATTTATACAAACAACACATGCATTTACAGATAATAATAATAATATAAGGCAAACCCAGCAGTGGATGGATCTACTTCCTCCTCTTCCCTCAGGCCAATAAACTTATTAATGCTGTAATTAGAAAAAAGTAGAAAAAAAGCAGGTAGGATTAGAGACGTTATTTACGGAACCTGCAGGGAAACAGATCTCATTAACTTTCCTGTGCTTGTTTTGATCTCGTTTCTTTTTATAATTTTAATACGTTCGGAATAAACTGAGTGATAAAGATCAACAACAAGTGATGAAAACCTCTGTTAATGTCTACGGAAGATGAAATGATCTCCAAAAGACATGAAGTTACAGATGACACATTCACTTTACATTTTAAACTATATATATTTACATTTTTTTATTTTCATCTCAAAGGTTTGGGCCTCTTGCATAGTTAGTAAATCTCTTGATACCTTGGTCAAAGTTCTCTGAGAGCTCCAGTCTCCTGGGTTTCCCGTTCTTCTGCTGCTGCTGCTTTGTTTCCCTTTCTCACTCTGAAACTGTAGAAAACTACAATAATTAGAGATGCACCGATACAGTTTTTTCCGATCCAATCCGATCCGATACTATACTGTTGAATGAATGAACCGTACACGTTGTCATGTGAATGAAGGCTTCAGGCTTCACAGAAACATTTAGCCTTGTTAAAAAATAGGTAACAAATTAACACAGATATAAAAGTACTTAATATTAACAATGAACGAACAACAAAGTTTTACATTAGCAGCAAAAAGAAATAAATAACACTTGATCGCTGTAACTGTATTGCTGTGTATGATATTAATAAAAAAGAAATGACTGGATCGTAACACTGGATCGGCCTCATTCATCCGATATCCGATCCAGCTAATTAGTCAATATTAGTATATTATTAGTATCGGATCGGTGCATCTCTCTCAAAATATTTAAGCAATATATCACTCCAGTCCGTGGTATATGCTCATTATACCACGGCGCGTCAGGCCGAACAACGCCCCTTAGCCGTGGTATAATGAGCATATACCACGGACTGGAGTGATATATTGCTTTTATAAAACGGTTACCAATAATGACAATATGAAAGAGGGATACGCAATCAATTTCATATAGTTTTATTCAACCAGAAATACATATTATCCAATAAAATAGCCTCACTGTGAAAAAACTAGTCCCATCTCTCCAGACGTTAGCTCCTAGTAGCTCTGCATCTGGTCTTTTCCTCTGTCACTGCTCAGTCCCCTCTACCATTGTTAACCCTCTGGAGGTGAAAGTTTAAACCTTAAACACGTCAATTCAACTACTTTAGTCCATTTTTTTAACATCGTAAAAACATCAGCTGTCTTTTGCTACGGACTGCAACAGTCCGTTGTCATGGATACATGACAACAACTTCCATTCATACCAGTCATACGTGCCTGAGGCGGCGTGATAGCCTACGCTGTGATAAGGCTTTAGAATAGTAGCCGTGGTATATGCTCAATATACCACGGCTAACAACCAATCAGATCGCCGGATTTCACCTTTCTGTTTTATAACTCAGAATAATACACTGATGTTGATTAAAATATTGAAAAAGAGTGTTTCATGTTTAATTTTATGTCTTTTGGAGATTGTTTCATCTTCCACTTACTGTATTGATGAACTGTTCACATTAACAGACATTGGGTGCCCAAACGTTTGCATGATGACACTGTATATTAATATATATATAATATACTGAATCCATTCTGTGTATATAAGTGTTTTAAAACCTTCATCCTCCTCTTCCTCCTGTTTCCAGAGTGTGAAGATCCTGACGTACCGAGAGCCTCAGAACCCGGAGTACCCAAAGTTCGTCAGCACCTTGAAGAGAGACGCCAAGGAGATGTTCAACTACACCATCACAGACACGCTGGTCAGTGTGTGTGTGTGTGTGTGTGTGTGTCTGTGTGTGTGTGTTCAGATGATGTGGTTTCAGTGAGATTTGATCGTTTTTGCTTCGTTTTCACTTTCAAATCATCTAAAACCTGATGAAGTGATGTTTGTTGCTTTTCTACCAAACAATCACGTCCCTTCATGTCTTGAGAATATAATTTGTTGTACAGGGCGTCTCCATAGCAACACACACACACACACACACACACACACACACACACACACACACACACACACACACACACTTACTTCAACACTGATGGAGCAGCTGACGGCGAACAACAATGTTGAGACACGTTTGACCTTTTATCAAAAAAAAAAAAAAAAAACTGGAGCTGCTGTGACTTTGATATTGAATATAATATAATATAATATGATATAATATAATACAATACAATACAATACAATATAATATAATATAATATATGATATAATATAATACAATATAATTTAATATAATATAATACAGTATGATATAATATGATATAATATATACAATACAATACAATATAATATAATATAAATTATATTATATTATTTATATATTATATCATACTGTATTATATAATATAATATAATATATAATACAGTATGATATAATATGAATGATATAATATAATACAATACAATACAACATAATATAATATAATATAATACAGTATGATATAATATAATATAATATAATGCAGTATGATATAATATAATATAATATAATATAATATAATGGGCCTGGATCTGATTGATTGATGATAATGAATTTAAGGTGGAATAATTAGTAGGAAACAGTGAATGTGTTTTAATAAAAACAGAGGAAATGAGGTCATTGAACGCAACAAAGGTGATAATTTAAAGACAGGAAATCAGAACAATGTGTAGACAACGACAACAACAAACCACGTTATCATGCAAATGTGTAATTAGAGCTGAGAGAGCAGCTGGAGAGACACTAATCCAGTCTGCTGATGTTATCACACACACACACACACACACACACACACACACACACACACACACACACACACACACGTGCAGTAAAGTCGACAGGTTGTCAGAGGAGCTGAGATGTGACGTCTCTTTTACTGTTACACAATAAGAGCAACTGAACTATTATTATTATTATTACAATTATTAATAATAATGTAGCATATTATTATTATTATTAGTATACCCAACAAGGTGTTACAGATCAATAACATTCATATTCTGTGAACAAACCTGGTTTAATGTTGGAATGAAATGAAATGCTAAGATAGATGAATGAATTGATAAATGGATTTACAGTAATGGATGATTGATTGATTGGTTTATTGATGGAATGAACAGGAAGTAGTAGTGCGGTTGTTGGCGGACTACTTTCTGTGGTGGATTAATCCATGTTTGGGGCTGTAGTTTAGTTTAGTTTATATTAGCTGAGTGAACTTTATTTATTGGGTAAACTCTACTTGTGTCACATAGACCGGTGGTTCTCAAACTTTTTTACATCAAGGACCCAAAATTGACACAAATTAGACCACAGACCCCCATTGGACAAAATTTTGAAGCAAACACCAGAAATGCACAAACAATCAATGTACGTTTAAATTAGGCGTATACATTTTTGAAAGATTATAGAGGAATTTCTGGGAAAAAAAGTGGTACAATTTCTCCAAAAAAGTTGAAACATTTCTCAAAAAAAGTGGTAAAAATTCTCACAAAAAATAAACAGAAAAAGTTGAAACATTTTTTTTTAGAAAAAAGTGGTAAAATTTCGGAAAAAAAGTTGAAACATTTCTCAAAAAAAGTGGTAAAAATTCTCAAAAAAATAAACAAAAAAAGTTGAAACATGTTTTAGAAAAAAGTGATAAAAATTCTCACAAAAAAATTCTCAAAAAAAGTTGAAACATTTTTTGAAAAAAGTGGCAAAATTTCTCAAAAAAAGTGGTAAAATGTCGAAAAAAAAAAGTGGTAAAATTTCTCAAAAAAAGTTGAAACATTTCTAGAAAAAAGCGATAAAAATTCTCACAAAAAATTTCTCAAAAGAAGTTGAAACATTTTTTAGAAAAAAGTGGCAAAATTTCTCAAAAACAGTGGTAAAGTTTCGAAAAAAAAAAACAAAAGTGGTAAAAGTAAAAATAGTATATAGTAAAAAGTTTTCTTTTAAAAAGAAAATGGTAAAATTACTCAAGAATTCTAGAGAAAGTGGTCAATCTTTTCAAAAAATTATAGAAAAATGTGGTAAAATTTAAAAGGGGTCGAATTTCTTTAACAAAAATAGTAAGAAGTAGAACAGAAAAATTTAGAAGAAATTTCTCAAAAAAATTCCCTATGTCAGTTAGACTTTTTAACACTTCAATTTAGTTTGTAATGTCTGTCGCACTTTTAAATCCCTGTGCACTTTAAAATTGTTTTTTATTTATTTATTTGTCTACCAGCAAGCACTTTTTAATCTGTTATTTTACCCAGCAGACACAGTAGCATCTTCTTCTTTTTAAAGTATTTTTATGAATTGTGTATTTTATTTTATTCTTTGTATAATTTGTCCTGCTTTTCTTCTTTTTAAGGCTGCTGTCATGAACTAATTTCCCCTCGGGGATAAATAAAGTATAATCGAAAAGTGCAAAGTGCAGAAAGCAGCATGTAGCTATGTTATATATATATATGGAATTTTCTTGAGTGTTTAAAGCTGTTAGAAGTCAGTCAGTGTTGGTTTGATGACAACTGATATGAGATAAAACATCTTCTGATGTGTTTGAATATTAAAGTAGTTAAGTTATTATTATTAAATCATAGTTTATTAGTTTTTATGATGAGATGAAAACATCAGTGTGAGACAGAAACACTTTGTTTTTCCTGCTGATGAGACTCATGAGGACAGAAACTGTTTAATATTCAATAACATTTGGTTTTTTACCAATTTAGCACTGCAGGGTAGAAACAGCACGATGTCAGCTGTGTGTGTGTGTGTGTGTGTGTGTGTGTGTGTCAGTTCAGTGTTGAGTGTGATTACAGGCAGAAAACAGATTTGTCTCCTGCTGCCTCAGTGGTAAACACACACACACACACACACACACACACAGGGAGGAGGAGGAGGGAGTTTAATTGATCATTAATTCAGATTCAGAAACTGTGACGACAAAAAAAAAAGAAAAGAAAAGGAAGAAAGAAAAAGAAAACAAACAACTCAAATCACTGGAGGTATTTTTCTTAGAACAGCAGGTCTGAGGTTCACACAGTTTAAACCTCCCAGCAGTGTGTGTGTGTGTGTGTGTGTGTGTGTGTGTGTGTGTGTGTGTGTGTGAAATGTCAAACAGTTAAATGACAGTTTAAAGCCAAAGCTTTGAAACAACACACACACACACACACACACACACACCCGGGGCCAGATGTGTCAAACTCACACAGATGTTTTGTGAAGAGTAAAGAGTGAAAACGTTGATAAAACACGTCGCTGAAAGCATTACCAAAATAAAAGCATCATCTGAAAGTAGAGACAGGGAATGTTATTTACATTTATATTAAAGCTCCATACAGTATAAAGGTAGATGTTTGTGTTAAAGCTCCATACAGTATAAAGGTAGATGTTTGTGTTAAAGCTCCATACAGTATAAAGGTAGATGTTTGTATTAAAGCTCCATACAGTATAAAGGTAGATGTTTGTGTTAAAGCTCCATACAGTATAAAGGTAGATGTTTGTGTTAAAGCTCCATACAGTATAAAGGTAGATGTTTGTGTTAAAGCTCCATACAGTATAAAGGTAGATGTTTGTGTTAAAGCTCCATACAGTATAAAGGTAGATGTCCATGTGTAGTGTGATTATAAAGCAGCTCTAGGTTCTATATTAATACTGTGAAAGTATCAAAGCCTCAGTCCACAGAGAAATGCACACAGCCTGTATTCAGAAACTGAGCCTTAAAACCAGCCGTCAGGACTTCCTGTCACTTTGTGATGTCACAACTAAGCCCCGCCCCCTCACCACCACCTGGACGACACCATCCATTCATCCAACAACAACATTGCAGGATTTGGTTTCTCTGAGTGTTTTATTCTGAAATCTGCTCTATTTTTTTACTGGATCACTTTAGAAAACAGTCGGCCAATCAGAAGAGAGACTCAGAGCCTCCTCCTCTCTTCTGATTGGCTGACACCGACCTGTTGTTACTAGAGCTCCAGAGAGAAGCTGAGAGAGAGAGGAGATGGAAAACTACACTGAGATGGGTTTTTTTTCCGATCTTCTTCAGAATAAAAACACAAGAGGAATAAAATTAGATAAAATTTATAAAAAGTTTTTTAAGAGATTGAAAGTTTGATCCTTTGTTGTCATGGAAACGAGTCCTGTTTTAATGAAAGCGAAGCAGCAGTTTTTCTGCTCCGGTACAATAAGCTCAGTGTGAGCTACAGCCGCTGTTTCTGTGAAGCTGGAAGGAAACCAAACCTATCAGAGGGACGCCAGGGTGTCCCTTATCAGCCACCATATGTGTGTGTGTGTCTGTGTGTGTGTGTGTGTGTGTGTGTGTGTGTGTGCGCTAAGTGGGCAGATTGTCTGGCAGCTCTGTGCAGCCGGCCAATCAGCAGCAGACAGACAGCTGAGGGACACTAATGTAGTAACAGGAGGCATCAAAGGACAAAAGAGCGACAGACGGCAGCAACACAACAACACAAAAACCACAACATCTGACCTCTGTGCAGACGTGTGTGTGTGTGTGTTAGTGTGTCTGTGTGTGTTAGTATGTGTGTGTGTGTGTGTGTGTGTTTCCCTCTCATTTATTCAGTTTTTCAGTTTGGCGCTCGTCGTCGTCGTCTCATTAAACGCTTCGTTCTCTTGTGTCACTTCCAAACTTTTCTCTTTTTTACAGTAACTTGTTAACGGAGCATCGCTCTGTTTCCTCTCTGTTTGCTTTTGCTCCAGGCTAGGGTTAGGGTTTACGATTATTGATTATCAATGATTGATTATATTGTCGTCACCATTAAAGATCCATCACTGTGAACTGTAGAGAAAAGTTTAGAGTTTGGGAAATATCAGAAAACGTTTTATTTTTATTTGAAAACAATATTTGTATTGAAGTTTCAAGTGTGAATCAGAATTTTTGGTAAAGTTTTATTATTATTACTGTAAATGATAATAATCACAGGGCATAGGCTACTTTCTGCCCTTTGAATGACATGGTAATATCATTATTATGGTTTGTATCACACGTTGTGGAGAAGGTGGAGCGGAGCACTGCTATGTGAGAATTTCACACAGCAGATAAAAAGATAAGAACAGCAGTAAAAATGATAATTAAATATAAAAAGAGATTGTTAATCTCAACCAATAACCTCCGGGATAAATAAAGGTTCAATACAATAAATAAATGAGTATTTTTGATTTGATCTGATATACATGAATGTACAAATACATATAAGAATAAAATTATCGATGACAATAACAGCAATAATTATAAAATAACAGATTGCAAATAATAAGTAAGTAATCCAATAAAATAATTGAAATAAAACGGAATAAAAGGCAGAATCAATACTTTCAGGATTTTTTTTTCACTCAGTGATGAAGGTGTTATTGGAACATAATAAATGAGTCTCAGATACAAAGACTAGACTATCACTATCACCAATATTTATATATGTCACCTTTAATCTTTCTCCTTAAAATAAGAAAAAAAGAAACTATTTTCAGTGAAAGAGAAAAATAAAAACTTGTGCGATGGGAATTAACCCTTTAATTCAGAATATATTGGCTGCATGTTTTATATTTTCTCTATAACTTAAAGCAGGAAACACTGACAGTGGGATATATATAATATACATATATATATAATATGATAAATACATCAGTGAATCTCTGCAGCAGCTTTAAGGTTTAAACCGTCCACAGACTTTTGTCCAGTTTGTGTTTTCATGGTTTGTGTGTTGAAGCTCCCAGATCGCCGTCATTACAGGCGGTCGCTATCAAAGAGGATCATGGGTAATCATCAGGAAGAGACCGCTGCAGAAATGAAGATAAAATGTTTTTTTTATTTAAATGTTTTAAATATATTTGATGTTGTGTGTTTGCAGATGAACATCATCGCCGGAGGTTTCTACGACGGCCTGATGCTCTACGCTCACGCTCTGAACGAGAGCATGGCGGCGTCTCCGGGGCGACCGCCGGGGAAGGTCGTCACCGGCAGGATGTGGAATCGAACCTTCCGCGGTCAGTGCAACGTCTTTATATACGATTTTTATTTTTTTATTTGATGCGTCCTGTCACCACTATAGTTGTGACCAAGGTCCAATCCATTCTGGAAGTTGATATTCTTCCTGTCTATAATCCGCCGCTCCGTACCGCAAATCTGGGTTACCTGAAATCTGCAACCGAACTAAAGTTTGCAATCTGTCATAAAATGAGAATTTAACAAAGTATACATAAATAAACCAAGTGGATTATGGTGTTTAATACTGAATAATAGTCTACTTGCCAACAATGAGTATTCAGAAAACTGCCGGATGCTAACTTATATATATTGGACAGTTAGCATAATTAGCATAAATTAGCATAGTTGCCTATATGGGCAACATTTCAACAAAATTGACTTGGCTGATCTGGGCAATATTGGAGTGGTTTTAGGGGTTATTGATGATGCTGAATCCATTTCTGACATTTTCAAAATTCAAAATGGCTGTCTAAACCGGAAGTGACCAGATTTTGAAATCCATCAAAATCAGCCCACTGGCGGATAAAATCTGGTCACTACCGGTTTAGACAGCCATTATGAATTTTGATTCAATTTTGATTCAGCATCATCAATAACCCCTAAAACCACTCCAATATTGCCCAGATCAGCCAAGTCAATTTTGCCCATATAGGCAATTATGCTAATTTATGCTAATTATGTCAGTTATGCTAATTGTCCAATATATATAAGTTAGCATCCGGCAGTTTCTGAATACTGGGGACCCATACTATCTATTTCTAACATAAAACTTTGGGGTACTCAACATTTCCGGGTTCACAATGGGGCCCTATGGGCTGGCAAGACAGGAGGACGTTTGTGGCCAGATGTAAAACACTTCAACAATCATTAACTTTACAGTATGTAAAAGTAAGTAGAGTTAGTTATTAGAAGTAAGTTAGAAGTTAAAATGTTAATGTTTTGTCGATTTGCAATTATTATTATTATATTATGTAAATAATATAATATGGTAATACAACATAATAATAATATACACAAAAAAAGCCCAACTTCGGTTTGGATTGGACCCATGACGGCACCATCTTCCCTGCAGATGGGTCACTCCTCCTATTGTTGTTGTTGCCATAGTTACACTAGTTTCCTGGTGCACCGCTGGCTCTCATTGGCTGCTGTTACTACTACTGGGTATTGGATCAATATCAAACATGTTTTGGTGTTTGTTTATGATTCCAGATGTGACTTTTAAAGGGATAGTTCAACATTTTCTGCAAGTTGGCCCATTGCCATAATCCCTATAGTCATAGCAGCAGGTTCGTTACCTTTAATTGTCGGTGCAAGCTGTTTTTAGAACGGCGGAGCAGAGCCGTGAGCTGCTCAGAGCTACGCTACGGAGGCTCATTATGGGATTTCTTGGTTTCCCTCATCAAACTCATCAAATACACAATCCAACAACTCGACAACGCTCTGGTGGACAAGTTGTGAGCTGCACATTCACCACGCTGTGAGATAATAACACAACGTTACCAGACAGAGTTGTTTTAGAGGGAAATTCATGCAAAACCACTGATGCACGTTGCCTTCAGGGACAGTTTTTCATCAAGCAGTCTCTGTATTTCCCTCTAAAACAACTCTGTCTGGTAACGTTGTGTTATTATCTCATAGCGTGGTACCGAGTATCGATTGAAATGTGAACGTTTCCCGTCTCAGTGTAAACCCTGCAGAGTTCCTCCTTCAGTCAGTTTCAGTCATTATAGTAAAACGCTGAGCAGTGGAAACAGACGCTGGTTCTCAGATCTCTGATAAATCCTGAAGCCTTGAACCTCGGACCCGGCCTCTGGAGTTGGGTGGTGGTGGTGGTTGTGCTTCATTGTGTAGTCACTTCCCCCTCGGTGGCGGTGATGGAGCTTATCGCGGCGCTGGGCTCGGTGCAGCGTCTGGAGAACGTACAGCGTGTTCTGCTCTGATAGCGGCGCTGCAGGAAATCAGAGCTCAGAAAACACAGATTAACCCACAGCTGGAGACCGGAGCGAGCGGCCCCGCAGCATGTAGACACACACCACCACCCCAGGAAGTAGTCAGGACCCAACGCTCAGCGGCTCGGCTGCTGTTTTTATTCTAAATCTGGATGGTTCAGGTTTAATTCTAGATGTTTTAGCAGCACTGACAGTCACAGATTCTTTTTAAAAAACCTTTTTGTCAGTGCAGAATCATCCTGGCTCGCCCTGCAGACGTCTGCCTCTAGTTACACTGCAAAAACTCAACTCTTTCCAAGAATATTTGTCTCATTTCTAGTCAAAATGCATCTCTTTCCACTTAAAATAAGACTCACTGCCTAAAAATTAACTTGTTTTTAGATCATTTTCACTTGTTTCAAACTAATTTTCAATTGAAATAAGTAGAAAAATCTGCCAGCGAAAGCAAGTGTTTTGAGCTTGTAATATTTTTGATCTTTTCTACTTATTTCAAGTGAAAATATGCTTGAAAGAAGTAAAACGTGTCTAAAAACAAGCTGCTTTTTATGTGATGAGTCTTATTTTAAGTGTAATGAGGTTTGTTTTGACTAGAAATGACATTTTGACTAGAAATAAGACAAATATTCCTGGTAAGATATTGAGTTTTTGCAGTGTACAGTAAAGACTTGTGCAGAAACTCCTGCTTCATCATCTTTTACCTTTAAAGTAAAAGTGAGAGAGAGAAAGAGAAAGAGAAAGCGCCGTCCATCAGTCTGAGTCCTGAAACACAAACCAGATGAGATCCGATGTTCGACCTGTCACCGTGACATCACAGATCTGCTCTGGTCATTAACACTGAAACAAAACCCAACATCATTTACTGCAGCCAGTCTGACATCCTGTTCTGTCCTTTCACAATAAAAGCAGCAGATGAGGCCACGAGCCAGATTAACATTTATTCATCCATCAATCGACTGCTCTACATAGATTCATTATGTATTTATTTATTCATCTGCTGCACATATAATCTTTATTTTCGTCATCTCCTTAAAGCAGAAGTAAGTGATATATTTGTGTTAATATAAGTCTTAAATAGTTCTATCTTCCGACAGCAATCACTTACATAGAGTGTTTGGACTGAAACACGGGTCTGTCAGTCACTCTGCTCTGCTCTGAGGCGAAGAGAAAACATTTATCGTATCCTACAGTTTTTATCCAATGAGGAGAGAGAACGGCATGCAGGGCTGTGTGTGCAGCCAAGGAACGCCGTGAATGTGGCGACGTAGGGACGAGGACTGTTATGGTGCGTTTAAGGCAGCCCGTAACTCGTGTTTTTCCGACCTGTGAAGTCGTACCAGTTCGATCTGGTACGAGTTCACAGGTCGGAAGTTACGAGTGGCCGTTATAGTGACTTTCACAGGTAAAACAGGTCGGAGAAACACGAGTGTGTTGCCTGGAACGCTACAAAGTCGTAAGTTGTGACTTGAAGCTGTAATTTACGATTTTAAAAGCCTGCCTGGAACGCAGCATTAGCCAAAACGACCGGATCGCTTACTTCTGCTTTAACTCTTCATCGTCTTCATCTGTATTTCAGATTCATTACTGCTCTTACATTTATTTATGATCCCACTTCTTATATGTTTTGAACAAGAACACAAGTTACAACCAAAAACACGACTTAACACGATTAATTGGACAGTACAAGAATTGACTGTAACTAAGTAAGAGATAATGCCTGATGAGGTGTCCATTATCAGATATTAATGGATGACGTGGAGGCGTTCATGGAGGACGGTTGCTTCCGCAAAGTCTTAAATTTAATTTCAAGTGGCATTAAAAACCTCTTAAAAAGTCTTAAATCTAACTTGGCTTAAGCTGTAGGAACCCTGTATGGGATGTGCCTTTTATTTAGGGGAGCATACATCAGTCCGACTGCCCAAAAGTCCGACAGCTAATTTCTCCGACTACCCAGTGTTAAGGTTAGGTTTAGGGTAAGGTTAAGGGTTAGGGCTACTTAAGTCGGAGAAGTGGGAGGTCGGACTAATGGACGCAAAAATAAAGAAATGTATGGTCGGAGAAATGGGTAGTCGGACAGACGTCATGCGCCCTTTTATTTAGACGGCGACAGCGTTTTTGTGGTTTTAAAAACCATCCTCCAGAGTGGAAATCTTAGAAACGCTCCACCGTCGTGTTCCCGTCTAAAGGGTAAAAACGCAAAACACTGTTCCGATCTGCTCACGTTGCGTACGCGTTTACGTCACAGGCGTGCGCCAGTACGCAGCTGCGTGGCGTCATGCATATAGTAACATCCAAGTCCACAAACTTTTGCGTAACCGTTTGCACGCAGATTTCCCCCCAAAAAACGCTTGTCTAAACGCAGAATAAAAAGTCAGAACCCAACGCCACTCTTGCGGTTTCTGTTCAGATCGTTTCCACGTAAACCTAGCCGGAGAAAACAGTTGGTGCACGAGCAATATGACAACTTTGGACCGTTTGGGACTGTTACCATGTGAACACAAATGACCCAAAAGAAAAATACCTGACCTGAATAAACGTTGTTATTTATTAATACAATTTGGGAGCTCTACTGTATATAGCAGTGTGCGGCAGTGTGCAGACATTTTTCCTTTTCTTTCACTACTTTTTTTTGTCCTGCACCTGCACCTGCCGACCAGTTGGATGTGTGTGCATTTCCTCCTTGGCTCCAAAAGAAAAATACAACAATTTTATCGGTTTAACGACTGAATCAGAACAAAATAAATGAGCCACAGGTCTGAGTACAGCCTTAAAGTGATAGTTCACCCAAAATTCAAATTTCTCTGAGTTACGGGGGGCTCCGTGCAGCAGTATTTGTCCATATAATGGTTGTCAATGGATAACAACTTTCTTCGTCCAAAAAGACACACCAAAAAACATCCAAATACCTCCATACTGCTCGTGTGTAATGTCCCTCTTGTATTGAAGCCCCGACATGAGAAATTGTTCCGCCGCGTGATTTGCACTGAAACAGGCAGAGCAGTGAACTGAGACACTGGGAGCTTCCGCTACAAACAAGCTTAAAATATAGACTTATTAAATTTTTTGAGAACAATTTCTCATGTCGGGGCTTCAATACAAGAGGGACATTACATACGGGCAGTAGTGATGCGCGGGCCGGGTTTTTTTCCAACCCGCGGGTCCCGCATCTATGAAGTATTTTGACCCGCCCCAGCCCGCCCCGCACCACCGTATCTATTTTCACAACCCGCCCCGACCCGCCCCGCTGCTATTAAACGTCAGACAGCGGCCTTTTTTACTTTGAAAGGGCAGACAAGAGGTGCTGTGTTGCCGGTAGCTTGTCAGTGTGTGGACTGTGGAGCTCATGAGGAGTGAGAGAGTCACAGTGCAGCGTGTAGCAGCCGCGGCGGCCGCCGCCTCTCGTCCTCCCCAGTCCCTGCTCTCTGTGAAACCAACCCCGCTCTGCTGATGCGCCCAGCCGCTGTCTCATCCGGTTCCCTCACACCTCCGCCGGCTTTCCCGTCAACATCAGCGCGGCCCTGATAACACACTCAGGACTTCATCGTCAGTTTTTTTAATGACCCGCCCCGACCCGCACCGCAAATAAAGTAAAGATTTCTTGACCCGCACCGCCCCGCCCCGCGGGCTGACCCGCGGGACCCGCGGGCTACGGGTCAGCCCGCGCATCACTAACGGGCAGTATGGAGGTATTTGGATGTTTTTTGGTGTGTCTTTTTGGACGCAGCTCTTAGTTGACATGAGGGTGAGTAGATAATGAGTGAAATTTGAATTTTGGGTGAACTATCCCTTTAAATAGGCTCCACCGGTGTGATGTGATGTGACTGAGTTCAGCTCTGGTCCAGGATCAGTCTGACACCGTGTTCTCCTCCTGCAGGTTTCTCTGTTTGAACTGCAGCCGTTTAATCTAAAAGTGCTTCAACTTTAAAGTTAAAGAGTCGGCGTCGGACTGTTTGCACCTGCTCTCTGATCCCAGAACAGCTGCAGACGGGAACCAGCTCACTTTAATGAATAATAATCATCGACTTGCATTAATGCAAATGTGTAATTTTACCTCACACACACACATGCAGCTGTTTGAATCACAGTCTGGAGACAGAGACCTGCATGAACAGGAACATTACCGGTATGTTTATATCATTTATAGGTGTTCTTACCGGTGGTTTTATTTGGCTTTTTTCTGCTTTTATTCTGAAAAGCAGGAGCTCAGGGAGTCGTTGGAGCAGCAGCGACTGAAGTTAAAGTGAAATGATATATTTTTTTAAACGAGTCATAAATTCAGATGAATAGATAAAGTTGATTCATGGGTTTGACAGAGTGAACAGTGTTGCTCCAGTCAGAGGGAAGTTTAATCCGTCTGGAGCTGCTCCTGATCACCGAGCCTGGAAAAGACGCCTCAGAGAGGGGGAGAGAAGAGGGAGGAGGGGGAGGAGGGGGAGAAGGGGGGAGGAGGAGGGAGAGAATGGGGGAGGAGAGAAGGGGGAGAAGGAGGGAGAGAAGGGGGAGGAGAGAAGGGGGAGAAGGAGGGAGAGAAGGGGGAGGAGGGAGAGAAGGGGGGAGGGGGTCCTCCTCCTTCTTTCCTCTTCTCTCTTCTCCTCTCCCCTCCTCTCCTCTACTTTCCTCCTTTCCTCTCCTCCTCCTTCTTTCCTCTCTTCTCCTCTCCTCCTCCTCCTCCTCCTTTCCTCTCCTCTACTTTCCTTTCCTTTCCTCTCCTCCTCCTTCTCTCCTCTCCCCTCCTTCTCTCCTCTCCTCTCCTCTCCTCCCCACCTCTCCTCTTCTCCTTTCCTCTACTTTCCTCTCCTCCTCCTTCTTTCCTCTCCTCCTCCATCTTTCCTCTTCTCTCTTCTCCTTTCCTTTCCTCTACTCTCCTCTCCTCCTCCTCCTCTCCTCTCCTCCTCCTTCTTTCCTCTCCTCTCCTCTACTTTCCTCTCCTCTCCTTCTTTCCTCTCCTCCCCTCCTCTGCTACTCTCCTCTCCCCTCCTCCTCCTCTACTTTCCTTTTCTCTCCTCTCCTTCTTTCCTCTCCTCTCCTCCTCTCATTTCCTCTCCTCTCCTCCTTTCCTCTCTTCCTCTCATTTCCTCTCCTCTCCTCCTTTCCTCTCCTCCTCTCATTTCCTCTCCTCTCCTCCTTTCCTCTCCTCCCCCCCTCTCCTCCTCTCCTCTCTTCTCCTCTCCTTTCCTCTCCTCTCTTCTCTTGTCTCCCCTCACCTCTCCTTTCTTCTCCTCCTCTCCTCCTTCTTTCCTCTCCTCTCCTCTACTTTCCTCTCCTCCTCCTTCTTTCCTCTCCTCTACTTTCCTTTCCTCTCCTCTCTTCTCCTCTCCTCCTCCTCTCCTCTCCTCTCTCCTCCCCTCTTCTCTTCTCTTCTCCCCTCCTCCTTCTCTCCTCCTCTCTTCTCTTCTCCTCTCCCCTCCTCTCTCTCATTCTGTCTTTCTGCTGCTGGCCGTGCAGACCTGGGATCAGCTCCCCGTTTCCCTCCTGGATGCAGCTTTTCCATTGGCTGCTGCTGCTGCGGTGGAGATGTCACAGGGATCGTGTCCACTTCATCCCGACAGCGGCGACGGCGCGTTAAGTTACAGAGTCTATTAATAAGATGCAGGTGGAAACTTCTGCTCTGCTCAGCTGCTGCAGACGATGCGTTCACTGTCAGACCTCTGAGACTCTGCAGGGCTGCTGTTACAGTTTTTCTCAGTTGCTAAAACACTAAACCCTGTTGTCTGAACCAAATTCTCAGTTGCCTGAACCCACTGATTGAACCAGTCACTCTCTTTTGGCAAAACCATCAGCACTTTTCACCTGTTTAGACACATCTTACCAACACATTTTCATTGTGATGCACCTGTGTTGCAAAATGCTGAGCACAGGTGGCAAAAGTCAAACACAACTAAAGCACAAGTTTCACCGGTTGAACACAACAACTCAAAATTGATCACACTTGTGTCCAATGATGTGAGGGAACATGTATAAACCAATTCAGGATGAAGTCCTGTGGCCTGATCCAGTACAGAGAAATGATGCTGTGGCTGAGTTGTGCACTTCTCATTTCTATATTTTTGTATTTCATTTTTACGTAGGCTTACTGTATACAAGTACTAAATGCACAAGATTTCTGTTTGTCTTTGTACTGTACAAGTACTACGTGTAAAATGCACAAGATTTCTGGTTTTTGTACTTTTTTTTTTTTTTTTTTTTTTACAGTACTATGTACAAGTGCTAAATGCACAGGTTTTTTGTTTTGCAAGAGGAGAAGATGAGAGACGACAGGGTGAAGGAAGAAAGGATGAGGGAGGGAGGGAGGGATGAACTGGGAAGAAAAAATAAGAAGGAAGGAAAAGGGGATGAAATGGATGTGGAGAGGGAAGGAGGAGGGTGAAAGAAAGGGAAGGAGAGAAGTGCTACAGTAAATGCACAGGTTTTTTGTTTTGCAACATACATTTAGCTACAGTGAACAATAAACATTTATTTCTACAGTTTCATGTCCTGAGCGTTGTGTTTTCTATTTGTCTATGTAGTGTTTAGTGAAGCTCAGTAGTGTTTTTAATTTTGATTTGACAACAGAGTTCAGTTTTGGGCACAGATTGAACTGTTTTGAGGTGAAAGTTTGGTTTTGCAAGAAGAGTCTGAGGTTTTGTGAATGTAGCTTGAAAATTGGGGTTTGTGTTCACAGTTTAGAGAAAAGGAGAGAAGCTTTCGAGAAATGTGTCTTAGCAATCGAGAAAAACTGTAATCACCAATAATCATTAATCGGTTTCAAAATGCACAAATATGCTGCTTTATGCAAATGTGGGTATAACCCTTTAATTTACAGGCCGCTAATTACATGATAATGTCAAGAAACAGCCAATTAATCATAATGTCTAGAAATAGCCCAGAAATAACGGTTGATTGCGCAGAAACACTCCAGAAATAATATATAATTGATTGTAATTGACAATTGCAAGGACTTCAGGAAAAATCCAAAGCATGAAAAGAACAATGGATGAAGCTACTTTCAAAAATCTTGTTTTATTTTGTTGACATATTAGAGTCAGAAGTTTTTACAGAGGAGGATTTTGGATATCTCTTTTTATCACTCTGTAAATGAGAAAATACTGTCACCGGATGCCGCTATTTCGACATTGACTTCTAATTGTCGGAATAGCGGCATTAACATTATTTTTCAAGCGTCCCACTACTCCGACATTTTTTTTTTCATTGTCGGAGTAGCGGCACTTTACTATTTTTCAAACATTCCGCTTTTCCGACATTGATTGATTAGGCTACGTTATAGTCAGACGTGTCCTTCTGAAAAAAATGCTACTGTCCCTTTAATGCGAACATAACTGTTTCCATCCCTTTCGAATCAACCAAAACTCGGCTCTAGCGAGTGTATTGTAGTTTGTGCGAATCAGGGAATTTTAGTTTGAATTACAGCGTTTTCCATCATAATTTTTTGGTGCGATACTTCTAGATGCATCTAAACACGCTGATGGAAACATGGCTACTGACACCTGGTAGACATGGGTCAGACTAACTTTTGGTGAATTTAGGAGAAATCTACTGACAAAAGAGACAAAATGAAGTAAAAAGACTGAAGCAGCTCATGTGTGGTTCAGGCTCAGAGCCGTGGTCCTGGAGGTGTGTGTGTGTGTGTGTGTGTGAGCCTTCAGCTCCATGTGATGGATGAGTCGAAGCTGCTGCAGCTTCTTCTGTTGTCACCTCTCCAAAACACACAAACCACACCGCCGATGGATGACACACACACACACACACACACACACAGTGATGGTGTGTGTGTCGGTCGTGTCGGACCCGTCGGACCGGTCGTCTCTGTGTGTAGGTGATGGATCTGCTGCTGCTGCTGCTGCTCTTTGTCTGAGACTTTCTCTTCAGGTCCTGGTTGTTTGTTCGTTCTGAATGAGGAGAGAGGAGGTGGTGTTTTATTTTGAAAGGTCACCAGGTCAGAGGTCACGGGTGTGTAGGAGGAGGAAGAAGAAGAGGAGGAAGAGGAGGGCGGTGACTGAGGCTGTATTAGAAACCACATAATATACTGCTAGTATGTACTGATTTGGCCAAAATGCAGTATGCAGTATGCAAACAAAAGAAAAATCTACGGTATGCAAAAGATTCCCGGATGTTGTACTGATTCAGAAAATATATCTCCAGTATCTGACCAGACTACATTGCGTACTGTATCCCACAATGCAATGCACCCCTGACGTCTAACCGTAACCAAAGACGGTAGTGAAGTATCTTTGCCGTGTACCGTAACTATAGTTTAATAAAATAAAACTTCATGCAGACTGATATGTTCATTGTAAAACATTTATTTATTGATGTAAATGTGGTGATTTCTGTCCGTAGGCTCCAGAGCCCCGAGGCAGCGCTGCTCTTCTGTCCAATACACACAGGAAGCTTCACTTTACATTCAAACTAACTAATGCTACTGCCACAATTGTTAGATTTCATCAATGAGACCAACATTTATCTCCTAGAAAGAATTTAACCAGCCTAAAAACCTGCGGGTAAGTGAATTAGCGTTTTCTCCCCCGGGATGACGACGGAGGTTGGCCGGCCGAGCAGCTCTGCAGACCGGCTGCTGTCTCTGTGATGCTGCGGTCGTTGCAGAGCTTCATTTCTCCGAAAAACATGGGAGCAAACGTCTAAACAGCCTCATTTGGATAAACTGGTCGTATATTTGGGATCTAAACAGTTACTTTCTCACATGAAAACATATTAAAACTTAATAAAGTTACATAACAGCGCTAGAGCGAGAAATAAAACAGCTTTTAGCCTGTTTTACAGCCACCGCTACCGGGAAACTTGTATACTGCATACTGCGGTGTGAACGGCGTCGGTCTGATGAAGTAGCAGACTGAATCCCACATTCAGTCTGCAGTATACAGTACATACTAACGCAGTATGTAGTAGGCAGTACGGTAGTATGCGGTTTTGAAAACAGCGTGACTGTCTGAGCTGCTGGCTGCTTCATTGACGGTGTCGTGTAGTTTCCTGTCCTCCAGCAGCAGCAGCAGCAGCAGCAGCAGCAGCAGCAGCAGCAGCAGCAGCAGCAGCTCCGTCCAGCTCCACACAGACTCTGCAGTTATAATAATAATAATGAAAATAATGATGATAATCATCTCTCCCTGCTTAGCTGAAAAGGTCCAATTTGTCTGAACCGCCCCCCGCTGCTGCTCTCCACCCTTCACTTCTCCACCTTTTATTCTTTCCCTCCTACGAGTCTCACGTGTCCCACACACTCTGAACGTCACGTTGTTTTAATCCAACCAGACTCGAGCTGAGAGGAAAGATTCAGAGGAAACAGATTTAACGCAGGTTCATTAATATAAACGACCTGCTGCACTTTGACTCGGTATGAATGAGAATAATCAGACTGATGATGATGATGATGAGGACGGGAAGGACTGACGACAACATCCATCCAACAACTTTATTTGGTTTCTCTCTGTGTTTTATTCTGAAATCTGCTCTGTTTTTTGTTTTGTTTTGTTAAAAACACTACACAAAAACTGCTATATTTTCAATATATGAAACGCAAAGTGAAATATTCTGTTGAACTGCTAAGTGGCTGCAACAGAAAAGCTAACAAAAAAATGGCGGTGGCTATGGTCGGAAGTACGGCTCCGTTCGATAATCGACTCAGACGTGGGAGGAATATTGTGAGATTCTTCAACATTTTTTTGTGGCTAACAAGATAACAGATGCTGGTCAACAGAAAGCTATTTTGCTCAGGGCAGTCAGACTTACGGTCTAATGAGGTACCTGGTTAGGGTTAGCCCCGCTAAACCAGGAGACAAGTCATTTGATGAGCCCGTGAAGCTGCTAAAGGACCATTTCAACCCTAAACCCAGCGAGATTGTGCAGCGCTACAGATTCAACTCGAGAGCAAGGAGGCCGGGAGAATCAGTTATGGAATATGTTGCGGTGCTGAGGAAATTGGCATTGTAATAAAAGACTATATAATATATGATGTTTTTAGGTCGTTTTAAAAGGGGACAGAAATGAAGGTGTTCAAAATGAACGCGTTAACTTTGACAGCACTAATTTATAGATGCTTAGATTTGCATTATCCATGATCAGATAAACGAAACTGTTAGTGTTTAGGTTTATTTAAGAGAACAGATGGAAGTGATAAATAAAAAAGGTTAGAATAAAAAAGGTAGGAATAGGCCTCAGGAGGAGGAAGAGGAGGAGGAGGAGGAGGAGTCCTCTTGTGTTTACGCAGGCTGTTTGTCCTCCTCTTCACTCCTTCCTCTCCTCCTCTTTGTTTTTCCATCCGTCGGTGTTTGAGCTGTCGTCTCTCTGTGACCTAACGCAGCGTTAATGAACATCAGCTGCTTCGCTCTCACACCAGGATGAAACGACCAGACTTCTGTCTTAAAGGAGGACGGACACATGACACTTTCATTTATCTTTATTTTATTTTATTTTTTAAATATCTATTTCCAAATAAACAGGAGCTGTAATACTGCACCAATCAAAACTCAGACTGTTGGATCATCACACCTGAGATGATCTGAGTCATGTGATCGATGGATATGAATGAATTTATTTATTTCGGTATATCAAGCTTATACAACCGAAAGGGTGTAGGTTGAAGCCAAAGCTTATATACCCCAACCCCTTTTACCTTAAAAAATTAAAATAAAATAAAAAAATATATACACGCATTAATACAATAGGATCAGATCACAGACATTTGAAATTAATCAGTACACTTAAATGTCTGATCACAACAAAATAAAGAATTGTACACAGCGCATAACCCAAAATAGTACAAAATCATTGAACTTCATTTTCCATACTGTAACGAGAAATTATGTTGTTAAAGCTGACTAGAGTACAGCATAATTTAATATTTTCAGGACAGTTATTCCAGATGTTTTAACCCCTCTAACAGAAAGACAGTGATATTTTACAGTAGTTCGAGTCTTTGGTTTCTCAAATAACAGTGGTCTTCTCAGGTTAGAACTGGAATCCTTCATTTTAAACAGATTCTGGATATCTTGAGGTCAGAAGAAGTTTATTTTTTGCTTTGTACATGGTTTGTATTGTAACGTAATCAACTAAGTCCCTGAATTTCAAGATGTTCAGGCGACTAAATAGTGGGTTGGTTGGCTCACGGAAAGGTTTATTACTTATTACTTATTGATCCTGTTTAATGTGATTATCAAACCTGTAATTAATTCAAACCTGTTGAAGTTGAAGTGTGAGTGTTATTGAATCTGATCTGAGAGCAGCTCCTCTCTCTCTCTTTCTCTCTCCTTCATTTTCTCTCTCTGTCTCTTCTTGTCATGTTTCTCCATCTTCTCCTCCGTCCGTCCGTCTCTTTTCTGTCAATCAATCACTCCGACCGTCTCTTCACACTCATCTCTCTCTCTCTCTCTCTCTCTCACCCCCAAAAATAGCCTGTAAATGTAATTGTGTGAACCCGTAGACCGTCTATGAAACCAGATCCTCCTCCTCCTCTCCTCCCTCTCCTCCTCCTCCTCTCCTCCGTCCTCCTGCTGCTCCTTTCTCTCCATCCGCCCGTGGCCTTTTAAATAGGAAGAAGAGGGTCAGAGTCAGTGATGCGTTCAAACACACTCTGTTAAAGTTAAACGATCGTTTCCTTCATCGTTTCGAGTTAAGTTTCTAAAATCAGCTCAGAAAAGAGTGAAAACAAGTTCCTCAGCACCGTCGTTCTATGAAAAACATCTGTAAAACACTTTATTGTCAAATTTATTCATATTTTAAAGTAAAATCTTTTTCTTTTCTAGTATAGGGCCACATTGAGAAATAAAAAAATCACAAACTTTGACAATAAAGTCATAAATTTATGACTTTTTTCTCGTAATGTTATGACTTTTTTGTTGTAGGAAATGTACGACTTTAGTCTCGTAAATTTATGATTTTATTCTCGTAAATTTATGATTTTATTCTCGTAAATTTACAACTTTAATCTTGTAATGTTATGACTTTTTTCTCGTAGGAAATGTACGACTTTATTCTCGTAAATTTATGACTTTATTCTCGTAAATTTATGATTTTATTCTCGTAAATTTACGACTTTATTCTCGTAATGTAAGGACTTTTTTCTCGTAGGAAATGTACGACTTTATTCTCGTAGTAAATTTACGACTTTATTCTTGTAATGTTAGGACTTTTTTGTTGTAGGAAATGTACGACCAACTCTCGTAAATTTACGACTTTATTCTCGAAGTCTGTGTTTTTTTGATTTTTTCTCAATGTGGCCCTAATACTCCGTTGTAAGTTTTGTTATTTATATGAGAGAGTGAAATACGTAGTGGGCGATCCTTCAGATTTTGTCAGTAGAGCAAAAAAAAAAAGAAAACTAATTTACAGTAAACTGTAGCTTCCTCAGTTATTAAACATCTGGAAAAAGAAACATCACTTTAAGGTTCATAAACCAACAAAAACACATGTTTGGTGCCTACATTACCCACAATGCAACTCCATCACTGGGTCAACGCAGTCGTTAAGATCCAGTTATCAGAGGTTTGTAGTTATGACCTCATCATCTGGTTTATACATAGCCTACTATATATATATATATATATGTATGTATGTATGCATATATATATATATATATATATATTTCTTCTTCCTCCTTCTGTTCTTCTTCCTCTTTCTCTTCCTCCTCCTCTTCCTCCTCCTCCTCTTCCTCCTATCCCTCCTCCTCCTGATGTTTGTCTACAGCGGAGGAAACATCACACTGTCATTCATTTACTCTGCTTTCTGTCTCCTGCTGGCTGCCGTAGATTAACACGTGTGTGTGTGTGTGTGTGTGTGTGTGTGTGTGTGTGTGTGTGGCCTCCTGCTGCTCCTGTTGTGATGTGATGAACCCGTCTCCTCCTCCTCTGCTTCTGACTCCTTCGATCTCAGAGCTGCATCCCATAATAAGACCTGTCAGCCCTTTCTAATCTGTGATTTATAAACCCAGGACCAGCTGAACCTGGTTACCAGGCAACAAACAGGTTTCAACAAACAAACAAACACCTCTTTAATCCGATGGGTGTCAAACTGTCAGTGACGTTCACAGCTCTGGTTTAATAAAGTTTTATTTATTTGAAATGGTAAAAGAGTGGGCGTCCATGTGGAGATTTGACACTGTTCATTATTGTACATTCAGTGTGTAGCTACTGAAGGTACAATAACAGTAAAACAGGCTGAAAGCTGTTCTACTTCCTGCTGTGATACGTCTCTATTAGGTTTTAAAGGGATAGTTCAACATTTTGGCAAATTGGCCCATTGCCATAATCCTTATAGTCATAGCAGTAGCAGGTTCGTTACCTTTAATTGTCGGTGCAAGCTATTTTTAGAACGGCGGAGCAGAGTCGTGAGCTGCTCAGAGCTACGCTACGGAGGCTCATTATGGGATTTCTTGGTTTCAAACTCATCAAATACACAATCCAACAACTCCACAACGCTCTGGTGGACAAGTTGTGAGCTGCACATTCACCACGCTATGAGATAATAACACAACGTTACCACACAGAGTTGTTTTAGAGGGAAATTCAGAGACTGATGATGAAAAACTGTCCCTGAAGGCAACGCGCATCAGAATTTACCTTAAACTAATATATTTATTTTACTGGAAACAGTTTAAAAGTCATAAGCATTAATATTAAGTTGGAATTTGAAGTACTTCTAGTGCAGTGTTATGTTGCATCGTGCAGTATTCGTTCTTACAGTCTGGAGGAAAATACATTTCTATTTAATTTGTGTACGTTTTAGTCATTAACATTAAAAACACACTCTTTTTGGTAGGAAAATAAGAATATAAGGTAAAAAAAACAACAACAACTAAATTCCCAAAAATGAAAATGGAAAAAAAAGAATTTGGGAGAAAATAAAACACTTAAAATAAGACTCATTACCTAAAAATTAACTTGTTTTTAGATCATTTTCACTTAAATTCACAATAAATAGAAAAATCTGCCATTGAAAGTAAGTTTTTTGTGCTTGTAATAAGGAAGAAAAACTTGCTCCACTAATTGCTCCACTATCTGATTTTTCTACTTATTCCAAGTGAAAATCTGCTTGAAAGAAGTAAAAAGTGTCTAAAAACAAGCTACTTTTAATATGATGTGTCTTATTTTAAGTAGAATGAGATTTGTTTTGACTAGAAATTACATTTTGACTAGAAATAAGACAAATATTCTTGCTAAGATACTTGAGTTTTTCAAAACAAAGAAGGCTAAATAAAAAACGATAATACATACGTAGTCTAGGAAAAAAAAGGAAAAGTTAGGGGGAAGGGCCCACTTTAGTATTCTTTAAGGGGGCCCAGAATTCCTAGCAACGGCCCTGTAACTACCTCCCACCAGTTTATCCATCACAGCTCTTTAATTAATCCCAGTTTCAGGCTGCAGATGTAATTAAATCTAAACTCTACAACAACACAAAGTGAAATTAAATCAGATTCTTCCCAGTGTGAAGTGACTGTGATGAGACGGAGATCGACCCACATCCAGGAATATTCATGTTTAATAAAGGTGAAAGGGCACAGAGCTAATAAAATGAAATATGATGAGGAGTGTGTGAAGGAAAAGCAGAGAGAGGAGGAGAGGGAGAGGAGGAGGAGGAGGAAGAGGAGGAGGAAGAGGAGGAGAGTAATCAGATTTCCGTAGCGATAACGTCGGTGACAGATCGGACGCGGAGCAGGCCTGGGATCAGATTACAGCTTCCTCCCTCTGACGTTTCCGCTCCATTAACTAATGGATCAGGACGTTTACAGCTGCTCTGACGCTCTCTGGCGTCCGGCAGGGACTCGAACGCACCGCGCTTCACCATGACGATGAGGAGGAGGAGGAGGAGGAGGAGGAGGAGGAGGAGGAGGTGTGATGTTACTGTCTAGGAGCTGACGAAGCTGTTTTCACACCAGATAAATAAACCTGGAGAGACAAACACACATTAGGCAAGAAGAATAATGTTAGTGTTGTGTTCAGGGTCCACACAACACGGTAGGAAAACACAGTGGTCAATTATTCATTAGAGGATTTATTTATTTTTGCCTGTTTTCTATTGATGAGTTTCCTGCAGACATGAGGACATGATCAATAATCACAGTTATTGATTGTTAAATGTTGTTGAGCTTCCGATACAGATGAATCACAAGTGTTTAAAGGGATAGTTCACCCTAGAATGATATTTCGCTCATTATCTACTCACCCTCATGTGGACTAAGGGCTGGAAGAAGTTTCAGATTCCTCCGTGGCTTCTCTGAGTTACAGCGGGGTCTCGGCATAGCAGTGCATGTCCATATAACGGTTGCAAAGGGACACCGGAGCTCTTCGTAAAAAAACACACACAAAAAAACATCCAAATACCTCCATGATGCTCGTATGTAATGTCCGTCTTGTGCTGAAGCCCCAAATTGCGTAATTGTCCCGAAAAAAATTAAATAAGTCTATATTTTAAGCTTGTTTGTAGCGGAATCTTCTCGAAGCTCCTCTTCCTGGTCCGTCCAAATCTCGCGTGATTCGCAGTAACCTCACTGACGCCGGCGCAAATCACGCGAGATTTGGACGGACCAGGAAGAGGAGCTTTGAGAAGCTTCCGCTACAAACAAGCTTAAAATATAGACTTATTGAATTTTTTTCGGGACAATTACGCAATTTGGGGCTTCAGCACAAGACGGACATTACATACGAGCATCATGGAGGTATTTGGATGTTTTTTTGTGTGTGTTTTTTTACGAAGAGCTCCGGTGTCCCTTTGCAACCGTTATATGGACATGCACTGCTACGCCAAGACCCCCTGTAACTCAGAGAAGGGACGGAGGACTCTGAAACTTCTTCCAGCCCTTAGTCAACATGAGGGTGAGTAGATAATGAGCGAAATATCATTCTAGGGTGAACTATCCCTTTAAACCAAGGGGGCAGTTGTCGGTCTGAGAAGTGAAGCTCACTTCCGCGTTCAAAAAGCTGCAATCCCCCCGGCTGTCGCTGGGGGCTGGCTCCAGAAGGGAGCAACTCCAATTGAGCCCCATGTTAAAATAGCCGATTTTACAGCTTAAAAAAACATATTTACAGCCTGGTACATTTCATTTTTTTGGTCTCAACCGATAGTTTCTACCCCCGCACACACTCTGAGGGGGGTGAATTTTTTTAAAACTCTACAGTTTTACTGTTATTAGGTTTAAAGTTCTGGCCAATTAGATCGCAGAAACGTTGAGTGACAGGTCCGGAGACTGCTGCTTCGAGGCCAGTGGGCGGGTTCTCGGCCGGCCAACGGCCGCACCGCTCCAAATATGGCAGTAGAATACAACATGGCGCGGCTCAAACCCCCGTAGTAGCGGCACAAAACAGACTCCCCCAAACCAATGGGTGACGTCACGGTGCTACGTCCATTCTTTTTACAGTCTATGGTTTAAACCAGACTTTAAGGATCTTCGTGAAATCCTTAAAGGGATAGTTCACCCAAAATTCATATTGCACTCATTATCTCCTTCCCCTCACGTGGACTAAGGGCTGGGAGAAGTTTCAGAGTCCTCCGTGGCTTCTCTGAGTTACAGGGGGTCTCGGCGTAGCAGTGCATGTCCATATAACAGTTGCAAATGGATACCAACTGTCTTGGTAACAAAAAGACACACCAAAAAACATCCAAATACCTCCATGCTGCTCGTATGTAATGTCTCTCTTGTATTGAAGCCCTGACATGAGAAATTGTTCCGAAAAATATTAAATAAGTCTATATTTTAAGCGCTAATCGAGAAGCCACGGAGGACTCTGAAACTTCTCCCAGCCCTTAGTCGACATGAGGGTGAGTAGATAATGAGTGCAATTTGAATTTTGGGTGAACTATCCCTTTAAGGAATTAGTCCAGGCAATCTAGCTCATTTTGGACCCAAAAATAGAACTAATTGTAACTACATTTCTATGAGGTGTCCAGAACAACATACTAAAAGTCCTAAGAAATCCTAGTTGGAGAAATATGTTTAATTCTCATCAATCCGAGACTGATTTACTGTATAAAGTCTATGGTGCCACAATGAGGCTATTTTTTTCCTTTACTGCTACCACAATGAAACTTTACACAATGAAAATATTCATGAAATGTGACATTTTTTGTATTACAAGTTTCTTTGAAAATTAATTTGAATATGCAAATGAGCCATACACTAATAATATGCCCAAAATACCCCCGACTAGGCTTTTTTCCCCCCTTTACTCCTACCACAATGAAACTTTATACAATGAAAGTAACATGAAAAGTAAATTTTTTTTGTATTACAAGTTTCTTTGAAAGTAAAAACAATCATCTTTATTCATAGAGCACTTCTCAAAGACTTCATTACAAGTGGTTTAACAACAGCAGGAATATAGAATCAGTCAAATCCATGTATTTAATTTCACACATGAGGGAAACTCAGACTCAGACAGAGTGCTTTATGGAGCTATAAAAGAACAATAAAGGAAACAGTTTTACAAGAGAAGAGGAGAGAGAAACGGAAGTTAATTAGGTGAAATTAATTACTAAATGATTTACAATTCAAAACTCTCCAGAAATAGAAAAGACAGAACAATTAAAGAAACATAAAAAGCAACGCTTTGTGGTTTGAAGAAGGAAAGAATTCATTTTAATAAGTGTGTGAGTCCCTGTCCCGTCCGTTCTCACAGCCTCTTGATGTTTTTACACCACAGTGATCGACAGCTTCGACCTTTTTGACCCTGATGTGACTCCGTA
The DNA here is from genome assembly GCF_045865225.1 of Trachurus japonicus. Classification (NCBI taxonomy): domain Eukaryota; kingdom Metazoa; phylum Chordata; class Actinopteri; order Carangiformes; family Carangidae; genus Trachurus; species Trachurus japonicus. The sequence continues at coordinate 34,010,574 of NC_140922.1, read as the reverse complement.
CAAACAACTCCCACTGTGATGTCACAGTCTGTTCCCGTTTTGTTGTCTGTGAAACAAAGAAGTTAATGATTTATTCTCTCTGTCGTCATAAACACACACACACACACTGACAGGACTGTGTGATGCTGTTAAAGGGATAGTTCAACATTTTGGCAAATTGGCCCATTGCCATAATCCCTATAGCAGTAGATTCGTTACCTTTAATTGTTGGTGCAAGCTGTTTTTAGAACGGCGGAGCAGAGCCTCGTCAAACTCATCAAATACACAATCCAACAACTCCACAACGCTCTGGTGGACAAGTTGTGAGCTGCACATTCACCACGCTATGAGATAATAACACAACGTTACCACACAGAGTTGTTTTAGAGGGAAATTCATGCAAAACCACTGATGCACGTTGCCTTCAGGGACAGTTTTTCATCAACAGTCTCTGTATTTCCCTCTAAAACAACTCTGTCTGGTAACGTTGTGTTATTATCTCATAGCGTGGTGAATGTGCAGCTCACAACTTGTCCACCTGAGCGTTGTGGAGTTGTTGGATTGTGTATTTGATGAGTTTGATGAGGGAAACCAAGAAATCCCATAATGAGCCTCCGTAGCGTAGCTCTGAGCAGCTCACGGCTCTGCTCCGCCGTTCTAAAAACAGCTTGCACCGACAATTAAAGGTAACGAACCTACTGCTATGACTATAGGGATTATGGCAATGGGGCCAGTTTGCCAAAATGTTGAACTGTCCCTTTAACATTGACCTGTGTGTGAGGTTTATGATGCCGAGCTTTCCAGGAAAGTGTGTGTGTGTGTGTGTGTGTGTTATATTTATGACTATAATTAGCCCTCAGTGCTCTGACATTTCAGTGTAGCCGACTCGTCCTGACCTCTGACCCCGCCCCCTCCTGTGACATCATCACACTGTGTTTTGTGAATGAAGTAGTCGGCCATCTTGCTTTTCTCTGATCTTACTCCTGTGAATTAATTAACATTTTTTAACAGCGACATATTTGCTAATTTGCGCACATCATTATTAGATATTCACCTGTTGCTGTTTGTGTTTGATATCCACTTACTGTATAGTGATGAGATTTCAAAATAAAAGCCTCCCAGGTGACTCTCTGTCTGTTTCCTCTCTGACCGATCACCACCTCCTCCCTCTCTCTCTCCCTCTCTGTCCTGATTTACTCTGTTACCATGGAGACAAGTCGTCTGGGTCTTTATAGCCATGTGCGCGCTAACTGCTAACTGCTAACTGCCTGCAATTAACCTCTGATGTCTATTTTCTTTTTTTCCATCCACAAACCTGAAGTGTAGAAACCCTCCTCTCTCCTCCTCCCCTCTCTCTGCTGAGAAAACACTGAGGCTCTTTGAAAAACATTTAATTCATTTTATCTACTATCTATTATTCTTTATTTTTTCTATCTGTGTTCTTTATTGATCAGTTATTTTCTGTTTCTAATCACTTCACTGTCCTGCTCTGCTCTTATTTTACACAATGTGATGCAGCGTTAAGTTAAAAAAAAGCAGATGTAATGTTGTTAACATGTAAATTAATCTGTAACAATAAGACATTTCTTTTCACTTTCTTCTTTCCCTTCTTCCTTCCTTAAACGAATCTGTTCCCTCACTCCATCTTTTTTTCCCTCCTTTTCCCCTTCCGTATTTCCTCCCATCTTTCCCTTTGTCCTTCCTTCCTTTCTTCCTTGACAACAGGAGGGTTAATGGTGTAACTGTGCATTTTTACACTTTACACCCAGTGTAGTTTTTCTGTGTGAGTGAAAATAGAAACAAAAAAAAATGTGAAAATGAGAAAACAGCTTCATTAAAAATTGTATTATATTGTATTAAAACACAGTGTGTGTGAGCACAGAGAGAGGGAGAGAAGGAAAGAACGTTTAAATAATAATTAGCGTTTGACTAATGAATCACTGAAAATTCAGGAAAATGATTAAACCTGGGAGGAAAACCTGTGCATGTTCAAGGATGTAGATAAATATAGATTTAATCAGGAAGTCCCACTGAGCTCAGACCTCAGGACAGAATGAAATGAAATTACAAAAGAACAGAATCTATAACAGAAAAACTTCATTTCAGCCGTTTTAATTCACATTCTGACGTGTTTGGTTTATATAAACATGTTTAAGATGAAATAAACACACCACAGTGTCATTCATATAAACATGGTGTTACCATAATATGATTCATACAGATGTTGGAACAGCTGCAGTGCAACAACACAAACAGACACACACACACACACACACACACACACACACACACACACACACACACACACACACACACACACACACACACACACACACACACACACACACACACACACACCACCTGTCACTGTCACATCTGTCCAGATGTTCATCTGCAGCTGCTGCTCCATCCAATCAGACCCGACAAACCTGAACGCAGCCGAACACACACACACACACACACACACACATACAGGAGGCGACTCACACACTTGTATTAGCTCAATTTGCACTGGTGACATTAAAGGAATGGTTCACCAAAAATGAAATTCAGTCTCCAGATGCACTTTGAGGAATAAAAAACTACTAGATAGATAGATAGGTAGGTGGGTGGATGGATGGATGGATGGATGGATGGATGGATGGATGGATGGATGGATGGATGGATAGATAGATAGATAGATAGATAGATAGATAGATAGATAGATAGATAGATAGATAGATAGATAGATAGATAGATAGATAGATAGATAGAGATATTTAATTCCAGTAATTCCAGTAGGGAAATTCAGCCGTCTCTCGCTCATCCAGACAATAAAAACATTTAAAACGGAGACCAGTACATACAATAACGGGACAATAAAATATAATAAATAAACACAGATGAGGCAGTGCAGTACACTACACCACAAAGCCAGCTTAGTGTGCAGTGTAAGAGCACGAACAAATGAACAAAATGAAGCTATAGAATGAAATCACAGTGTAAGTGCATGATAATGATAAGAACTGTATAAAAGATAAAAGACTGGATGAAGACTGGCTGAAAGACTATAAATCAAAAAGAAGAAAGGACATGCCACACTGTAGGAGCTCCCAAATATACAAACATTTATTAGAGGACTATAAAAGGACAACATTTCAAGCAGTGCGCTCTTCGTCAGGTCAAAGTTTGTCCTATAAAAGGACAACGTTTTGAGCGTTGCCCTTTTATAGTCTTCTAATAAATTTTTGTATATTTGGGAGCTCCTACAGTGTGGCATGTCCTTTCTTCTTTTTGATATTCGTCTCCCTGGACTCAGCACCTGGCTGCACTTCTGGATGTGCGCGAGCCTTTTTTTGTTCATCTGAAAGACTATAAATAAAATAAATAGCAACTAATAAAAACAGATCAATAGAAATTATTGCACAGGTTCTCGTCAGTAGCCGGAGCAAGGAGGGTGAATTTCACTTTTTTGGTGAACTATTCCTTTAAGAAAATTGAAGGCCGAGTCAGGTGTTGGATGTAGAGACGACGTTGTTTCTGTGAGTTGATGTTTCGCTAAAAAATAAAAACTAATTTGTGTTGATAAATGTGACCCGTTCCATCAAAATGAGTCGGAAGTCGCAACGTTCTATTTTTAGATAATCAGCTGATAACGTGGGAAACCCATATAAAATCAAAACAATTTTTTTACCCTAATTTCAAAGCAGTGACATTCAAAAACAATCTCCCAAAGTTTCACAGTCCAGATAATTGAGAAAAGGCACGTAAATGATGATTAAAGTCGACCTGCAACTTAAACCCTCTGAAAATGAGTGCTGCTTCGGTGCAACACATGAAATATCTTCTGAACCGTTCATGATAGAGACGAGCTGTAAACTGCATCTGAATCGCGGGATTCTCCGCTTTCCGACGGTCATTGAATGTTGCCTCTATGACGAGAAGGGACGGGTACAGAAACAGATGCTAAACCGAGTAGCATCGACGCTAACAGAGCGTAGCATCGATGCTAACAGAGCGTAGCATCGATGCTAAACCGAACGTAGCATCGATGCTAACCCGAACGTAGCAACGATGCTAAACCGAACGTACACGCTTGCACATGTTTTACAAAATGTCAACAAAACATGACAACTTCTGAACCGTTCATGATAGAGACGAGCTGTAAAAAGCATCTGAATTGTGAGATTCCCTGCTTTCCGAGGGTCATTGAATGGTGCCTCTATGACAACAAGGGACCGTATAGGGTGTGTGTAATCACGTGGTACAGGAACAGATGCCAGAGTCACTGGCAAAAACTTTAACTGCTATTTTCTCAGGTTTTAGAACGGAATAAGAGAGTAGGAGATCGTAATTCAAATGGCCACATCTCGAAAACCATCAAATGTATGACTCTGACTAGGGTATCATTTTAAAGCTTATTTTCTAATCTTTCCATTGATACAAAAATCTCAACTTTGAAATTTGGGTCACTGTGACTCATTTTGATGGATCGGGTCACAAATAATGAGTTTTGGGGTCCGTTCAGCAGCAGAGACGATGGTCGTCATAGAGACGGGGCGTTCAGAGCTGCTGTGTTTATTTTCCTTCCTCCTGGAATAGAAGAATTGTGTAATTATTTGGGATCAGTAGAGTTGAGACTCCGCCCACTTCCTGTCTGACCTGTGTTTAACCCGTTAGTGACCGTGTTCCTCTCCGTGTCCTCGTGTCCTCAGGTGTGACGGGACTGGTTCACCTGGACGAGAGCGGAGACAGAGAGACGGACTTCGCTCTGTGGGACATGATCGACACCAACAGCAGCGCCTTCCAGGTGCGCACACACACACACACACACACACACACACACACACACACACACACACACACACACACACACAGTCATATTGTTTGGTCCTGTCTGTTTCTACGTGAACGATGCCTTCAAGTCCCTCGGATCAGATCAGATAAAGCTCTTGTTGTTGTTGTCGCCTGCAGAGGAAACGAGGCAGAAGCAGAAAAACAAGCAACAACAACAGAATGAAGAAATAATAAAAGTCTGTATCTGTAGATAAATACATGATGTCGTAGTAACTGAAGATAACTACATGAATTGTACAGGTTTATTTATGTTTTATGCTGTTATTGTGCACAATTCATTTGGTAAGATGCGTTCAGGTTCAGTTAAGATCAGGTTCAGCTCTTAGGATGTGTTCAGATGCAGTTGTTAAAGGGATAGTTCAACATTTTGGCCAATTGGCCCATTGCCATAATCCCTATAGTCATAGCAGTAGGTTCGTTACCTTTAATTGTCGGTGCAAGCTGTTTTTAGAACGGTGGAGCAGAGCCGTGAACAAAGACTCCAAAACGCTTTTCTGGGCAAGTTGTGACCTGCACATTCACCACACTATGAGATAATAACACAACGTTACGAAACGGAGCCAATTTCGAGGTAAATACAGGGTAAATACAGAGTCTGCTTGCTGAAAAACTGTCCCTGAAGGCAACGTGCATCAGCTGTGTTGCATGAATTTCCCTCTAAAACAACTCTGTGTGGTAACGTTGTGTTATTATCTCATAGCGTGGTGAATGTGCAGCTCACAACTCCACCAGAGCGTTGTGGAGTTGTTGGATTGTGTATTTGATGAGTTTGATGAGGGAAACCAAGAAATCCCATAATGAGCCTCCGTAGCGTAGCTCTGAGCAGCTCACGGCTCTGCTCCGCCGTTCTAAAAACAGCTTGCACCGACAATTAAAGGTAACGAACCTACTGTTATGACTATAGGGATTATGGCAATGGGCCAATTTGCCAAAATGTTGAGCTATCCCTTTAAGATGTGTTCAGGTGCATTTACGATGCGTTCAGGTGCAGCTGTGATGCGTTCAGGTGCAGTTGTGATGCGTTCAGGTGCAGCTGTGATGCGTTCAGGTGCAGTCTGACACCTCTCCCTCCTGTTCCAGATCGTTCTGGTCTACAACAGCTCGGAGGAGCAGCTGACGGCGATCCCCGGGACGTCCCTGCACTGGCCGGGCGGCGTCTGTCCCCCCGACGTCCCCGTCTGCGGCTTTAAGAACGACAACCCCGTCTGCCTCGCCAGTCAGTGCAGCCGAGCAGATGATGATGTCATTGTTAGATTATTGATCCGGTATCAGATTCAGGGTATTGATCGGTTTTTCTCCTCGTCCCCGTCAGAAACCATCACCATCCACCAGATGGTCTCCATCGTGGTCTTCTTCATCTTCATCATGAGCCTCACCGTCACCGTCTTCATCTACAGGTGAGAGAACCCTCGTCCAATCAGATACAACCACATCACAGGGGGCGGAGCCAGAGAATACAATACAATATACAATACTCCAGCTTTTAGATTGAGTTTGAGCTGAAGAGAAAAAACATGGATACCTGAAGGAAGTTTGTCGTATTGTGGCTCATCGCTGAGTACGAAAAATAAATGCAGCAGTAAATGATGTTTATTTTGGAGGAGAGGAGACGCTGCAGATGAGTGCACATATAATGTTACAGCCTTGATAACAGTTAAACCTTATTTCCGTCACATACGAGGAACCACAATTTCACACCATACAACAATCACAGCTTAATATAAACGTATTTCATAGAGGCTACTGCAATATTACACTAAAATATGCATTAAAATCTCAACAAATAACTTAAAATGTCTAAATTCTAACCGTTTGAGACGAGGGCGGCCATGTTTTGATGTTGTCGTGACATAAAGTCAGAAAGTCGGAGCTCTGATACGATACCCGAGTTTTTTTCCGACTTCCGAGTTGTCTTCATCAGATCATATTTATACAAACATATACAAACATCATATTTTTGTATATTATTGCAGTAGCCTATATGAAATACGTTTATATTAAGCTGTGATTGTTGTATTGCGTGAAATTGTGGTTCCTCGTATGTGACGGAAATGACGTTTAACTGTTATCAAGGCTGTAACATTATATGTGCACTCATCTGCAGCGTCTCCTCTCCTCCAAAACAAACATCATTTACTGCTGCATTTATCCATGTTTTTTTTCTCCCGAGTTCCTGCAGCGTGAACGCAATGATGTCGGAAGTCGGAAATTTTCGAGTTGAGATTTGCGACCTCCGAGTTGTTATGAACGCAACATAGGTCTAGACCGAGTCCAGACCGAGTCCAGACTGAGACTCAGAGCCGGCCCAAGGCATGAGAATGAATTTGGTCTACGTAGGTGAAACAGTAGTTGTGTGTTTGAGAAACATGAACGTTTGTGTTTCATTCTATGAACTACTGATAACAATTTCTCCCAAAAATTACAACTGGTCAAAATAACAAAAAGAGATGCAGTGTTTTCAGACCTCAAATAGTAATGCAAAGAAAACAAGTTGATCATCATTTTTAAACAGACCACTAATGTTTTAATTTAGGAAGAGTTCAGAATAATACAGATGGAAATTTAATCCTGCAGCAGCAGTGACTGTTTACTGATTTACTGATTACTGATGCATAGGTTATAGTTCTAAGATTTTCTATTAAAATAAAGCCAATAATGACATTTTTTCTATTTCTTTTTATTTGGAAAAGTACCGAAAAGTATCGAAAAACATGTTGGTACCGATACCGATACCAACATGTTGGTATCGTGACAACACTAGTCCAGAGTCCAGACCGAGTCCAGACTGACCCCCCCCTCTCTCTCTCCTCAGGAGGATGAAGCTGGAGAAGGAGCTGGTGGCTCAGCTCTGGAGGATTTCCTGGGACGACATCCAGATGAGCAACCTGGACAAGGTGCTGCGGAGCGGCAGCCGGATCACACTGTCTCTGGTCAGCACACACACACACACACACACACACACACACACACACACACACAGACGCTCACACACTAGCTGGGTTTCCATCCAAGTCGTATCGAATTTAAAAGCGGATTTTGTGAAAATGCGCAAAAAGCAAATGCGAATTTATGACCGTTTCCATTCATTAGTGTTTTGCGATTAGGAGGAGTGGTGCGCCGTGAGATTACATCATAAGAGAGCATGAATGTATCCAACAGTTGACACTCAGCTGACGCTCAACATCATGGACAATTTACGTACTTTCCGGACAATAGACGCACCTGTATAAGCCGCACCAGCTACATTTTTTTTTTTTTTTTTTTTGAACTTACTTTTTTATTTGACACATACAAACAAACATACATAAATTTAACAAACACCAAGGAGATGTATATTGTATAAAGTTACACTTGCTTGAGATTCTTGAAACTGAAAGTCTTTTCTTTTTTCCATGTTGAATATTCTTTGTACATATCAGTCCGTATTCTTGTACTTGTACGTCATATTCCCATAGTCCATTTCTCCTCTCTATTCTGCCTTGATTGGCATGTTACCTTAGTAGGGGTACATCACAAGTTTAAAGAAAAAAAAAAAAAAACAAACAAACAAAAAACTCTGCAAATTGTGTGTACTTTACAGGTAAGAAAGACAAGCGTACCGATTACGTGAGCTTTACCATTTGGAAAAACAATATTACAGATACTTATACTTTTAGAAAACAATAGTACCGAGTACGTGTACTTTACAAAATAAAACAACAACTGTACATATTACAAGTACTTATCATGTGATAAAACAACAATACAAAGTACGAATACTTTACAAGTGTAAAAAACAACGCTCCAATGGGAGAGAAAATAAAATAAAATAAAATAAAATTGGAGGTGATTAGAGGTTTGGCATCACTTTTTTTAATAATGTCCATTTTTTATCAAACATGACTGTTTTCAACTGTAGTCTCGCTGTGATTTTCTCCATGACAAATACATTTTTTACCCTGTCTCTCCATTGTGTTATGCTTGGGGGCAGTGGTTTCAACCAAGAAGCTGTTATGGTCTTTTTTGCTACCAGCAGCAGGACTCTTAGCAAATATTTAGATCTCTTGTCTGTCATAGTATCAGGAATTATACCCAAAATATACAATGATGGTTCCATAGGGAAATTAATACCCATAATCTGTTTAATTTCCTTCTGAATATTTTCCCAGAAGTCTTGTATTTTGGGGCCGCACCAGCTACATTTTAAAAGAAAATACATATATAGGCCGCACTTGAATATAAGCTGCAGGTTTTCATGTTGTAACATGAGATATTTACACAGAAAGACAGTAGGGAACTGTGACAGTCTGCTTGCTTTATTTGCAATTTTTGAAAATGCGAATAAAAAAAGGTGGATGGAAACGCAACTATTGATGCTGTATGTGTGTGTGTGTGTGTGTGTGTGTGTGTGTGTGTGCAGAGAGGCTCTAACTACGGCTCCCTGATGACTGGAGATGGAAACCTGCAGGTCTTTGCAAAGACTGGATACTACAAGGTCAGTGATGATGATGATGATGATGATGATGATGATGATGATGATGATGGGCGAGACTGAACGGGTCGATCCAGAACCTGTGATCACACTCATCTCCTCGTCCTCCGTCTCTCTCTCTCACCCTGCACTGATGTGTTTTAAAGCTGCAGGAGGAAGAAAAGAACAAACACAGAAACAGAAATGTGTAACTTCTCCTGTTCTCTGTTCACGAAAATCAATGCACCTGAACGCATCTTAAAGAGATAGTTCAACATTTTGGGCAAATTGGCCCATTGCCATAATCCCTATAGTCATAGCAGTAGGTTCGTTACCTTTAATTGTCGGTGCAAGCTGTTTTTAGAACGGCGGAGCAGAGCCGTGAGCTGCTCAGAGCTACGCTACGGAGGCTCATTATGGGATTTCTTGGTTTCCCTCATCATCAAACTCATCAAATACACAATCCAACAACTCCACAACGCTCTGGTGGACAAGTTGTGACCTGCACATTCACCACGCTATGAGATAATAACACAACGTTACCACACAGAGTTGTTTTAGAGGGAAATACAGAGACTGTTGATGAAAAACTGTCCCTGAAGGCAACGCGCATCAGCGGTTTTGCATGAATTTCCCTCTAAAACAACTCTGTGTGGTAACGTTGTGTTATTATCTCATAGCGTGGTGAATGTGCAGCTCACAACTTGTCCACCAGAGCGTTGTGGAGTTGTTGGATTGTGTATTTGATGAGTTTGATGAGGGAAACCAAGAAATCCCATAATGAGCCTCCGTAGTTGCTTGTGATATACAACCACAACGCTAGATGGGAGGAATTCCTATACAATGTACCTTTAAAGTTCACTTGACCAGAAAAGAGAAACCAAACAACAGACAGAAGGTAGACTGGGATGTCTCCTGCAGCTGGTCTCAGATCTGTTTCCACAGCTGGATTTCTCATTTGGAGCTCAAAGAATTAGTCAATCAATTAATCAATCATTTAAACTCTGGATCCGACTGCTCAGACATAATGAATCGTTAAGTTTTGTGTGAACATTGTCTCTGGTTTGAAGTTTCTCCTCGTTTGTCTCCAGGGAAACATCATCGCCATCAAATACACCGACAGGAAACGCATCGAGCTGAACAGGAAGATTCTGTTTGAGCTCAAACACGTGAGTTTCATCTGTAGAACATCAAACCAGCGCACGATCATGAGTCCACTGCTTCATGTTGTGAGACACTGATCACACCTCATACAGCTGTAACTGTCTGTCTGTCTGTGCAGATGCGCGACGTCCAGAACGAACACCTGACCCGGTTCATCGGCGCCTGCATCGACCCCCCCAACATCTGCATCATCACAGAGTACTGTCCCCGAGGAAGTCTGCAGGTACACCATCCTGTCTGTCTTTTTATTTACCTGTCTGTCTGTCTGTCTGTCTGTCTGAAGTTTCTTTATTTGTTCCAACTGTTTCTGACTTAAAGGGATAGTAGCATTTTTTAAAAGTGGGGTTGTATGATCTCCAAATAGCCCCTAAGTACTTTAATTGCAGTAGAAGACTCTCTGCACTCCTCCCGTTAGCAACGCCAGCCCATAATAGCCCTGCCCAGAGATTTACAACATACAGTGTTGTGAACAGACCCAAAGAAACGGCCTATTTTCACGGCCTAAAAGAGGTTTTACCTGAAAAAAAAAAACACAGTTCCATTGTTCGCTATAATATAATTTTTTCCAGCCCTTCAAAGTGCAGGAAAAACACAGTTTTTATTTGGACCTAACCAACTCACGTATCCCTCCGCCCAGGGTTAGCGCCCACTGATCAGCAGTTGGTTAGGTCCAAATAAAAACTGTGTTTTTCCTGCACTTTGATATAAAAAATTATATTATAGTGAACAATGGAACTGTGTGTTTTTTTTCAGGTAAAACCTCTTTTAGGCCGTGAAAATAGGCCGTTTCTTTGGGTCTGTTCACAACACTGTATGTTGTAAATCTCTGGGCAGGGCTATTATGGGCTGGCGTTGCTAACGGGAGGAGTGTAGAGAGTCTTCTACTGCAATTTAAGTATTTAGGTGCTATTTGTAGATCATACAACCCCACTTTAAAAAAAATGCTACTATCCCTTTAAGTGAAGTCAAACTGAGACTTGACTTTGTCTGACTCGATAATGAATTTCATTCCAACAGAAAAATCATGGTTTTTGGCCTATTTTGCATTTTTATGAAGAAATCATATCAATTCATATTAGACCAAAGAATCTTCATATTCATCGTGAGCAAATTATATTAAATCCCATTTTGAACTGTTCTGCTTCTTCACTGCAGCTCGTTAAGTTGGAAGTCGTGATCACGTTTATTCCACCATTATTCAGCATTTTTTAGAAAGAAAACGTTTTAAACTCTCAGAGAAGTTAGTTTCCTCCTCTGCAACGGGGTTTAGGTCAAAAATGTTTATTTTCTGTTGCCTCTTTGTTCGTCTGTGGAGTCGACCAGTTAAAAACGCAGACAGCGCCACTCTGCCATTGAAACCACATACTGGTCAAAAGTGGAACTACAGCTTTAAGGGTGGAAATTAAGCCCCGCCCCCTTTTACGTTCTTCCTCAGCTACTGAAAAAAAAAAATTGTCGTCACATAATGAAAAGTCTGCAGGTACCTGAGGTCACATCTCCTCAGGTGTAGACCAGTTGTCTTAAAGGGATAGTTCAACATTTTGGCAAATTCTCCTATCACCATAATCCCTATAGTCATAGCAGTAGGTTTGTTACCTTTAATTGTCGGTGCAAGCTGTTTTTAGAACGGCGGAGCAGAGCCGTGAGCTGCTCAGAGCTACGCTACGGAGGCTCATTATGGGATTTCTTGGTTTCCCTCATCATCGAACTCATCAAATACACAATCCAACAACTCCACAACGCTCTGGTGGACAAGTTGTGAGCTGCACATTCACCACGCTATGAGATAATAACACAACGTTACCACACAGAGTTGTTTTAGAGGGAAATACAGAGACTGCTTGATGAAAAACTGTCCCTGAAGGCAACGCGCATCAGCGGTTTTGCATGAATTTACCTCTAAAACAACTCCGTCCCAAAAAAAACCCAACAAGAAATCCCATAATGAGCCTCCGTAGCGTAGCTCTGAGCAGCTCACGGCTCTGCTCCGCCGTTCTAAAAATAGCTTGCACCGACAATTAAAGGTAACAAATCTACTGCTATGACTATAGGGATTATGGCAATGGGACAATTTGCCAAAATGTTGAACTATCCCTTTAAATATCACCATTGACTGGTCGGTGACACCTGGTGTAGAGTTTTATTTTCAGGTGTGTGTTTCTGGTGTGTATTTAGTGTGTATTCAGTGTGTATCAGTGTGTATTCAGCATGTATTTAGTGTGTATTCAGTGTGTTTTGTGTCTGCAGGACATCTTGGAGAACGACAGCATCACTCTGGACTGGATGTTCAAATACTCTCTCATCAATGACATCGTCAAGGTATTCACTCGTTTACCTGTTCACCATCAGCACAGATGTGTCCAGCTGTGTCGTCACGGTAACGGTCCCCCCCCCCCCCCCTCCCCTCAGGGCATGGTGTTCCTCCACAACAGCGTCATCCTCTCTCACGGGAAGCTGAAGTCGTCCAACTGCGTGGTGGACAACCGCTTCGTCCTGAAGATCACCGACTACGGTCTGTCCAGCTTCAGGGCCGAGGGCGACTCGGGGAAAGACGCTCACGCCTACTACGCCCGTGAGTCACACACACACACACACACACAGACACACACACACACACACACACCAGGGGTGCAGATCCGATGTCAGGATTGGGGGGGACACAAAAGTGATTTTGTTTTTGTTTTTTTTGCCCATATGCAGCTCATAACATGCCACCATAAATCACAACTTAGAGGCTCACCATATCATTCAAAAAGTACTGCACAGGGAATTATTTATTGTGCTTACCTTTCTTGTTTATTTGTCCTAAACAGCCAACAGCACATATCACTGCTGTTATATTAGTAAATTATAATTTTAAGGGTCTCTGACATGTAATGTCTACTCACATTCTTATCTTTCGCCTCCCTCCGACCTTCCCAGATCCCCAATTCTTCTCACCATCTTCCTTATCTCCCAGTGTATGGAACTACTTTATGCATGATTAATTGATATGGAGGAATATCAAAATATGAATCATAAGATTGAGGGGGGCGTTTTTTTTTAATTTAAAGCCTGCTGATGTCATTAGTGTCTGTGTAAGAAACTACCCATTCATTTAAACATCATAGTGAAGGAGACCAGAGATTTCTTTGTTCCACCATTTCAATCATTTCTTTTTAGATGTTAATCTAAAATGTGAAGAATGTGAAGTCTGAAAATACATTTATTCAATTTGGAATAATTTAGGGTATTTTTATTGGGGGGGACAATTCATGTTTTTCAGAAATTGGGGGGGACATGTCCCCCCCGTCCCCCCCGGGATCTGCACCCATGACACACACACACACACACACATCCAGATATAGATCCAGCGTTAGTCACCTCAGACTGTAGGTGGGTTTCCATCACCCTGGAAATGCTTAAACGAATAGTTCACCAAAAAATGAAATTCATGAGTCATTATTGACTCCCCCTCATGCTGATGAATACTCTGTAGTAGTTTTTTATTCCTCAAAGTGCATCTGGAGACCTGGGAGGCCGGTTCCTAGTCCAACCAAAACTTTATATGAGAGTAATAGGACCAGACACAAAAACGTCCATAAAACTACACAAAAACCATTTAAAGGTGTAGTACAGAAATGGCCGTTTGTCCCGTTTGTCGCGCCGAGTTGTCACGAGCTGCAACACGAGTTTACCCGAGTAAGGAAAACGAATTTGATTGGTCGTTATCGACCGGGCGGGATATCCAAAGCTTGGGGCGAGACCGAGCTCCGTGTGTGTGTGTGTGTCTCAGACGTTTGAATGACAGATGACGGATCCAATATCAGTGGCTGATGAATCGTGTAGGGGCTGACGTATAATCCGTGTGCCTGCATTATCCAATGCAGAAAAAAAAATACACACTTTCATCCCGGATTTACTCAAAAATAGAATTTTGCACAAAGTTTGGCCTACATCGTCTGAAAGATGAGTTATCACATTAATTTTATGACCTAGAGTGGGCTCAAATTCAATTTTCTTGCAGCTTTAAAGGGACAACGAGGAGTTTTGGAAAAGCGAAGTGTTTCCACACTACATTTATGAGCCTCCGCACCGTGAAATTCTTTGACCGGCGCAAGACAGACTCATGTTTTCATTCATCAAGAATTAAAGTCAGAGGTTGGAAGACGATCACATACCGTCGTAGTTCCCACCATAAACGGAGATTCGGCGGCGTTATTCTCATGACTCGCCACGAAACCGAAAGTAAAGAAACGCTGGTCGGCTCAACCAGCATTTCCACCACCACTAATAATAACAAAATAACCATAGAGACAAAACCATAGATTTATAGAAAATGGACCATTAACAAGTGGTAACGTAGATTCACTACCTCACGTCTGTTACAAATTCAATACAAGACTGTTTAGGCTGTAAAAATGTCCTAAATGAGGTAGTTTCCAGTAAACTCTGGACTATCTCCCTTCAGGACACTTGGATTGCAGTGGACGAGCAGTGTGGAGGAATATTAAATGGTTTTTGTGTAGTTTTATGGATGTTTTTGTGTCGGGCCTTATTGACTCTCATATAAAGTCTTGGTTGGACTAGGAACTGGCCTCCCGGGTCTCCAGATGCACTTTTTTTTGGGTGAACTATTCCTTTAAAACCCAAATATCGCAATTAAAAACTAGTAATGGAAACGCCTTCATTTCGAAAAACCTCTCAGATATCCTCAAAACATTTTTACGCTCCCATGAGGTGGTTGTTCAGACGTGTCGATTTTTTCGCATTTACATGTCACTGTAGGTCTGTTGTTTCCCTTCGCTCTCCCGTCTGTTTTGAGTCTTTTCCACCCAACTGGGTTATTTTAATAAAACTTTAGGGTGTGAGGTCCAATCATTCAACTCTGATAATTCAGGCGGTGTCACACAATAACACGTCCTTGTGAATAACCAAACACTAGACTAGACTTTATGAGAGTTGCGGCTCATTCGCAAAAAACACGTTTCAATGGAAACATCTGCAAATAGGAAATGTACTTTTTTGAAATTTTAGAAATATCACATTTATTTTGTGAAAAGCTGCGATGGAAACGCAGCTCCTAACTCCTCCTCCTCCTCCTCCTCCTCCTCCTCCTGACTCCTCCTCCTCCTCCTCCTCCTCTCTCCTCCTCCTCCCCCTGCAGAGCGGCTGTGGATGGCCCCGGAGCTGCTCCGGATGGAGGCTCCTCCTCCTCAGGGAACTCAGAAAGGAGACGTCTACAGCTTCGGCATCGTCCTCCAGGAGGTGGCGCTGCGCCGAGGAGCCTTCTACATCGAGGGAGAACCACTCAGCCCCAAAGGTTTGAAGCTCATGCTCTTCTACATATCTCAGGTTATAAGCGCCTACCACCACCTGCTGGCTCCAGGTGAGAGAGGAGAGACAGTTTAGCACCGTTAGCATCTTGTAGAATAGTTAGTAGCTGGTTTACATGGAGCCAAATATAACGATTAGAATCAGTTTAGAGTCTAAACTGAATAAAAAAGCCCCAGGGTCCACGGTGCTTTAAAGGATAATTACCGTTTTTTACATATTTCTAGCATAAAATCTGATCATTTCCTCACCCAGATAACTTTGGTGTCATCACAAGTCATTGTGATGAAATTATCTCCAGTCGAGAGGCGCGTATATCCGTATAATGGAGTCTACAGGGCAGCAGAATGCAGCCTCTAAATAACACATTATCTGCAGAGAAACTCCTTCATTTCACCAATATTTAGTTGTGATAGGCTAGTGCTATTCCCCTCTGAGTCCGGGGTTAGCTGTTATCAACATCCGGGGTCTGTAGGTTGACCTACTGACCTCTGACCTGGATGATGTCATATCTGAGCGCCGCCCGGCTCATTCTGATAATAATCATTCCACTTCGGCATTCGGGTCCATTTTTATCTCAACTATCCGGAGCTTTAGTGAGTCCAGGTTGAGGAGAGGAAGCCTGTGGAAGCTGAACTTCATCCAGCTGCTCATTTTGTTCTGACAAGTCAGAAACACGCAGAAACGAACCGTAGCATTAGCGGTAGCAACAAGCTCAGAGATGACATCATCCAGGTCAGAGGTCAGTAGGTCAACCTACAGACCCCGGATGTTGATAACAGCTAACCCCGGACTCAGAGGGGAATAGCACTAGCCTATCAGAACTAAATATTGGTGAAATGAAGGAGTTTCTTTGCAGATAATGTGTTATTTAGAGGCTGCATTCTGCTGCCCTGTAGACTCCATTATACGGATATACGCGCCTCTCGGCTGGAGCTCATTTCATCACAACCACTTGTAATGACACCAAAGTTATCTGGGGGAGGAAATGATCGGATTTTAAAAAACGGAAATTCCCCTTTAATGTGGGCCTTCACTTGGCTGATGATTATTTCATTCATTATGTTAAAACATCATACAGCAACAGTTCATATTGTTAAAAATAACTTTTCCTTTGACGTGTTTTTGCTTCTGCTGCTTCGTGACAAGAGGAAAACTCTGACCCGAGCTGAGATTCACAGCATCGTTTGCTAATTAAGAAAAGTTTCCACGTTGGCATCGTTGCCATCGCCATCATCCCTGAGCTAATCCGTCTCTTCCTGTCTGCACATCTGCGTATTTTCAGAATAAGTGCAACATTCACAGACCAACACAGAGTACAGTTTAATACGAGCGGCTGAGTGATGTGAGTGATGTGAGCTGCTGCTGCTGCTGCTGCTGCTGCTGCTGCTGCTGCTGCTGCCGAGGCTCTGACAGGAATAAATGAGTCTGAGCACGCTGCCTTTCTGAGGTTTCATGCCGATGCCTTCGCGGCCGCGTGTCGACAACACATTTGTTTTAGACAGGGTATCCGCAGAGTCTTGAAAAGTATTAAAAGGTGATAAATCAATTTGGGGAAAATTAAGACCCTTTAAAAGTATTAAAAAGTCTTCTCACGACTTTATAAAGTCTTACATTTTGAAGGTATTTTTTCTGAATTAGCTGTCCAAGAGTTTGAGTCCTAAAAAACATTGTGAAAGTGTGTGAATTTATTCATTTTATTAAAAAACAAAGATGAACCGGTACATTAAAAAGAAAAGAAGATTGTTGTTTTTGTTTTTTGAGAGTGGAGCAGTGTTTTTTTTGGATAAACTTAGCCTTTTATCTATTATCCTGTTGTTGATGTTAAGTTAAAAGTGTCACATGAATAAATGGTTACAGCTTGAAGTGGCGGTGAGGCATTGAAAAATATTGAGAAGGTCTTGAAAAAGTCTTAAAAAGGTATTAGAATTAACTTCAAGATTCCTGTATAAACCCTGTTAGAGGAAAACACACTCTCTCCAGGAATAAACCAGAGATATGAAGAATTACAGTCGACAGCGGCTGAAAGGAGCCAAAACCACACAGCCTCATCCTGGAAAGTCAAGTCGGGATTCTGGGTAAAGAAAAAAAGAAAAAGCGTCCTCAGACTGAGGTGAAGACCGAGGTAACGTCAGTCCACGGCCTCTGGAATGACACTCTCTGGTTTTTGGAGTTTGGCTTCGACAGGAAGAGTTTCCACAGCTATGAAGCTCGAGGAAAAGTTAGAAGTCGGAGTCACTTCAGGTCGGATCGGCGGCGTTCCTCCTCGTCTGGATCCCGGTGAGCCGGTTTAACCTCAGGAGAACTGAGAACTGAGGTTCTCCTGAGGTTACACCAGATCACATATAAGAAGACTAGATGACTCACCCGCCCACAGAGCATTAACCATGGTGCATGTTCTGCTATAATGACCACAACTTGCTCAGTTTTTTTCTGATTTCCAAATGGTTTGATTTTTTATGAATGTTTATGCAGTTATGATGCAGCATACTTAAAATCACTGATAATTCTAATATATACAGCGGGGAAAATAAGTATTGAACACGTCAACATTTTTCTCAGAAAATATATTTCTAATAGAGCTATTGACATGAAATGTTCACCAGATGTCGGCATCAACCCAAGTAATGCACACATACAAAGAAATCCGAACATTAATGTCCATAAATTAAGTTATGTGTAATAAAGTGAAATGACACAGGGAATAAGTATTGAACACATGAAGAAAAGGAGGGGCATAAAGGTATGGAAAGACAAGAAAGCAGCTGGAGTTTGTCAGTATTTAGAATGTAATCTAGAATGGCCTCCATGTCTTGCATGGTGTGGTGCATGGAGGCCATGGCGGTTGAGTGCATTACTTATTGTTTTCTTTGAAACAACTGTACCTGCTGATCCCAGGTCTGTCTGAAGCTCTCCACCAGTGGTCCTGGACTGTTAGGGAACCCTTCTGATTATTGTTTTGACTCTTCTGTCTGAAATCTTTGGTTGCGTAGGTCTTTAGACAGCTCTAAGACAGCTCTTTGCTATTACCCATCATGCAATACTTCTTGTCTGACACCTTGGTGGTGAGAAACCTTTTTAAAAGGCATCAATCAGGACTAAACCAGCAGATATTACTTTGCACTGATGGAGACAGGATTACATTCTAAATACTGACAAACTCCAGCTGCTTTCTTGGCTTTCCATACCTTTATGCCCCTCCTTTTCTTCATGTGTTCAATACTTATTCCCTGTGTCATTTCACTTTATTACACATAACTTAATTTATGGACATTAATGTTCGGGTTTCTTTGTATGTGTGCATTACTTGGGTTGATGCCGACATCTGCTGAAAATTTCATGTCAATAGCTCTATTAGAAATATATTTTCTGAGAAAAATGTTGACGTGTTCAATACTTATTTTCCCCGCTGTATAGTATATTTTTTTATAAAATTAACATTATGTAAATAGTTAAAGTAATAGCTGCATACTGATTTTTTTTTTAGTGAAGATGACTGGATCACCTATCTACTGCAATGTAACTGAGTCAGAGCAAGTTGCTCGTTCCAATATGGCCGACTGTTACGCCTCCGTGTAGTCTGGTCCATAGAAGACTAGATAACTCACCCGCAGCTGTTTCCCAATGACAAAGCGTAGCCAGTACGGCGGCCATCTTGGGACGGGCAACTCTCTCCCTCAGAGCATTAACCCTCTGCTGCATGTTCTGCTATAATGACCAGAACTTGCTCAGTTTTTGTCCGATTTCAAAACGGTTTGATTTTTTATGAACGTTTATGCAGTTATGATGCAGCATATTTAGAATCACGGATCGTTTTAATCATGTACTTTTTTTTGTAAAAGTAATATTATAGTGACATTATGCAAATAGTTAAAGTAATAGCTACATACTGATTTATTTTTCACAGAGTTATGAATCGTTTTTTTTAGTGAAGATGACTGGATCACTATCTACTGCACTGTAACTGCAGCCAGAGTCAGAGACAGTTGCCCGTTCAAATATGGCCGACTGTGAGCTACACTTTTAGATTTTTCTACTTATTTCAAGTGAAAATCTGCTTGAAAGAAGTAAAAAGTGTCTAAAAACAAGCTGCTTTTTATGTGATGAGTCTTATTTTAAGTAGAATGAGATTTGTTTTGACTAGAAATAAGACAAATATTCTTGGTAAGATTTTGAGTTTTTGCAGTGTGAAAGAGAGAAAAAAAAAGTGTTTTGTGTTGGAAAATTAAATCATTTATGGATCTTTTTTTTGGGGCAAAATGGAAAATGTTGCACAAGTTTGTTCTTTTCTTTTTTCGTGACCTGATTAGAAACTGCTGTCACTCAGTTGTTGAAGAAGAAGATGAAGAAGTAGTAAGTGGAGTAAAGTGGAGGTCGGAGAGGAAGGAGGAGGAGGAGGAGGAAGAGGAGGGAGGAAGAGGAGGAGGAGGAGGAGGAGGGAGGAAGAGGAGGAGGAGGAAGAGGGGGAGGAGGAAGAGGAGGAGGAAGAGGAGGAGGAGGAAGAGGAGGAGGAAGAGGAGGAGGGAGGAAGAGGAGGAAGAGGAGGAGGAAGAGGAGGGAGGAAGAGGAGGAGGAGGAGGAAGAGGAGGGAGGAAGAGGAGGAAGAGGAGGAGGAGGAAGAAGAGGAGGAGGGAGGAAGAGGAGGAGGGAGGAGGAGGAGGAGGAAGAGGAGGAGGGAGGAAGAGGAGGAGGAGGGAGGGAGGAAGAGGAGGAGGGAGGAGGAGGAGGGAGGAAGAGGAGGAGGAAGAGGAGGAGAGGAGGAGAGGAGGAGGAGGGAGGAGAGGAGGAAGAGGAGGAGGAGGAAGAGGAGGAGGAGGAAGAGGGAGGAAGAGGGGGAGGAGGAGGAAGAGGAGGAGGAAGAGGGAGGAAGAGGGAGGAAGAGGGGGAGGAGGAGGAGGAAGAGGAGGAAGAGGAGGAGGAGGAAGAGGGAGGAAGAGGAAGAGGAAGAGGGAGGAAGAGGGGGAGGAGGAGGGAGGAGGAGGAGGAAGAGGAGGAGGAGGGAGGAAGAGGGAGGAAGAGGGGGAGGAAGAGGAAGAGGAGGAGGAGGGAGGAAGAGGGAGGAAGAGGGGGAGGAAGAGGAAGAGGAGGAGGAGGAAGAGGGGGAGGAGGAGGAGGAAGAGGAGGGAGGAAGAGGAGGAGGAGGAGGAGGGAGGAAGAGGAGGAGGAGGAAGAGGAAGAGGGGGAGGAGGAGGAGGAAGAGGAGGAGGAGGAGGGAGGAAGAGGAGGAGGAGGAAGAAGAGGAGGAGGAGGATGAAGGAGGAGAGGAGGAGGAGGAGGAGGAGGGAGGAAGAGGAGAGGAGGAGGGAGGAAGAGGAGGAGGAAGAAGAGGAGGAGGAGGAAGAGGGAGGAAGAGGAGGAGGAGGAGGGAGGAAGAGGAGAGGAAGAGGAGGAGGAGGAAGAGGGAGGAAGAGGAGGAAGAGGAAGAGGGGGAGGAGGAGGAGGAAGAGGAGGAGGAGGAGGGAGGAAGAGGAGGAGGAAGAAGAGGAGGAGGAGGAAGAGGGAGGAAGAGGAGGAGGGAGGAAGAGGAGAGGAGGAGGAGGAAGAGGAGGAAGAGGGGGAGGAGGAGGAGGGGGAGGAGGAAGAGGAAGAGGAGGAGGAGAGAAGAGAAGGAGGATGAGAGAAGAGGAGGAGGAGGGAGGAAGAGGAGGAGGAGGGAGGAAGAGGGAGGAAGAGGGGGAGGAAGAGGAAGAGGAGGAGGAGGGAGGAAGAGGAGGAGGAGGAAGAGGAGGGAGGAAGAGGGGGAGGAGGAGGGAGGAAGAGGGAGGAAGAGGGGGAGGAAGAGGAAGAGGAGGAGGAGGGAGGAAGAGGAGGAGGAGGAAGAGGAGGGAGGAAGAGGGGGAGGAGGAGGGAGGAAGAGGAGGAGGAGGAAGAGGAAGAGGGGGAGGAGGAGGAGGAAGAGGAGGAGGAGGAGGGAGGAAGAGGAGGAGGAAGAAGAGGAGGAGGAGGAAGAGGGAGGAAGAGGAGGAGGAGGAGGGAGGAAGAGGAGAGGAGGAGGGAGGAAGAGGAGGAGGAAGAAGAGGAGGAGGAGGAAGAGGGAGGAAGAGGAGGAGGAGGAGGGAGGAAGAGGAGGAGGAAGAGGAGGAGGAGGAAGAGGGAGGAAGAGGAGGAAGAGGAAGAGGGGGAGGAGGAGGAGGAAGAGGAGGAGGAGGAGGGAGGAAGAGGAGGAGGAAGAAGAGGAGGAGGAGGAAGAGGGAGGAAGAGGAGGAGGGAGGAAGAGGAGAGGAGGAGGAGGAAGAGGAGGAAGAGGGGGAGGAGGAGGAGGGGGAGGAGGAAGAGGAAGAGGAGGAGGAGAGAAGAGAAGGAGGATGAGAGAAGAGGAGGAGGAGGAGGGAGGAAGAGGAGGAAGAGGAGGGAGGAAGAGGAGGAGGAAGAGGGGGAGGAGGAGGAGGGGGAGGAGGAAGAGGAAGAGGAGGAGGAGAGAAGAGGGAGGAGGGAGGAAGAGGAGGAGGAGAGAAGAGGAGGAGGAGGAAGAGGAAGAAGAGGAGGAGGAGGAGAGGGAGGAAGAGGAGGAGGAGGAGGAGGGAGGAAGAGGAGGAGGAGGAGGGAGGAAGAGGAGGAGGAAGAGGAGGAGGAAGAAGAGGAGGAGGGAGGAAGAGGAGGAGGAAGAGGAGGAGGAAGAAGAGGAGGAGGAGGAAGAGGAGAAAGAAGAGGAGGAAGAGGAGGAGGAGGAAGAGGAGGAGGGAGGAAGAGGAGGAAGAGGAGGAGGAGGGAGGAAGAGGAGGAGGAGGAAGAGGAGGAGGAGGGAGGAAGAGGAGGAAGAGGAGGGAGGAAGAGGAGGAGGAGGAGGAAGAGGAGGAGGAGGAGGGAAGAAGAGGAGGAGGAGGGAGGAAGAGGAGGAGGAGGAGGGAGGAGGAGGGAGGAAGAGGAGGAGGAGGAGGGAGGAAGAGGAGGAGGAAGAGGAGGAAGAGGGAGAGGAGGAGGAGGAAGAGGAGGGAAGCAGAGAGATGAGGCGTTCACTGACCTGCCAGCTGGACCGCTCTGCGCCGCCGTCACTCAGCAGCTGGATGATTCTCTGTAGAAAGTTTCCAGAGGACTGGACCCACCGCCGGTTCACCTCTGGAACACCGGATTAAAACACAAGACGACTTCAAACTCAACGAGTCGAAGGCGGAAAAAGTTTCTTCTTCCAAAAAAAAAAACCACAGACAGAGAGAGAGAGAGAGAGAGAGTCTCGGGAGGGGAAAGTGTTTCGAGGTATTAAAAGTCGTTTTCTCCTGAAACGCAGCGTGAATGTCACAACTGAAAGTTCCCGTTTGACCTCGAAAGCAGCAGCAGCAACAATAAAAAAAACCACAAACAGCACAAACAGCTGCTAAATGGACCGTGAGGAGCTTTCAATCATGTCACATCACCTTCCTCCAACTTCTGGAGGAAACCTTTCAAAATAAAATTCAACATCTGTCCATATGGTACCATGTTGCCCTCAGGCAGCAACACACCACTTTCTGGCCTGTCACATCTCCACAATTCATCCCATTTAATGCTGTAATACTTTAAAAAAGAGAGGAGACCTTAGAGAACCAATAACAATGCTTTAATTTATCACATGACTTTCAAGAAGCCAGACTGAAACCCTTTTTTGCAGACTTTTTCAAAGGAAACAGGTTTGCCACTTTGCTCCACTAAAACGGTCTGAAAACATACAGTAACTTCCTGGCCCTTTTTCATCTGGAAAAAAAAATATTTACACTAATAGATTAGTAAAGTTTAATTTTTAATAGTTCCATGCAATTTATTTACTTATTAAATAATGGAAACTTGTTAAAATGCACCTGTTGCCCCAAAGCAACAACGTACCATTACAGAAAATTGCAATGTTGCCTTGAGGCGACAGTGGACCATTATGGAATCAAAATTGCATTAGGGGACTATGGTAGTGTGTGTTCAGGTGTAAATATAATGTTCAAAAACATATAATTCATCATAATTTAGTTTTTTATCCTTAATAAATTAGATTTTGGATGCAGTAAAGTAAACATCAGGCTATTATGATGATGATGAGGAAGATGAGAGTGAGAATTGGGATGAGGATGAGGCCAGTGAAGGTGAAAGTCTACAGAGACTGGTGTTTCTAATACAGTATATGATGAACTGTAATGGTACAATGTTGCCTACAGGCAAAAAATCCCAAAAACTTCTAAAAATGAATAATTTTTTAAAATTTCTTTAGATTATGTTTATTTAGTCTATTTTGAGACATAAAAACACTCCAAACATTTTTTCCCCCACTGGCATCATAATGCAGCGTAGCCACCATAGAGGGTTAAGACCTCAGTGAATCTAAATCTAAAATACTTTATTCATATGAACAGAGTAAGTAAAGAAGAAAACAGTAATAGTTGAAGAGAAAGAACAGACAGTGCACTTCTATCTAGATGAATGAATATAATTAGAAACAGTGGATGATGAAAAACTAATTAGTTCCTGCTGCCATATTAATTGTTAAATAGTCTTATGTAACTTCCTGTGTCAGTTTGAATTGTTGAGTGTGTGAAAACTTCATTTTTAGTCGCAAAAAACAAGATTTGTTTCCTAAGGACGTCATTGATTCACTTGTTTTATTTTATCTGAGTGTCTGTCTGGCACTGATTCCTCTCAGGTTCATAAAAGAAGATGAAATGTATCACACTGAAGTAAACAAGTAGTAAAATACATAAAAGAAAAGGTAAAAACTGAAGCAGGAAATTAATGTTTATACAGTAAGAATCAGTTTTACTTGTTGGATTTCCATAAACGCTCTTATTCTGAAACTCCTCTGTCCTCAGCAACAGATAAATATAGTTTCATCTGTAATTGGCTTTAAAGGCTGAAGCTAATTAACACCTGACAGTCCAGCTCGTTATTTCTTCTTCCAGACTCAGATAATGAGCTGGTGTTTCTCCTCCTCACACTCTGTTAACGAGGCCGTTAACGCAGCGGCTCTCAGACTTTTTTAAGGACCCCTAAATTGATACAAATTAGACCACGGACTTCAATTGGACAACATTTTTAAGCAAACACCAGAAATACACAAATATTTGTTCTGAGACTGTAGAAAAATACTTTTTTTAGTGAATGTATATGTTCAAATTAGGGCCAATGGCTTGAATTTGTGGAAATATTGTAAATATATTTGCTGCCGCTAGGGTGCGTCTAGATTTCTAGGCTAACAAAGTGGTACAATTTCTCCAAAAACGTTTAAACATTACTAGAAAAGAGTGGTAAGAATTCTCAAAAAAAAAATATATATATATAATTCTTTTTTTATTCTAGAAAAAAGTGGCAAGATTTCGAAAAAAAAAAATCTAAAAAAAAAGTGGTAACATTTTTCAAAAACAATTCTAGAAAAAAGTGTTTCTAGAAAAAAAGGTAAAATCTTTCAAAAACAGTTCTACAAAAAAGTGGTAACATTTCTCAAAAAAGTTTTTTAAAAATTCTAGAAGAAACTGGTAAAATTTCTCTAAAGGTTTAAAAAAAATTCTAGAAAAAGTGGTAATATGAAAAAAAAAAAAAATAATAATAATAATAAAAAAAGTGGTAAAAAATAAAAAAAAAATAAAAAAAATAGTTTAAAAATTTGAAGAAAAAGTTGGGGACCCTCTTGAACCCTCTCAAGGACCCTTGGGGGTCCTGGGACCCTACTTTGAGAACCATTGTGTTAACGATCCCCTCCTCTCCTAACCCCCCCTCCCCCCTGCAGAGATCGTGGACCGGGTGGTCCTGGGCGAGTGGCCGTGCCTCCGGCCCACCGTGGACACCCAGAGCCACAGCCCCGAGCTGGGCCAGCTGATGCAGCGCTGCTGGGCCGAGGAGCCCACGGAGCGGCCCGAGTTCAACCACATCCGCCTGCTGCTGCGCAAACAGAACAAGTAAGGCTCAACGACGGCTCAGCGTCGGCCAGGGATGTCACGATTACTTGTTTTCACAATTAATCGTGGTATTAAACGTCACAATTAATCGATCGCAAAGATACCTTTCCAAAAAAAGATTACGTTTGAACCGTATCGGCAGATGTGGCGCCAAAGTAAAGGTGAATGCTCAGATACTGGTCCATTTACCTAACGTAGCATTGAACTGGTAGGAGTTTAAATGCTAGAGTGTCGTTTGTAATTTAAAAAAAAAGATTAAAATTAACTTAAACATTTGGTATCGATGACACTTCCCCTGGCGGATTAATAATTGGTCATATTTTAATAGATATATAAAATATTTTATAATTAGTAATGTGTATTTTTACTATATTTGAGTTTACACATTGTGAAATTTGTCCTGGTCTTTTAGAATGTCCTCGTGCTTTTTGGCTAATTTAGCTTTATTTTTTTCTCATTTTTATTGTAAGCGCTTTGAGACTTGTTCTTCAGGTGAAAAGCGCTCTATAAATACAATTTATTATTATTGTTATTATGAAATTAATTAATGCATAATAATCGTGATAATCGTAATACCGTGATTATTTCTCTGACAATAATCGTACCAAAAAAATCTATTATCGTGACTAGGGATGTCACGATTACTTGTTTTCACAATTAATCGTGGTATTAAACGCCACAATTAATTGATCGTAAAGATTCCTAAATACCATCACTTTCACAAAAAAAGATTATGTATGAACCGTGTCGGCAGATGTGGCACCAGAGTACAGATAAAAGCACAGATACTGGTCCATTTACCTAACGTAGCATTGAACTGGTAGGAGTTTAAATGCTAGAGTGTCATTTGTAATTAAAAAAAAAAGATTAAAATCAACTTAAACATTTGGTATCGATGACAATTAATGACTTGAATATTTCAAACACTTCCCCTGTGGGATTATAATTGGTCATATTTTAATAGATACTTAAAATATTTTATAATTAGTAATGTATGTTTTAACTATATTTGATTTTACACATTAATAGTGTTGTTTAAAATTAATTAATGCATAATAATCGTGATAATCGTAATACCATGATTATTTCTCTGACAATAATCGTACCAAAGAAATCTATTATCGTGACATCCCTAACGTCGGCTCAACGTCGGCTCAACGTCGGCTCAACGTCGGCTCAACGTCGGCAGCCTGTAACTGTGTGTGTGTGTGCGTGTGTGTGTGTGTGTGTGTGTGTGGAGGGAGTCGAGGACCAACATCCTGGACAACCTGCTGTCCCGTATGGAGCAGTACGCAAACAACCTGGAGGAGCTGGTGGAGGAACGGACTCAGGCCTACCACGAAGAGAAACGCAAGGCTGAAGCCCTGCTCTACCAGATACTACCACAGTTAGTACTACTACTATACTACTATACTAGTACTACACACCCTGCTCTACCAGATACTACCACAGTTAGTACTACTACTACTAATACTACTATACTAGTACTACACACAGGCCTACCACGAAGAGAAATGCAAGGCTGAAGCCCTGCTCTACCAGATACTACCACAGTTAGTACCAAGGGGGTGGATCTGACTACACGCAGGCGTAGCTCACAGTCGGCCATATTTGAACGGGCAACTGTCTCTGACTCTGGCTGCAGTTACAGTGCAGTAGATAGGTGATCCAGTCATCTGCACTAAAAAAAAACAATTCATAATGCTGTGAAAAATAAATCAGTATGTAGCTATTACTTTAACTATTTGCATAATGTCACTATAATGTTACTTTTACAAAAAAAAAGTACATGATTAAAATGATCCGTGATTCTAAATATGCTGCATCATAACTGCATAGACGTTCATAAAGAATCAAACCGTTTTGAAATCGGACAAAAACTGAGCAAGTTGTGGTCATTATAGCAGAACATGCACCATAGGCTTAAAGCAGAAGTAAGCGATCCGGTCGTTTTGGCTAATGCTGCGTTCCAGGCAGGCTTTTGAAACCGTAAATTACAGCTTCAAGTCACAACTTACGACTTTGTAGCGTTCCAGGCAACCCACTCGTGTTTCTCCGACCTGTTTTACCTGTGAAAGTCACTATAACGGCCACTCGTAAACTTCTGACCCGTGAACTCGTACCAGATCGACCTGGTACGACTTCACAGGTCGGAAAAACAGGAGTTACGGGCTGCCTTGAACGCACCATAACAGTCCTCGTCCCTACGTCACCACATTCAGGCGCATCCCTTGGCTGCACACACAGAGAGGACTGCCCCTTTATGCCGTTCTCTCTCCTCATTGGATAAAACTTGTAGGATACGAGGAATGTTTTCTCTTCGGCTCAGAGCAGAGCAGAGTGACTGACAGACCCGTGTTTCAG
This sequence comes from Trachurus japonicus, assembly GCF_045865225.1. Taxonomy (NCBI): domain Eukaryota; kingdom Metazoa; phylum Chordata; class Actinopteri; order Carangiformes; family Carangidae; genus Trachurus; species Trachurus japonicus. The sequence continues at coordinate 33,982,620 of NC_140922.1, read as the reverse complement.
ACCAAACACTCTATAGAAGTGATTGCTGTCGGAAGATATAACTATTTAAGACTTATATTAACACAAAAATATCACTTACTTCTGCTTTAATGCTCTGAGGGAGAGAGTTGCCCCTCCCAAGATGGCCGCCGTACTGGCTACGCCGTGCTGAAGCTACTACTACTATACTAGTACTACACACTCTGCTCTACCAGATACTACCACAGTTAGTACTACTACTACTACTACTATACTAGTACTACACACTCTGTCTATCACCTTATTCAATTCAAAAAACACTTTATTTAAAAAGAGCATGAACACGTCACAAAAAAACAATTAAAAAACCAAAAACCAAACCACCTTCTCTCCTTCCTTCTCTCTCTCTCTCTCTGTGACCTTTGACCCTCTCTCTCTCTCCCTGTGTGACCTTTGACTCTCTCTCTCCGTGACCTTTGACCCCAGCTCGGTGGCGGAGCAGCTGAAGCGGGGGGAGACGGTTCAGGCCGAGGCCTTCGACTCCGTCACCATCTACTTCAGCGACATCGTGGGCTTCACGGCGATCTCAGCGGAGAGCACGCCCATGGAGGTGAGAGCTGTGACGTCATCAGTATAGAAGACAGTAACGCTAGAGCAGTGGTAAAGAGAGTAACGACACGCATCGGTCCAATGGCAGCGCCTCCTGGTGGAGGAATATGGGTTTTGCTAAAGCGCCCAAGAACTGACATCTCTGCATTGTTGGTGAATGAGCAAGTGTGGTGTTGTCAATAATTTAAGGACATTTATAGATCACCCACGTTAATAGCATCATTGAGGACCCTTTACAGATAAATATTAACACATAGGCCAGTAAAAAAAACAAAAAAACAAAAAAATAGTTGTCTACATTAATGTTTCAATCTACATTTTGTAATGAACAAATCATAAGTATAATTTGATATGACCAAGACACCTAAAAACAAAAACACAGCCGTTTTCATCAATTTACAAGCAAGTGGGCAACACACATACATTGGAGTGAATGAGTTTTCTGGGCGCTATTGCAATACCCATATCCTGCCACTAGGGGCGCAAAACCCTTAAACCCTTAAACCCTTAAACCCTTACCACGGGAGTCAATGGTGGTGGCGTTACTCTCTTTTCCAGTACTCTAAGTAACCGTACGTCACGTAAAAGGCCACGCCCCCTCGCCGGTGAAAACAAGGAGAAGTCCTCAGTGTGTTCCATAGGCGCCAATACAAAAAAACACAATGCCAAAGAGTTGTTGTTGTGTGGTGTATTGTTGGTTGAACAACTTAAAAAAACCTAACATAAGATTTTCCCTACTCCCCTTCAGAGAGTGGGACAGGAAGAGGAGAGATTTATGGCTTCAGGCCTTATGAAGAATGGACAGAAATGGCCTGAAGCCGTGGGACCTGGCTAGTCCACATGTGTTTGTATGGTAAACCATTTCAGGGGGGGCGACCGCCATTCCGAAGGCCCGCTAACGTTATTTCGAAATATTCCGAAGGCCCGTTCTAAAATTGTACATAATGTGTGGGCTAATATACAAGGGGGGGAAAAAATGTACGGGTTTCGATCACTGGCCACTCGCACCCGAGGTAACGGCTCTAACCGCTGCACTACGGTGGCAGTTGATTGACAGGTCTCACTCCACATTATATACAGCACCTCTCCCCGCTGAGTGGGCTCATTCTCCGGTAGGATTTATGGACATACATTGCCTAAATCTTTAATTTTTGGGGTAAAACGACATGATATAGGTGTCTGCCTGACAA
>NC_140922.1:33867762-33980763 GCF_045865225.1 Trachurus japonicus | reverse complement strand
TTAGCTATTGCAGGAGGTTTCCAGGCCGTTTAAAGGACAATTCCAGGCGAATTCAACTCAGGGGTGTATTTTCATATCATTTTAGGTCTAAAAGAATGAATCTGAAGAGTTTAATCGCTCCTGTTTTGCGGTAGCTGCGTCTGTCCCCGCATCGCCACGGCAGCAATGAATGGGAGTGGATGTAAGTTCCGCTGTTTAGGCTGTTTCCAGCCCTCAAAGCCACAGACAGCGTCAGATGGAGACTCAAACATGCAGCCAGAAGTTTATTTACTTCAAGCAAGTCGACATGTTTGTAAAACTAGATCTAATTCAAAGTCTCCCGGAGTCTCGCGCGAGACCCAGTTGCCGTGCTCGGTGTGTTCAGGAGCAGTGGGAAAAGCTCCCGTTTGTGTCATAAACACAGGAATATCAACTCTTTACTTGCTTCAAGTAAAAAAAACTTCTCGGCGCATCTTTGAGTAGCCATCTGACGCTGTCTGTGGAAAAAAATGTACACTTGAAGCAAGTAAAGAGTTGATATTCCTGTGTTTATGACACAAGCGGTAGCTCCTACTGCGCCTGAATACACCAGCACGGCAACTTGGGTCTCGCGCGAGACTCCGGGAGACTTTGAATTAGATCTAGTTTTACAAACATGTCGGCTTGCTTGAAGTAAATAAACTTCTCGGTGCATGTTTGAGTCGCCATCTGACGCTGTCTGTGGAAAAAAATTGCGGCTTTGAGGGCTGGAAACAGCCTAAACAGCGGAACTTACATCCACTCCCATTCATTGCTGCCGTGGCGATGCGGGGACAGACGCAGCTACCGCAAAACAGGAGCGATTAAACTGAAAATCTTCAGATTCATTCTTTTAGACCTAAAATGATATGAAAATACACCCCTGAGTTGAATTCGCCTGGAATTGTCCTTTAATGTTAGATAGGCCAAATCAAGATGGGATTTGTATTTACCGCCAGTCAAACCAGCAGTTTGTTTTCACCGGAACGGGGGCGTGGCCTCACTTGCTACTCTCATCTATCGTTGACCTCTCTGACCTCTGACCTTTGACCTCTGACCTTCGTCTCCAGGTGGTGACGCTGCTCAACGACCTCTACACCTGCTTCGACGCCATCATTGACAACTTTGACGTTTACAAGGTGAAACACACAAACTGAGGTCTGAGCCGGCTCATTGGTGGAGGAAGAGGGAGGAGGGAGGGGGCGGAGTCAGTCTGTGGGCTCAGCCAATCAGAGCAGAGCTTCAAACCTGTGGAACGGGGGCAGGGAGCAGACGGAGGAGCATCGATCACAGCTCTGTGGCTCCACCTGCTGGTCACAGTCAGAGTCACAGAAGCTTCCTGAAGCAAAAAACAATCTGGTTCTGAGAAACAGTTCTGGCTGCACATTAAAGGAATAGTTCACCAAAAAAATGAAATTCATGAGTCATCAGTGACTCCCCCTCATGCTGATGAATACTCTGGAGTAGTTTTTTATTCCTCAAAGTGCATCTGGAGACCCGAGAGGCCGGTTCCTAGTCCAACCAAAACTTTATATGAGAGTAATACTGCAGGGCCCGACACAAAAACGTCCATAAAACTACACAAAAACCATTTAATATTCCTCCACACTGCTCGTCCACTGCAATCCAAGTGTCCTGAAGGGAGATAGTCCAGAGTTTACTGGAAACAACCTCATTTAGGACATTTTTACAGCCTAAACAGTCCTGTGTTGAATTGCATTCACAACTAAATGAGGTAGTTTCCAGTAAACTCTGGACTATCTCCCTTCAGGACACTTGGATTGCAGTGGACGAGCAGTGTGGAGGAATATTAAATGGTTTTTGTGTAGTTTTATGAGGGTTTAGACCTGAATATGAAAATAGATTCTTTTCTTTTCTTTTTTTTTTCACTTGTTGACACACACACCGCAGATCACAGTTGTTGACATTTTATCAGAAAGAAATGAACCAGTTTCTTAATAATAATTTTATTACTCTTTATTTTGTTCTGTTTTTGTCATTTGCTGTTTATCTAATGACTTTATTTTGTGTATGGAGCTATAACTGTGTGTGTGTGTGTGTGTTGCCGTGGCGACACCCCCAGGTGGAGACGATCGGCGACGCCTACATGGTGGTGTCGGGGCTTCCTGTGAGGAACGGGACGCTCCACGGCAGAGAGATCGCCCGCATGGCGCTGGCCCTGCTGGACGCCGTCCACACCTTCAGGATCAGACACCGAGCCGAGCAGCAGCTGAAGCTGAGGATCGGCATCCACACCGGTGAGGAGGAGCAGAGGAGGGGGCGGGGCTAAAGGAGGAGGGGGCGGAGTTTACCTTATTCACCTGATGGGTTTTCTGTTTTATTTAGTTTTCTTCTCTGCGTTTTTTCATATTGATGAATAATTCAGAGCTTTGTGTTTGGATCACGAGTTTAAAGGGACATTGTGTAACTTTTCCTGTTCTCTATTCAGGAAAATCGATTATTTGGTTCAAAAGTCTGCTTTTCATTAAAGGCCCCATTGCATGAAAAATGTGATTTAGGTTATTTTTTGGTGCTTGGGGAGGTCTCTGGGCCACGTATCTACTGCCCCATGCATCAAACTGGTCATAAAACGAGAAACACACACCGCCCATTTGTAGGAACTGTCCCTTTAAGACGAGCAGATAGCACTTCCTCCTTTCTGTGACGTCACACACAAGGTAACTCCGCCCACCGTGACCAGTTTTTTTTTTTCAAATTTTTATGAATGCAGCTTAGGTTTCAGTTACTTGCCTGTGATTGGCCCGACCACACGCCACTCAAAAACAGTCAGCCAATCAGAGGAGAGGTTCTCATTCTCTCTTCTGATTGGCCAAATGACCTGTGCCTGTTAGAACTCCAGAAAGAGGCAACAGAAAGGGGCAGTAGAAACCATATTAAGCAGATCACAGGTACTCAAAACCAATGATACATTTTGTTAGGGAGATCAGCAGGTAAATAAACCCAGAGAAAAGTGCACAGCATGGGGCCTTTAAAGGGACAATGAGGAGTTTTGGAAAAGCAAAGTGTTTTCACACTACATTTATGAGCCTCCGCGCACCGTGAAATTCTTTGACCGGCGCAAGACAGACTCATGTTTTCATTCATCAAGAATTAAAGTCAGAGGTTGGAAGACGATCACATACCGTCGTAGTTCCCACCATACACGGTGATTCAGCGGCGTTATTCTCATGACTCGCCGGGCAGCGCCCGCGAAACCGAAAGTAAGGAAACGCTGGTCGGCTCGCCCAGCGTTTCCACCACCACTAATAATAACAAAATAATGACAGAGACAGAATGATATATTTATCTAAAATGGGCCCATTAACAAGTGTGGGTAGCGGAGATTCATCCACATTAATATGAGACTTTTTTATTGTCGCGGAATTTTTCGTTCTGCCGATGGAGAAACTCCTCGTTGTCCCTTTAACCAGTAATCCGCCCCCATCAACAAACTGAAGCCGTTCATATCATTCATATCTACATGGAGCGGGTAAGCTCGGTGTTGGCTGCCATGTGGTGTCTCCATGTTTTTACGTAAAAATGAACTTGTTTTTAGATCATTTTCACTTGTTTCAAACTAATTTTCACTTGAAATAAGTAGAAAAATCTGCCAGTGAAAGCAGGTTTTTGTGCTTGTAATAAGGAAGAAAAACTTGATCCACTATCAGATTTTTCTACTTATTTCAAGTGAAAATATGTTTGAAAGAAGTAAAAAGTGTCTAAAAACAAGCTACTTTTTATGTGATGAGTCTTATTTTAAGTATAATGAGATTTGTTTTGACTAGAAATGAAATTTTGACTAGAAATAAGACATTCTTGGTAAGATTTTGAGTTTTTGCAGTGTAAAACGTGGGTCAGGTCAACAATACCACATCGCCATGACAACATATTGTCACGTGTATTGTTCTGCCTCGTGCTGACAGACCACTTGTTTACATAGAGGCTTGTTTATGCCGTTACGTGCAGCGCCTGTCGTCCGTCTGCCGTCTGCCCGATTTCACCTGAATGCAGCATGAAAAATACGATTGACTTGCTTGTGATATACAACCACAACGCTAGATGGGAGAAATTCCTACATAATGGACCTTTAATGAAGTGCAAACCACTGAGACTGTGTGTGTGTGTGTGTGTTTGTGTAGGTCCGGTGTGTGCAGGAGTTGTGGGTCTGAAGATGCCTCGTTACTGTCTGTTCGGTGACACCGTCAACACGTCGTCACGTATGGAGTCGAGTGGAGAAGGTCAGAGACACAAAGCACACACACACAACTAACACACACTGACCTGTTGTAAACTGATGAAAATATGTATGAATGAAAGTATTTAAAGGGATAGTTAAACATTTTGGCAAATTGGCCCATTGCCATAATCCCTATAGTCATAGCAGTAGGTTCGTTACCTTAAATTGTCGGTGCAAGCTGTTTTTAGAACGGTGGAGCAGAGCCGTGAGCTGCTCAGAGCTACGCTATGGAGGCTAATGGGATTTTTTTTGGTTTCCCTCATCAAACTCATCAAATACACAATCCAACAACTCCACAACGCTCTGGTGGACAAGTTGTGACCTGCACATTCACCACGCTATGAGATAATAACACAACGTTACCACACAGAGTTGTTTTAGAGGGAAATGCAGAGACTGCTTGATGAAAAACTGTCCCTGAAGGCAACGCGCATCAGCGGTTTTGCATGAATTTACCTCTAAAACAACTCTGTCTGATGGTAGCTGTAAAACAGGCGAAAAGCTGTATTATTTCCCGCTCTAACGCTGTTATTATGTAACTTTATTACGTTTTAATATGTTTTCATGTGAGAAAGTAACTGTTTAGATCCCAAATATACGGCCAGTTTATCCAAATGACGGCTGTTTAGAAGTTTGCTCCGATGTTTTTCGGAGAAGTCTGCAGAGCTGCTCGGCCGGCCAACCTTCGTCGTCACCCCGGGGGAAGAAAACGATCACTAATTAACTTACCCGCAGGTTTTTAGAGGTTTACCACCGGCTGGTTAAATTATTTTTAGGAGATAGGAGGTAAATTCATGTAAAACTGCTGATGCACGTTGCCTTCAGGGCCAAATTTTCATCAAGCAGTCTCTGTATTTACCTCTAAAACAACTCTGTGTGGTAACGTTGTGTTATTATCTCATAGCGTGGTGAATGTGCAGGTCACAACTTGTCCACCAGAGCGTTGTGGAGTTGTTGGATTGTGTATTTGATGAGTTTGATGAGGGAAACCAAGAAATCCCATAATGAGCCTCCGTAGCGTAGCTCTGAGCAAATCGCGGCTCTGCTCCGCCGTTCTAAAAATAGCTTGCACCGACAAATAAAGGTAACGAACCTACTGCTAAGACTATAGGGATTATGACAATGGGCCAATTTGACAAAATGTTGAACTGTCCCTTTAACATGAGTGTGTTTTTCCTCCTCAGCTCTAAAGATCCACGTGTCGTCGTCGACCCGTGACGTCCTGCTGGAGTTCAACTGCTTCCAGCTGGAGCCGAGAGGAGAGATCGAGGTGAAGGGCAAAGGGAAGATGACCACCTATTGGCTGCTGGGGGAGAGCGGCGGCCAATGACAGAGCAGCTCCGCCTCCTCAGATGACTCATCACTTCAGACGTTTCCTCATCTCTGAAGGAAGGGGATCCAGCATCATGGAGGGAAACGGTGGAACAACAGAGTCCACTACAGTCCACCAGAGTCCTGCAGGGTCACCACAGTCCACTATAGTCCACTACAGTCCAGCAGAGTCCACCAGAGTCCGGTAGAGTCCACTACAATCCACCAGGATCCACCAATGTCCACTACAATCCACAAGAGTCCACTACAGTCCACCGGGGTCCACCAAAGTCCACTACAATCCACAAGAGTCCACTACAGTCCAGCAGAGTCCACCAGAGTCCGGTAGAGTCCACTACAATCCACCAGGATCCACCAAAGTCCACTACAATCCACAAGAGTCCACTACAGTCCACCAGGATCCACCAAAGTCCACTACAATCCACAAGAGTCCACTACAGTCCACCGGGGTCCACTACAGTCCACCAGAGTCCTGCAGGGTCACCACAGTCCACTATAGTCCTGTAGAGTCCAGCAGAGTCCACTACAGTCCACCAGAGTCCGGTAGAGTCCATTACAGTCCACCAGGATCCACCAAAGTCCACTACAGTCCACCAGAGTCCACTCCAATCCACCAGGGTCCACCACAGTCCTACAGGGTCTACTTCAATTCTGCAGAGTCCACTACAGTCATTGAGAGTCCTGTAGAGTCCACTTCAGTCCACCAGAGTCCTGCAGGGTCACCACAGTCCTACAGAGGCCACTACAGTCCTACACAGTCCACTACAGTCCTACAGGGTCCACTTCAGTCCTACAGGGTCCACTACAATCCTACACGGTCCACTACAGTCCTACAGAGTCCACTACAGTCCTACAGGAACGCGGCTTTGTGCTGGTTTTCATCAGGACGCGAGGACGTTCACCAGACTCACAGAATCAACCAGAATAAAGTTCATCTTCATCTTTTAATCTTTAAACCTCAGAGAAATAAATTCAGACTTTTAAAGTGTTTTTCAAGCTGTTTTTCCGTTTGAACGACGACGAAGGACGAAGTCGTCAGAGGTCGCTGATAACGACACAGTAGGAAATAACATTAAAATAAAGCTCGTTTAAAACGTTTAAGTTTCAGTTCAGAAACATTATGCAGGAGAATCTACGGTGAGTCATGTTTGGTTTGTCCCTTCTGGGCTCCTGTAGAAACATGGCAGCTCTGAGGAGGAGGAACGAACTAACACCAGCTGGAGCCAATCACACACACACACACAGGGATTCGAACCCAGGAGGACGGCATGAACCACTGGACCACTGTACATACACACAAACAAACATGAGTGTTGGTGTGTAGACGCTTTAAAAAAAACTCACACCGGCCCTTTAAATTCTGAAATGTGTTTTTTTTCTCAGCGTGGTACAAACACATCTGAGCTGATGGCGGTTGGGAATCGAACCTATGACACTGAAGTGTTTTTTTTTTCTCCAGTGAACCGATGGAGTTATTAAAATGAGACGTTGATATTTTTATAAAGTTTGAAAACACACCTCGTTGTGGGAGGAGCTTCGTCTCATTGTGGGAGGAGCTTTGTCTCATTGTGGGAGGAGCTACGCGTCACTGTGGGAGGAGCTTCGTCTCGCTGTGGGAGGAGCTTCGTCTCATTGTGGGAGGAGCTTCGCCTTGTTGTGGGAGGAGCTTCGTCTCGTTGTGGGAGGAGCTTCGTCTCGTGGGAGGAGTTTCGTCTCGTTGTGAAGTTGAACTCGATGTTTCTTTTGTTTTTCTTCTGGCGCTCGATGTTGGGATTCCTTCACTCGACTCAAATGAGACGTTGATATTTTTATAAAGTTTGAAAACACACCTCGTTGTGGGAGGAGCTTCGCCTCGCTGTGGGAGGAGCTTCGTCTCGTTGTGGGAGGAGCCTCGACTCGCTGTGGGAGGAGCTTCGTCTTCTTGAACTTCAGTGTTGAACTCGATGTTTCTTTTGTTTTTCTTCTGGCGCTCGATGTTGGGATTCCTTCACTCGACCTCGACGACGTCGCTTCTTCAGTTCAGTCGTGAACCAGAGACGTGAAACAATGAGCCAATCGATCGTTTTGTTTTGTTAGTTTGTTTCTCTGGGATCGAACCAGCAGCAGTGTTTGTTAGTTTGTTTTGTTTGTACTGACCTGTAGTGGCCTCATTAAAGTGCTGTGCAGACCCGTGTGTATTGATTATTATAATCATTGATCGTATGATCAGCTGGAAACGTCTGAGTCCAAGTGTTGTTTTCTTTCTCTTGTTCCCATCTTTCTTTCTCCTCCTTCCTGTTTTCCTTTTTTTTTTTTTTTAATTCCTGTTCCCATCTTTTATACACTACAACGGAGTATTAGGGCCACATTGACAAATTAAAAAATCACAAACTCCGAGAATAAAGTCGTAAATTCACGACTTTTTTCTCGTAGGAAATGTACAACTTTATTCTCGTAAATGTATGACTTTATTATCTAAGTCTCCGTTTTGTTTTTATTCTCAATGTGGCCCTACTCTGTCGTAATACACTTACTGTCTTTCCCTCCAAATGAAAATAAGTTTCACAAACACAAAACTCCTTTAAAATGCAGATTAAATCACCTGTTTACATTTAAGGGATATTTCACCCAAAATTATTAACCAATTTTCTACTCTCCATCATGCCAAGGGTTTGGAGAACTTTCCATGGGGGTCCGGCTGGCAACAGGTTTTCATATAATGGCGGTGGATAGAGTTCACTTTTGAATCGTCCTAAACACACACTATGAAACATCCAGATATCTCCATACTGCTCGTCTGTACTGACCCAAGTGTCCTGAAACCGCCACATGAAAAAGTTGTTGGGGAAAAATATAAAAACTGGAACTCCAAAAGCGTTTTGATGACTCTGAAAGTTCTCCAAATCCTTCCTTGACGGTGAGTAGACAATTGACCCTTCGCCAACTCCTCCCACAAACGGCTATTGTCCAATCCTACGTTAGCAACCGTAACTATAGGCCTGGCAAGCTTTCCGCAGTGAGTCATTACGTTTGCTTTTGTGGACACATTTTGAGACTAGGACGAAAAACATTTGTTTGTAGAGAAGGATGTTGTTGTTGCTGCTGCTACTATGGCGGTGGCGGCGGCAGCAATATAGAGATGTTCAGATACGAGCTGACTTTTTTTTCGACTTGAGCAAGTGTAAATATGGGGATAACCATATGTTCACCTCCGAAATGACAGCTGGACTTTTACCGCGTTTACCTGGGCTTTTAGGGCTTTTACCTGGGCTGTCAGGCGAGGGATCCTCCAGGCAGGGACTGCTTTCACTGACTGATACAGCGGTGGGAGAAAAAAAAACAGCAGCCAAAGCTGTATGTGGTTCACAATCGCCCCAAAACTTGCAGTTTGACAACGTTTCATGACCAGTGAGATGACCTAAGTCTTCGTGGGTTGATAGACGGTAAAATTACCGGTCCTTACTGCTGCTCTGTACATTGTCCAGTCGTGTCGTTGAACAGATGTTTTGTCCTCCTGCGCGAGTCACGTCACTGAAAACTCTGAATGATCTTTGTGACTTCTTCTCTCTATTATCTCAGAACAGTTTATCCAGAAATTTGCTGATATTTCCTTTGAAATCGATACCAAATACTGCCAGGAGCATGGCTGGGAGTGAAAGCTTGCCCGCCGTAGCAACAGTAACCAAGGGGGCGGGGCTTACGCGAAGGGTCAATTGGTGAATTATCGATTTTGGGTGAAGTATCCCTTTAACTCATATCAACTTGCTGTTCCGTCTGTCACCACTAGAGGGTGCTGCCGCTTCACAATTTATACAAAGAAGAAACGTCTCCACCCTGAGTTTAATCTTGTTCTTCCAGTCGAGCCGCTCCCTCACACAGACACACAAACTGAAAACACTCTTTGATAAAATAAAAGACAAAAACCACATTTGGTTGAGTTTTGTTCAAAAAGGTAGAATTTTAATCCGTAAGTAAATTTACTCAGCTCGGTTCATTTGAGGATTTTAAGTTGTAAATTAATGTTTGACAGAAAAATGAGTTAATTAAAATGTGTATTAATCAAAAAATAGCTTCACTAATAAGAAACACATTTTAACCCAGAAATAAAAAAATAAAAGTGACGTCCCACGAGCCAGAAGCAAAGAAACAGATTCAACAAGTTTAAATTAAAAAGTTAAAAAAAGAAAAACTTCTTCTGTTTTATTTCCTGATGAACAAACTGTTTTGTGTTTTGTGTTGTTGTTTTTTTTTAAATAAACATTTTTTTCTTAATTTTTTTTTCTCGTCTTTGCTTTGGACTCGACCGGAGACGCTGAACGTGTCAGAGCATAAAAAAAGGTTTGTTGTTGATGATGAAGATGAAGATGAAGAAGTTAATGATCTATACAAACACATTAATAATAAAAAAACATAACAATGATGTATAAAACACGTCCGTATGAAAACAAACCACGGAGAAATGAACCAATGAAAAAGGAGACTTTCATTCGTTTTTTTTTCCCTTCGTCAAAGTTTCACAGCGACGACGTCAAACTTCATGTGATGAGCTGAAAACACAGAAAACAAAAAACAAACATATGAATGTGTTTGAGTTGATTTGATGCGTTCACATTTACTATGATTTTATTGTTTTGTGTGAGAATGATCGTTTTCATCCACTGAAAATATAATAATACAATACAATATGTGTTATTATATATATTTATTTATTCATTCATTTATTTATTCATTCATTCAATAGTTTCTGTCTTTTCCATGAAGCAGTTTCTCATTTATTCCTAAAATGTAAAAAACAAAGTCAGTTTATTACATAAAACAGAGAAAAGGTGAAAGAACTGAAACGACTCATCACATCAACAGAGTTTAACGACACAGGAACGAGCAGCTTAAGGTGGAAATGTCAATACAAGCTGAGTGTGACACAGTTAAGGAGCCTTAAACTTTACTTCCACCTTAAAAAAAAAAAAGAAAAAGGCACAAATGCACAATAAATGAGGTGTGTGAGGTGTGTGTTTGTGTGTGTGACTCACAGATTTGACTGTCTGTTTGATGAAGTCCTTTCTGCTCGTCAAGTCGTGGTCTGGAAACGTGTCAAACACCTGAAACAAACAGGAAGTCGTTAGTTTTTCTACAAGTTCAGTCAGAGTTTCCTGTTTCTAATAACACTGTTGAAGGATAATTACCGCTTTTTACAATCTGGATCTTATTTCTAGCATAAAATCCGATCATTTACTCACCCAGATAACTTTGGTGTCATTACAAGTGGTTGTGATGAAATGAGCTCCAGCCGAGAGGCGCGTATATCCGTATAATGGAGTCTACAGGGCAGCAGAATGCAGCCTCTAAATAACACATTATCTGCAGAGAAACTCCTTCATTTCACCAATATTTAGTTCTGATAGGCTAGTGCTATTCCCCTCTGAGTCCGGGGTTAGCTGTTATCATCCAGACCTCTGACCTGGATGATGTCATCTTGTTGCTACCGCTAATGCTATGGTTTGTTTCTGCGTGTTTCTGACTTGTCAGAACAAAATGAGCAGCTGGATGAAGTTCAGCTTCCACAGGCTTCCTCTCCTCAACCTGGACTCACTAAAGCTCCGGCTGGTTGAGATAAAAATGGACCCGAATCAGGGTTTCTACAGCTTAAGCCAACTTAAATGTAAGACTTTTTAAGACGTTTTTAATGCCACTTGAAATGAAATTTAAGACCAACTTCACAATAAACACAAATGCAAAAAAAAAAAAAAAAAACGTCACCACATCTATTACATACTGTAGGGTTAGGGACAATTTTACCCACTTTCCTATGTGATCCAAGGTAAAGTGACTGCTACATGAATGATTGGGGGGGGGGCGGGGGGGGGGACTGATTTGGGAGCTGGTGGCGGTGAGAAATTTAGCCTTGACGGCCGCCACTAACTTCTCTGTCAGAATGTTACCAATTATTTTGAGATTTGAGACTAATTATAATCATAAAATCCCACTTACCAAGTGTTAACATTTTTTAAGACGTTTGAAAAATTGATTTAAGACATTTTAATGCCAATTAAGGCCTTGTTTTTAGATTAATGAATTCAATGCCTTTTAAGACTTTTTAAGGATCCGTAAGAACCCTGCGAATGCCGAAGCAGAATGATTATTATCAGAATGAGCCGGGCGGCGCTCAGAGATGACATCATCCAGGTCAGAGGTCAGTAGGTCAACCTACAGACCCCGGATGTTGATAACAGCTAACCCCGGACTCAGAGGGGAATAGCACTAGCCTATCAGAACTAAATATTGGTGAAATGAAGGAGTTTCTCTGCAGATAATGTGTTATTTAGAGGCTGCATTCTGCTGCCCTGTAGACTCCATTATACGGATATACACGCCTCTCGGCTGGAGCTCATTTCATCACAACCACTTGTAATGACACCAAAGTTATCTGGGGGAGGAAATGATCGGATTTTATGCTAGAAATAAGGTCCAGATTGTAAAAAAAAGGTAATTATCCTTTAATATATATGTATATAGATGTGATGTGAGGAGGCGTCTGACCCTCTGACAGATCTGCTTCATGGTCATCTCCTCCAGGTCGGCCTCCTTCAGCAGCGCCTGCACCGTCTCCTTCAGCTGCTCGTCACTCGGAGCTTTTTTAATCATCTTGATGAGCGGCTCGTCGTCGTCGGACGAGTCGACAACTGGAGAGAGAGAGAGAGAGAGAATTAAACTGAGACAAGAAATAAAAACTAACATAAATGATGGTTGTGAATAATGTGTCTTTTCAAAATAAAGCAAAAAGAGGAGACCGCACACATCAGCTCCCTTCTGTGCAGATTTATTAGCATTTTATTGTGCTAATAAATCTGCACAGAAGGGAGCTGATGTGTGCGGTCTCCTCTTTTTGCTTTTCCTGTCCACATTTTTTGAGGCCAGCACCTATTGAACTGGATGTGCGCGACCGTGTCTACTCTTTGTTCTTTTCAAAATAAAACAACATTTAAACATCTCTCCTCTTCTCCACCTGTTGACCTTTGACCTCAGTGAACTCACTTGTGTTTGTGTTTTTCTTGCTGTTGCTGCTGCTGTCGGCTTTCTTTGTTTTAGCTGCTGGCTTCTTCTTCTTGGGCTGGAAAAAGGTAACAGAGACAGTTCAACATGGAGGAGAAGAAGAAGCAAAAGAAGAAGCAGCAGAAGGAGGAGGAAGAATGAAGAAGGAGAAGAAGGAAAAGGAGGAAGAATGAAGGAGAAGAAGGAAAAGGAGGAAGAATGAAGGAGAAGAAGGAAAAGGAGGAGGAAGGAGAAGAAGGAAAAGGAGGAGGAAGGAGAAGAAGGAAAAGGAGGAGGAAGAATGAAGGAAAAGGAGGAAGAATGAAGAAGAAGAAGGAAGAAGGAAAAGGAGGAGGAAGAATGAAGAAGGAAAAGGAGGGAGGAGGAGGAGGAAGAATTAAGAAGGAGAAGAAGGAAAAGGAGGAAGAATGAAGAAGAAGAAGGAAGAAGGAAAAGGAGGAGGAAGAATGAAGAAAGGAGGAAGAATTAAGGAGAAGGAAGAAGGAAAAGGAGGAGGAAGAATGAAGAAGGAGAAGAAGGAAAGGAGGAGGAAGAATGAAGGAAAAGGAGGAAGAATGAAGGAGAAGAAGGAAGAATGAAGAAGAAGGAGAAGGAAGAAGGAAGGAGAAGAATGAGAAGGAGGAAGAATGAAGAAGAAGGAAGAGGAAGAAGGAAAAGGAGAATGAAGAAGAAGAAGGAGGAGAAGGAAGAAGGAAAAGGAGGAGGAAGAAGGAAAAGGAGGAGGAAGAATGAAGACGAAGAAGGAAGAATGAAGAAGGAAAGGAGGAGGAAGAATGAAGAAGACGAAGAAGGAAGAATGAAGAAGGAAAGGAGGAGGAAGAAGGAAGGAGGAAGAAGGAAGGAGTATAAGAAGAAAAAGAAGAAGCAGCAGCAGCAGCATCAGAGTTGAACTTTGACCTTGGGGCTGGCGTCGCTGTCTCCCTCCGTCTCGTCCGTCTCGTCCTTCTTCGCCCTCTTCTTGGGAGGACCGTTCTTCTTCGCTGGTGCCCGCGGCCGCTTCACCGGAGCCGACTTCTTCTTTGGCGCCGACTTCGCTCGACTCGACTTGGACTTCTGAGACGGAAAAACAAAGAAAACAAAACAAAACAAAGTTACGTTTTGTTTCTGCTCAGACAGGAAGTAACTGTGTCCGAAATCCCCCCCTACTCGCTATATAGTGACCACGCCATTGTAATTTAAAAAAAGAAAACTACCGAAACCATGGAAACGTAAACATAAAATTCCACCGGAAGAGCAAAACCGGCTTACGTTTTTGACGTTCGGAAAAAGGTGGATATAGTGCACTGAATGAATCTATCCCACAATTCACCACGAAATGTAGTGAACATCCGATGGTCACTAACCGGAGCAAGATATCCCATCATGCATTGCGGTCACGGATCGACGCCGTTACCACACCGGCCCAGAGCGACCGGTGTAGCTACCAAATAAATGCAGTAGTGACCGGTGTAGCTACCAAATAAATGAAGTAGTGACCGGTGTAGCTACCAAATAAATGCAGTAGTGACCGGTGTAGCTACCAAATAAATGAAGTAGTGACCGGTGTAGCTACCAAATAAATGAAGTAGTGCCAGCAGTAAATGTGTCCGGCTGCCAGAATTGTCCGGTCGTGGCTTCCAAAACAAATGTTGGAGCAAATTTCCAAGCAAGCGTTATAGGCAAGGCAAGGCATCTTTATTTATATAGCGCATTTCATACCAAGGCAACTCAATGCGATGCTAGTTATAAACTGACCACAGACTCTGGATTAAACGGTGACGTGTTAACAGCGCCAAAGCCAGAATTAAAACAGTTTTTAGCAGGTTTACAGCTATGACTGTCGGTTGCTGCGAAATGGTGATAGCGATGCTAATTTCTGTTAGCCCGTGTACGGGGTTTTACATTATACGTTAGCATTAAGCTAGCGGACTTTATATGCTTAGTTCAACTAAGCATGTAAAGTCCGCTAACTAAGTTGTGACACTAGCTGTGTGTGTTTTGAACGTTGTTTCAAACTATGTGGGTTTGATTTAACATCTTTGATGCTTAAATATATATTGCCGCTTAATATATTGCTTTACTCCTCTTTTTATTTTGGTACCTACACCCGTATATGTCTTAATGCCTACACCGGCTGTTACGATCGCGGTCCGAATGTTTTAATTACGCGACGTAATTAACTGTGCGGCGGATGAGTGTCCGAAAGTGTTTTTCATTTGACCAGTGAGTCACTATCAGGGATGCAAACGGGTCAGGACCAAAAAAGAGAGGAATTGTCTGGCGTGGGGGGGGGGGGGGGGGGGGGGGGGTGCTCACCAAATGATTACATTACAATATCATGGAAAAGTCAATTTCCAGTAGTTCAACCCCAACCAAGTATTGAGTGCATATAGATGGACATAGTTTTCAGAAGGCCAACATTTCTATATTAAAAATGCTTTCAAAAATTCCTTTGCAATATTTCCATTTTGGAGATACTGAATTTTAGGTCTTCACTGAATGTTAGTCATAATTATTACTATTAAAATAAACTGAATAAATAAAGACATGGGATGTTTCATTCAGTGTGTAATGGACATATATATAATGTGTTAGTTTCACTTTAATTGAACACATTCTACATCGCGGAGGCGAAGTCTCTCCTTCACCTCTGAAACGGGGCAGAGCTCCGTGGAAACACCTGCCTGACACAGCAACGTAGAGAACCATGCATGTCCGCGGCGCACAGCTCCATGGACGTGCACGGGGGGAAAAACGTCGCCGTCGCACCGACTGCACGCGGATACGCGCCGCTTTGGGTAACGAGCGCGCACGTCGCGCGTCTACATCGGAGGTCGGCTGTTATCAGTTTAATCAGAGACAACCATGAATGAGTTTACCTCAGTTTCACGTGATTGTCACTGTCAGCCTGTTAGAAAAACATTTTACTGACCCCAGCTGAGACGCTGAGACCCCCCCCCCCCCCTCCCCTAAAAACAAAAACTCTTCGGATCTGAACGATTCACACAAGTCACCTAATTGGTCATGAAAAAAGCGAGTTTCGCTTTTCGGCGCGCTGTTTGCATCCCTGCACTATATAGTCACTACCGTAAAACTTCAAATAATGGCCGAGTCCCAAATTGCCGCCGGTCCCAATTAACCGCCGGGTGTAGCCAAATATTTTTTATATTAAACGCCCATCCCAAATAAACGCCGGGTCAAACATTGTTTTTCTGGTTGCCAAAAAATATTCTATGCAAATATAGCGGGTGTCTCGTGACGTTAAAGACGGCCGAGGACCGACGAGACGCCTCTGGGCTGGTTGCTCCTGCCTGGTCTGTCCACTCCTCTCATCCGCACTTCAGCACCTGTCCTGGGCTGCACCGTGTCGGCTCGGCTCGGCTCGCTCCTCGTTTTAAATGACTTTACTCCTTTTAAAAGTAGCGTAAACAGCCTACTGTTCTCTGATTACTCATACGCGTATTTAGTTAGGCTACGTTGCATTATTATTAGTTATAGGCCTACTTCATTCATTCAATCAATCAAAAAAAAAAGAAGGACGGTGGTGCGAGCCAACACAGGTGCAGTGTGGGAGAGGAGTGGAGAGACTGGGCGTCCGCAGGGTTTTTGCAACTTGCGGATCAGAGAGGGCGGAGGACCGACATGACGGGGGGTCTCAGTCTCCTGGTACCTGTGCAGGCCAGGACCGCGGAGGTCAGGGAGACCAAGAACGAGTCCGCCCTGGCCGTATTTACAGTAATGCCTTGAGAAACGTGTATCATTCCACCGCCGCCTGCCGCCACAGAGTGAAGCCTCTTTCCCCAGAAGGAGGTCCAGGTTGAACAGATATATAATAAACGCAGGTCCCAAATAAACGCAGGTCCCAAATAAACGCAGGTCCCTAATAAACGCCTGTTGATTTGAGCGATTTAAGCAAATAAACGCCTGGGCCTTTATTTGGTGTTTTACGGTATATTGAATTCACTATATGTAGGGAGTAGGGAATGATTCGGACACAGCCTTTTACTTTGAAATCCATCCGCTCTCACCTCATTGTAATCATCATCATCATCGTCGTCATCTTCCTCCTCCTCCTCTTCCTCCTTGTCTTCATCAGCTGACTTCTCTGACTTCTCTGACTCCTCTGACTTCTCCTCTTCTTCCTCTTTCTCCTCCTCCTCCCCCTTCTCCTCCTCCTCTTCGCCCTCCGAGCCGTCGCCCTCGGCCGCCGCTCCTCCGACCTTCTCGTCTTCTTCCTCGTCTTCGTCCGACGCTCCGACCTTCTCGTTCTCTTCTTCCTCGTCTTCGTCGTCGTCGCTGCTCGAGTCCATGACGATGGCTTTGGACTTGCTTCCCGTTTTTGACTTCTTGGGGCTGGACGACGACGACGACGAGCCACCGCGGGGTTTGGACTTACTCGTCTTCTTCGTCTTCGAGTCGTCGCCGGACAGCTTCTTCTTGGATTTCCTCTTCTTCTTCACGGGAACTCGCTGATGAAGAAGATGAACAAACACACGGTTCAGATTCGACAGTCGGACATAAACACACTTAGGTTGTTTTCAAAACCGCCGTTCACACCGCAGTATACGAGTTTCCCAGAATGCATTTCATGGCAACCGGTAGCGGTAGCTGTGAAACAGGCGAAAAGCTGTTTTATTTCCCGCTCTAGCGCTGTTATTATGTAACTTTATTAAGTTTTAATATGTTTTCATGTGAGAAAGTAACTGTTAAGATCCCAAATATATGACCAGTTTATCCAAATGACGGCTGCTCTGAAGAGCTGCTCGGCCGGCCAACCTCCGTCGTCATCCCGGGGGGAGAAAATGATCGCTAATTAACTTACCCGCAGGTTTTTAGAGGTTTACCACCGGCTGGTTAAATTATTTTTAGGAGATAAATGTTGGTCTCATTGATGAAATCTATAACAATTGTGGCAGTAGCATTAGTTTGTTTGAATGAAAAGTGAAGCTTCTGTGTGTATTGGACAGAAAAGCAGCGCTGCCTCGGGGCTCTGGAGCCTACAGACACAAACCACCACATTTACAAAAATAAATAAATGTTTTACAATGAACCGATCAGTCTGGATTAAGTTTTATTTTATTAAACTATATAACATGGTTACAGTCCACGGCAAAGATACTTTACTCTAAACCATCTTTGGTTATGGTTAGACGTCAGGGGCGCATTGCATTGTGGGATACAGTACGCAATGTAGACTGGTCAGATGGATAATGGAGATATTTTCCAAATCAGTACGACATCCGGGGATTTTTCGCATACTGTAGATTTTGCTTTCATTTGCATACGGCATACTGCATTTTGGCCAAATCAGTACGTACGAGCAGTATAATATGCGGTTTCGAATACAGCCAATGAATGTTTTTAACCCCGTGTTGACCTCTGACCTTCCCGCTGTTCTTTGGTGCGATGAGGAAGCTCATGATCCTGTCGACCAGGTCCGAGTGCGTCCCCTTCTTCTCCAGGTCCAGGACGCCACAGACCAGCTTCAGCCTCAGGTTGGTGAAGTGGGAGCTTCTGCAGGAAAACACACAAGATAAAAGAAAAATGAAGAGCAAAGTAGAAAAACCTGCAGCTTTCTGGGAAAAACAACAACAAAAACAAACTAATTTCGATTAAGTTTAACTCGAACAAAGTTCGGAGGAAACAGGAAGTTTAAACTCTGATGTGTTAAGTTGTGGTTTAATGTTTTTATCTAAACAAGAAAAACACTGAAGAAGCTGCAATGAAGCAAAAGACACGAACATATGAAGGAAATACAAGAAGGAGAGGAAAAATAAGGAGGAGAAGAGGAGGAGGAAGGATAAGAACAAAAAGAAGGAGGAGGAGGAGAAAAAGAAGAGGAGGAGAAGAGGAAAAAGGAGGAAAAGAAAACGAAGGAGAAGAATGAGGAGGAGAGGAAAAGAAGAGGAAGAATGAGGAGAGGAAAAAGGAGGAGAAGAAGAGGAAGAAAGAGAAGAGGAAGGAGAAGAATGAGGAGAGGAAAAAGGATGAGAAGAAGCAGAAGAAGGAGAAGAGGAAAAAGGAGAAGAAAAAGAGTAAGGAGGAGAAAAAGAAGAGAAGGAGAAGAGGAAAAATGAGGAAAAGAAGAAAAAAGAGAAGAAAAAGAAGAGGAAGCAAAAGAATGAGGAGAGGAAAAAGGAGGAGAAAAAGAATGTAATAAAAAAATGTTTGTTCAAACCTACTTGAGGAGTTTGTCTCGTTTCTTGTTGAACTGTTCGCTGTCGGCGTCGAAGGGAAACCCGTTGAACAGACGCAGGTTCTTCTTTATCGTGGAAATCTGCTCAGAAACACATCGATCACGTCAGCTACTAATAATCAATAATCAATAATCATCATTA
Source organism: Trachurus japonicus (assembly GCF_045865225.1). Lineage (NCBI taxonomy): Eukaryota > Metazoa > Chordata > Actinopteri > Carangiformes > Carangidae > Trachurus > Trachurus japonicus. Next base: position 33,961,851 of record NC_140922.1, on the reverse strand, counting down.
TCACACACACTCAACTCGAACTGTTCGTCTTCATGTCGACGTCTAATCCAGCACTGGTTTTTTTTTAGAGACTAAAGAAACCAGGAAGATTTTAACAGGTAAAATAAACCTGCACTGAGTTTCTTTCTTTAAACAAATTAAAAACAGAAAAGACATAAAAATAAAAAAACATGTGTTCAACTCTAACGTTACCAATCAGACTGATAAACTCAAACTGTTTCTGTTTCTCCATCAGCTGAGTTTCCACAGCTCTGATCTCATAACTCTAATAAAAATGAATAAATGAATCAATAAAAACAGTGAAACTTGAGTGCGTACCTTCCCTGGTCTGTCGAACAGGATGATGTGCAGAGGTTTCAGGTCGGCTGGTTTCATCTTGTTGATCTGGAAGCTGGTGCGCGGGATGTCTCCCAGTTTATCTCCACTTCCTGAACAATAAATTACAGTTTTAATTAACACAAAACGTCTGTCTCATCTCCTACTTTGATCAACAGCTTACAAAGTATGCACACATCTCATGTTCCCACACAGAGGATAAATCTGAATAAATCAAACAGAACAAACGGTAAAACAGCTCGACAGAGAAAAATAATTATTAGTGTTTAAATATGTAAATGAGGCAATATCTAATTAAATATGAACTAATTTGCACATATTTCTAGAACAGAAATCTGAACAATGGATAAAGCCACTTTCAAAATTCTTGTTTTACTGTGTTGACATATTAGAGTCAGAAGTTTTTACAGAGGAGGATTTTGGATATCTCTTTTTATCACTTTGTAAATGAGAAAATACTGTCACCAGCCCTAAAAAACATCAAATGTCTCCATGTTTTTAGTAATAAAATGTTGTATAAATGAGGCTGTGAATGATATATCAACAATCCCCTCTGTAAAAACCTTCAGAATATAGAAAGGGATCAAAGTGGAAGGTTTGGTGTTTAAACGGCCTTTAAAGACTTGGACTGTAAAATTACAGAGATTGTTATTGTCAATCGTACTTTTATGATTGGTTGCGGATACAGAGGAAATGACAATTTTTGGAGAAATCTACAGATGAAAGAGACAAAATGAAGTAAAATAAACCTTAATGAGGATTTTCTACCATTTCTTTCCTCTAGTCTGAAAGAAGACATGTTAACGAAGAGAAATAGCCCCAAATCTGTAAATTGATCAGTGCATGAAAACACAATGTATATTTGCCTGTAGTGTCTCTCCTTAAAGTCTAATTTAAAAAAACTCCTGTGGTTTTAAAATTCACCGTCTCCGATCTTGATCTTCTCCATCTGTTTTGGCGCCTGGAAGTCGAGTCTCTCCACCGTCTTCTTCGTCCGTTTGCCCTCCAGGATTTCACCTACGACTGCACAGACACACAAACACCACATCACAGTCAGCCCTCGACCAATCAGAGGCTCAGCAGCAGTCAGACGGTCCGAACGCTCGTTGAGTTTCTCGTGTACCTGGGATTCTGCTGCGGCTTTTGTTGAGACTGGACCGTTCGTCCGGCGACGCCTCCTCCTGTCGCTCCTCCACCTCCTCCTCCGACACCGCCGAGCTGTCCATCGCTTCGTCCGCCACGTCGCTCATGTCTGTGCTGCTTCGGTCCGTCGGCTGTGGATCAGTCTGCGCTGGCGAGAGGAAGAGGAAGAAAGAAGAAGAAGATCTGCATGTTAATAACAACAACATGATGGCTCTGCTGGTCACTGTGTTTTATATACACAACCGTCAGAGTCAGGCGCTTCCAGGTATTTGCAGATTTGAATTATGAAGTGGGTGATTTTAAGACTTGACTTTGAGATTTATTTTTTCATTTATCATTAATTTACAGCTTTCAAAAGTTCATCAATGAAGAATAATCAGTAACAGCTGTAATTGTATCTCTAGTTTGGGAAATTTCATTCATTTAAAGTTGATTTTTTAAAAACTAAAACTCACCTAAACACTTCAACAAAATTATTTTGCCTCAGTTTTCTCTTTTTTAATAGCATTTTTCAGTTCATTTCAGTTCTATACTTGCACATCAAGACTATATTGTTTTTTGCAAAACTGGTATTTCCAAAATGAAAATATGAAATTACAGACTTTTCCTGCACAGACTGAACTAAAACATTATTATTATCATCATTTTTTGCAGTGGGTTTTGCTGCTCTGCATATTGGATCTTAATAACTATCTGCTGTGTTTACATAGAGGTTTGCAGTAATAACAAACAAAGGCTCTTCAGTAAAACAACCAGACCTGTGATAACTGACAATGATGATGACAATAAAGTTATTTGCACATCAAGTATTATTCAGCAGGTTGGACCTTTTTGCTAACAACAACAACAACATCATCAGACTCACTGCCCCTCAATGGAAACATTTCACCCCTAAAATTTCAGACAGTGCAAGTAATGTTTTGGTCTACTTGCACATGTGCAACCATAGATTTGTTTGTTTCTTTAACACTAGTAAAATGTGAGAGGAATGACACTGAATATTTGCTTTCCAATTCGATTTATGGTGTTCACCCCTGGATTTTCTGATTGTGCTCCGAAGAGTTTAAGTTCCTAGTAAAGTAAAAGTTAGTCTGGAGCCAAGACAGTTACAGTTTTTCTCAATTGCTAAAACACTTAACCCTTTTGTCTGAACCCACTGATTGAATCAGTCTCTCTTTTGGCAAAACCATCAGCACTTTTCACCTGTTTAGACACAACTTGTTAACACATGTTCATTGTGATGCACCTGTGTTGCATAATGCTGAGCACAGGTGGAAAAAGTCAAACACAACTAAAGCACAAGTTTCACCGGTTGAACACAACAACTCAAAATGGATCACACTTGTGGCTAATGATGTGAGGGAACATATATACTGTACTGTAATAAGCCAGTTCAGGATGAAGTCCTGTGGCCTGACCCAGTACAGAGAAATGATGCTGTGGCTGAGTAATGCACTTCTCATTTCTACTTTTTTTTTTTTTTTTTTTATGTACAGTGCTAAATGCACAGGTTTTTTTGTTTTGTATTTTAGCCTACAGAGAACAAGCATCTATTTCTACAGCTTCATGTGCTGAGCATTGTGTTTTCTATTTTTCTATGTAGTGTTTAGTCACTGCTCAGTACAGTAGTGTTTTTAATTTTGATTGACTCGGGGCACGATTTGACAACATAGTTCAGTTTTGAGCTCAGATTGAACTGTTTTGAGGTGAAAGTTTGCTTGGTTTTGCAGGAAGAGTCTGTGGTGTTGTGAATGTAGCTAGCTTGAAAATTGGGGTTTGTGTTCACAGTTTAGAGAAAAGGAGGGCAGCTTTCGAGAAAAACTGTAAATACAGCTCAATCAGACAATATTAGCTCTAACATCCGAGGTTCAGTTTCACTTTAAAACACCAGATTTCTGTCACTATTGATTGAAATAGACACCAGCTCCTGGTCGTGGAGGTAACATATATAAACCAGTTCAGGATGAAGTCCTGTGGCCTGACCCAGTACAGAGAAATTATGCTGTGGCTGAGTTACTGTATGCACTTCTCATTTGTATATTTTTGTACTTTATTTTTTACATAGGCTTACAGTATACAACTGCTAAATGCACAAGATTTCTGTTTGTTTTTGTACTGTACAAGTGCTACGTGTGAATGCACAGGATTTCTGTTTTTTGTACTTATTTTATGTACAAGTGCTAAAGTAAATGCACAGGTTTTTTGTTTTCAAACATGCAAGCCTACAGTGAACAATAAACATGTATTTCTACAGCTTCATGTGCTGAGCATGGTGTTTTCTATTTGTCTATGTAGTGTTTAGTGACTGCTCAGTAAGTTAGTGTGTTTTTAATTTTGATTGACAACATAGTTCAGTTTTGAGCACAGATTGAACTGTTTTGAGGTGAAAGTTTGCTTGGTTTTGCAGGAAGAGTCTGTGGTTTTGTGAATGTAGCTAGCTTGAAAATTGGGGTTTGTGTTCACAGTTTAGAGAAAATACAATAAAACAACACAATCCACAATAACACAGCGTCTTGTCTTGGCCGAGTTGGCGCGCAAACAAACAACCAACAAACCCCCGGTAACGTTAGAAACTACAACTTTAACGTTACTTCACTTCTCTCCCGCGCGGCTCCTCTCCTCGGTCGGTCGGTGTCCGTTAACTAAGCTCGTTAACGGTCGCTAACGGTCAGCTAACCGACCGTTGAGTTTGAAAACAGCCGCTCGCGCTCGGACGTTAACGTTAACGGTTAGAGAGCTGCTGTTAGCCGTTGAGCCCGCTAGCTCTGACGTCAGCTCCGAGACTGTTTTAGAGACGTTTACTCGGTATTTAACCGATAAAACAGCGTTTTTAAACCCACGAATCGATGCAGCAAAGTCCGGTTAAAAGGCACCGACCGTTCCGGTGGCTCCGTTACCGACGTTACCGGGAGAAAACCCCGCAAAGTTTACCTCGTCATGAAGAACTGACGTCGTCTCTTCTGTCTGTCAGCAGCGTCTCTTCTCCTGTGTTTTTGATTTCATGATGGCGCCGGTTTCTCTGGGGGGCGGGGCTTACCGCGGCGGCGGCTGCGCTGATTGGACCAGACTGGACCAGACGCCGATGACGTTGTTCTTCTTCGCCTTGTTACTGGGTGACGGAGGCCCCGTTGACTTTGCATTAGCGCCCCCTGCTGCTTGCTACGGGTAATGGCCATGGATCTTACAGCAGTGTTGAGGAAATGGCAAAAAAAAAAAAAAGAATCAGAAACAGCTTATAGAGGAAATTATGTTGTAAATATATGCTCAAATAAATTAAATTACATCAAAATATACGAAGAAAAAGAAAAGAAGACACAAAAAATAAAATATTAACAACCCCCCTCATTTGAAATACAAAAAATCTTAAAGGGATAGTTCAACATTTTTGGCAAATTGGCCCATTGCCATAATCCCTATAGTCATAGCAGTAGGTTCGTTACCTTTAATTGTCAGTGCAAGCTATTTTTAGAACGGCGGAGCAGAGCCGTGAGCTGCTCAGAGCTACGCTACGGAGGCTCATGGGATTTCTTGGTTTCCCTCATCAAACTCATCAAATACAAAATCCAACAACTCCACAACGCTCTGGTGGACAAGTTGTGAGCTGCACATTCACCACGCTATGAGATAATAACACAACGTTACCAGACAGAGTTGTTTTAGAGGGAAATACAGAGACTGTTGATGAAAAACTGTCCCTGAAGACAACGGACATCAGTGGTTTTGCATGAATTTATTTCTCCATAACAACCTCCGAACTATACATTATCCCTTACGTAATAACGGGTATATAAAAAAAAAACCTATGAAACTATAGAAAAGTGCATTAAAATGTCTGTGATTGTTTTAAATTGAGTTTTTCTTCAACCTTTAACAGTCCTGAGCTTTAACTGGGACAAGTAAAGACACTGGATACATTCTGGATCTGCATTTTTATCTTTATTAAAAAAAAATTTGTTATTATCATGAGTGACTGTTCTGAATAAATAAATCCACCAATTATGCCTTTTTCCACTTTATCTGATGTGGAAGAACCAAAACTCATACTCACTCACTGTCTGTCAATTGACTTCACCCTCATCATCCAAACCCAGAGCTGCACAAACAATAAATGTGATGATGAAGTTGTTAAACAAACACAAACTTCTTTCTTTTCTTCTCCTTCTATTTGTCAAATCTGAAACTCTGAGCTAAAAATACGACATCACTGTTTCCCGAGCTGCAGTCTGAGCTCTCTGCTGTTTGCTCATCAACACCACAGTCAAACACTGCAGTCTGGGGCAGCATCACATGCTTTATATAAAGAGATAATAAAGTTCGTGCATGTCATGAAACTGGGACAGAGACACAAGCAGAAAACTTTTTATTCGTTGTTTTTCAGATGCCACAAACAGCTGGACTTTGACCTCAGAGCTGCGACCTCTGTGACCTCGGTGCATCAGCTGTCAGAAAGAAGCAGAGGCTCAGTGTAAATTAATGAATAAAATTACAATTAAAATCAAAACTTAATGATTTAGATCTCATTGAGGCCTCAAGGTGAAAGTTTTTAATACAAATTTACCATTTAAGGAAATAATTCACCTGCTTTCTAAGCTTAGCTAATTAAATATGATGTAAAATATATAATAATACACCTTATTTTGTGCTTTTTGTGACATTCAAAGACATTTTACATCATCGATAAAACACATTAGGCACAAATGAAACATCAATCTTGATTATAGGAATTATAGCCTACATTTATAACCAATATCTGTGAAATTAAAACAGATTCTACATAGATAGGCTACCAATTAGGCTATATTACTGTAATGTTGGAGTTCACTGTTACAGGTTCATTGTGCTGTAGCGAATCAGGACACAAGGTGGCGCTGTCGCTGCAGGGACGTGTGTGTGTGTGTGTGTGTGTGTGTGGTAAAAGTGGAGCATCCTTTTAATTTCCATAAAGTTTTACAGAGGAGACATCAGAGTGTTGCCTAGCAGCAGCAGCAGCAGCAGCAGCAGCTCAGACTGAATGGAGCGTCTACGGTTCATATGGAGGGCGATTAATGCCCCCAGGAGCCTAACCATGACGTGTTGTCATGGAAACAACAGCTGTGAGAAAGGAAGAGAGACAGCTGTTCATTGGTGTCAGTGACTTTTTAACAAGAAGACAAGGTTGGTGATTTTGGTGCTTGTACAAAAAAGTCCAAAGTCAATGTTGAATGTATCCCATGATGCATCTCTGTCCTTCATTGAGTCACTAAGCTCCACACACACGCACTGTCCTGCTGCCCCGAATGTGTATTAATCTGCTACAAAATATAGTCATCGTCAGTTTGTTTGATTAAAAACTATTTCCAGAGGAAAACATTTAAAACTAATTCCTTATTCATGAAGGTTTTTCATAATTTTTTTTTTTTTTTTTTACTTCTTTCTCACGTGGCACTGTTTCCCCTCTATACTGAAGCTCAATGCAATAGAAGATAACAGAGACATTCAGTCGTAATAGCCTACTTATTATTATCATGGATGTGGCAACAGAGCTCTTCTTATTAATATAAATCATAAACTTGAATTTGATATATTTTATATTTATTTATTTGCACATAAAATTTTAAAATAAATCAGTTTACATTGGGTACAAATCACTCTACAGAGAGTGGATTATATATATATATATATATATAAAAAAAAAACAATGTGCAAGTGAGGTCAGAAACCCGTGGAGGGCTTATATATCTGATAAAATACAACTTATGGGGTGAAGGTTAAATAAATGATGAAATAGGTTTAAATAGAGAACATCAACAGCAACAAAAAAAGAAAGAAAATAAACTAAAAGACCAGTACCGGAGATGAAAAATAAAAATACAAAAAGAAGAAATTGAAAAAATATATGAAAAAATGCATAATAAGTACAAACATACATTATATCACATGTTAACTTTGCAATTATTTTTTCAAGACTAATTTTCTGTCACTAATCAAACAACAAAACCACCTGCTCAGTGTCTGTCAGCTGATCATTAACCCTCACACCGTCATTAATACCATTCATACTGTCAGCCGTCTCAGTGTGACACTGTTCACCTCTCATACCTTCACCACTATTTTAAAAGCTCAGCGCCAAGCCGAGGGAGCAGAGAGCCGAGGCTCCGGGAGCTGACGCCTTCTCCTCTCCTCTCCACTTCACCTTCTGCAAACGTTACTCTCCTTCTTCCTTTTCTTCCTCTTCTGTGTCATGTGATCAGTTTTAAACTTTCCTCAGGATTGTTTGGACTTTGGTGTTTTGGGATCTGTGAAAATGAGTTTTAATCCAACAACCACAACAAAGAAGACGCTGCAGATTCTCCTCATTTAGACCAGGTAAGAGTTCAGCAGCAGCAGCAGCAGCAGCCCTGAGACACAGAGAGACAGCTGTTAAAACATCTGGATCTCTATTAATGATAAACATCTATGTTTTCTTCATTGTGTTTTACATGATGTAACTCAATGCAGATTCAGTCCAATAATAATCTTTTTTTATTTTCTTTTATTAGGTATTATTCATTATGGAGAGAGGGTGGTTTAACTTCTTCTCACTCCTTTTCGAATATGAATTTCTATATCTCATGTTAAATGTTTTATCTTATTGTCTTTGTTTTTAATATATATATATATATATATATATATATATATATATATATATATATATATATATATTCGAAATAAACTTCAATCAAATCAAAATCATTAGTGTTTAGTGTGGAAAAAAACAAAACAAAACAATGAGATCTGGTCTCAGTGCAAAGACTAAAAAGATTAAAAATATTAAAACCAGAACACAGACACATACTTCTTTAATGAACATATAGATTTTTAGAATATTAGTTTTTAGTTTTGTCATAAATAACATTTGAAACATTTATAATGTTTTTATTTTATATTAGAGAAGAGAGAAAAGAGAAGAAGATTTGGGGTTTTTTAAAAAGTGAAAACTGAGATTTATTTTAGATTATTGTTATTATATTATAATAATGTGATGTAATGTTGAATCATCAGATAGATATTTACACTTGTGCTTGATTTGTTTTGTTCTTCATGTTGGTTTTTCATGAACTGAGTCTGACATTTGAGAGTTAATTAATTCATCTCATCACAGAGCTGCAGAAGAAACAGAAGCTGCATGTTCAGTGTCTTCATCCATGTATGAGAGAAGCGTTGTTTTAAATTCACTGGTGAATACAGATGTTTCCTGCAGCTGTGACCTTTAATCTGAACAGAAACTACATGTTTCACTCATTAATTATTCATATCGCTTCTGGTTACTTGTGTTCTTTTGTTTGTGTGTTTTTTTCTTCATGCAAGTTTACAACGTCAGATTAATTTGCAGGCAGCGTATTATGATCAGTTTATATTTCACTCCATGGGAAACAGGTTATATTGTATTTCCTGGTTGTTGTTTTATGTGCACAACAGGATCATTAACAGAGAGTGGAGTTAATTTCCCTCAGATTCGGTCTCAGCAGAAGAATTCAACATTTTAAAAAGCTTCTGACTCATTTTTTATTTTTTTTATCGTTTTCTGCACCACAGGGACGTTTTGGTCCCAGATCTAATTTCACTGAGGGTGAAAGTCGAGTCGGCTGCTTCAGTTCATGTCAGATGTGTCTGAGCTGACGTATTATGCATTTACAGTAGATTACATAGGCTATCACATTCTTTATTCTGCATTCAGAGTTATTTTTGTATATATGGTTAAAGGGATAGTTCAACATTTTGTCAAATTGGCGTATTGCCATAATCCCTATAGTCATAGCAGTAGGTTCGTTACCTTTAATTGTCGGTGCAAGCTGTTTTTAGAACGGCGGAGCAGAGCCGTGAGCTGCTCAGAGCTACGCTACGGAGGCTCATTATGGGATTTCTTGGTTTCAAACTCATCAAATACACAATCCAACAACTCCACAACGCTCTGGTGGACAAGTTGTGAGCTGCACATTCACCACGCTATGAGATAATAACACAACGTTACCACACAGAGTTGTTTTAGAGGGAAATACAGAGACTGATGATGAAAAACTGTCCCTGAAGGCAACGTGCATCAGTGGTTTTGCATGAATTTCCCTCTAAAACAACTCTGTGTGGTAACGTTGTGTTATTATCTCATAGTGTGGTGAATGTGCAGGTCACAACTTGTCCACCAGAGCGTTATTGTGGAGTTGTTGGATTGTGTATTTGATGAGTTTGATGAAGGAAACCCAAAAAAATCCCATGAGCCTCCGTAGCGTAGCTCTGAGCAGCTCACGGCTCTGCTCCGAACAATTAAAGGTAACAAACCTACTCCACAATCAGGTGTGAACGAGGCTGATGACACTTTATTGAACAGGAACAGAATCTGAAACAAGGGAAGGGCGTAAATTATTTCAAAATAAAACAGGAAGTGTGTATAAAAATGATAAAACCTCAGATGCAGAGCTGGACTCGATGGGAACACCTTCTTTTTAACGTAGTGATGTGACCTCCGACCTCTGGTCTTCTCCTTCTCCTTCTCCTTCTTCTCCTGCTGTCTGTCCATCATCGCTCCACAGCCTCTGTATAAATGGCCTCATGTAAAATTCAGAGTGTAAGAATTAGTGAGATGACGGCGTTGGACAGGGGCACCTCGCGAAAGGGAATGAATGATCACAGGAATAGTAGCATTAGATCTATTAATTAGGTAAGCCAAGTCGGCTGAAATATTTAACTCCAGCTGCAGCCAGAGATCTGATACAAGTAGGACGGAGCTGGACGCTTTGTCTCTGTCAGCGCTACAGCTCACTTTCTCCTTCTGGGATCTCTTTCTCTCTCTCTTTTCTCTTTTTTTTCTTTACTCTCCCCTCTCTCTTGTTCTCTGAGAGTCTGTCTCTCTCTTTGATTCATTCTTGCTGAGCCGCCATAACCGAGGTCAAGTCAGGATGTCCTGCAAAGAAATCTTTAAACGCAGCAGCAGCAGCAGCAGCAGTGTTACAGTACAGAACCACAACTACTGCTGACAGTACTCACACTCGGTACGTTTACATGACATCTGAAAAACAAGGAATTATTGCTTTAATCCGCCTTTAACTAGACAACTGAAGTTCATGTAAACGCATTAGTGCGACTAAGACTGGACTTCTGCGGATCCCACGATAACACCCAGATAATGTGACTGGAAACTGGTTTTCTTCTGCATGTATTCGCCTTAATCTATATGAAACTGGACAATGCCTGTGCACATGCTTCACAACAGTAGAGACGGCACAAAGTGTAGCAGAGAAGTCGGCCGGAACCTGGAAAAAAAACAAAACAAACAGTGCCGATTCAGTGCAGGGCTCCAGACTCACTGCCCCTAAAACGTGAGACAGTGCAAGTAAAGTTTTCATCTACTTGCACATGTGCAACCAGTAAATTTGCTGTTTAAAAAAAAAGAGGATCATGAAAGAAAAGGAAATGTGAACATTTGCTTTACAACAGTGATGTGCACAGACTTTTTGAAGGGCGGGGGCGAAAAGGAACGTATTGCGCATCCTCGCCACTGAAGAGGGCACTTTAGCACACGTTTTGGCTCCTAGCGGGCACTTTAGCACACGTTTTGGCTCCTACAGGGCACTTTAGCACACGTTTTGGCTCCTAGCGGGAACTTTAGCACACGTTTTGGCCCCATGAGAGCACTTTAGCACACGTTTTGGCTCCTACAGAGCACTTAAGCACACGTTTTGGTTCCTAGAGGGCATTTTAGCACACGTTTTGGCTCCTTCGGAGGCGAGACCTGATAAGCTTTATGCTTCTCCCGTTTTCCCTTTCGGTCATGTGCTTGTAACTGAAATTGTGTGTGATGAAGTCTGATTCAATTAACATGTCTGAAATAAATAAATAAATGCCCTTAGGCTTAGAGACATTGAGTTGCTGCCATTTGATTGGCCCGACGAGCAGTTGAACAGGTGCCGCTAATAAAGTGCCTAGTGATGGTATCTACTCTTTCTGTCCAAGAGAAGATATGAAGAATAAAAAGTAAAGTTGGGTAATCTGCTTTTCTCCTCCAGCTCGTCCACCATGAGCCGTTGCTCCTCCAGCTCGGCGGCGGCGGCGGAGGAGTTCTACAGCGGCAGCGCCTCGCCGGCGTCTCTGGACTCCAGTGTTTTCTTCAGCGAGACGACGGCGTCGTGCGTCAGGGAGCAGCTCGACTTCTTCATCATCAACGTGGGAGGAAGTCGCTACGTGCTGTCCCAGGAGCTGCTGGCCTCCTACCCCGAGACCCGGCTGGGGAAGCTGGCGAGCTGCGGCCGCGACTCGGCGCTGGAGCTCTGCGACGACGCCGACTTCCTGGAGAACGAGTTCTTCTTCGACCGCAACTCGCAGACCTTCCAGTAGGTGGCGCCACCGTCTGCTCCCCGAGCCACATAATGAAAACAAGTATTCGAAATATGCAACAAAGCAGGGATTTTTTATGAAGGCTCAGGGTGGAAACATTCAAAATAACAGCACAAAGAACACCTTTCATATGCAAAAAATGATTAAGCACTTGTTTGCTGAACTTCCAATATGACTCTTTGACACTTTTCTATCAACCAGCCAGTAACCTGTAACCAGAATCCTTCTCCAATCTTAAGCAACTTTTGACTAAATTGACAACAGTTAGCCTGCACAGATTTGCATAAAACTGAAATCAAGAGATCGATAATGTCCTGAGTGTGAAGCTAACGTACTTGGTAATCCCATGATTTTTCTTGTTAACTAAAACCCTCTGTCCTAAAAAGTTGGGACGCAAACATAAATTTACTGATTTGCAAAACATTTTAAACCCCTCTCCATCTTCATCATCTCCGATGCTCTTTGTTACGTCCAATCATGTTACTAACCTGTTGCATTTAGCAATTCTTATTCTTTAGTTGTGCCCATTCTTTTGTTACCACTGTGCCAATGTTTTTAAAAAATTGAAAATCACCTTCCAAAAACAATGACATTTCTCCAGCTCTTTTAAGTTAAAGGTCGTGAAACTCTTGAAACGTGCTCTCTGACTGGCTAGATTTTCCGTTTGGGCTGCCGTACAAACATGGTGGCACAAGATGGCGACACTCTCTAAAGCAAGACCCTTGTTATATGTACGTAGATATAAAAGAAGGCTATGAAAACCAAACACATTCTATTTTATAGCAATTATACACTTCAGATTAAATTCAGATTTTAACAATAAACCTTGCCAATTATTACACACTGGACCTTTAAATACAGGGTTTTAATGTTTGGCAAATCATTATGTTGTGTTTCAATTTGCTTTTTATCCATTTTCCTAAATCTTTGGTAAACAGGGACACAAACCTTCCTGGGGACATCCATCAAGCCCCTCAGCTGGTTCAGCATCTTAAATAACCTAAGTTTATAACACCTTTGATTTTGCGTCAGAGGGTTTGATGCTTCGTGTGATCTTTGAGCTTCAGGCTGAACTCATACATTCACCTGATCCTTCCAGTGTGTTTCGGCCCCCGGGTCACAGCAACACCTGATGTTCACACTGTGTGTTGTCGTCACAGGTGTGCTGTCAGCTCTCATTAACTGATGACTCCTCATGAAGATTAACACTGCTGCTGTTGGCAGAGACACTGTTTCTGAAGAATCTGCAGAAACACTAGCTCCCTTTGCAGAGGAAAGGTTCAGACTGTAGGTTTATGTCTGACAGTCTAAAGCCACTTTCCCACTAAAATTAGGGAGTCGACCAGCTAACAATCGGTATTTGGCTCCTTTCCCATTGACCAAAACAAGCCGGGTCCGATTGAAGGCGGTTTTAACCCGCAACATTTTATTTTTTTCGTGTCTTGCCTCACTCCCGAGTCCATGACCAGCAGATAGACACCATCCTTTCGACTGTGCGTGCAGTAACAAGGGAGATACGGGCAGAGCTGGCGCACCGCTAATTAGCTTAGCTCAAACGCTGGAAGTGTATGGGTAGTGTTAGCCTGCCTCCACCTAAAGTCATCAGAGAAACTCTTCAGCAACTCTAAAGGGAAACCGGCGGGCCGATCTTCGTCTCAGAGCTGACAAAACTCTCCGGTAAGGCATCTTGAGCGGTCAAGTGCCGGTAACGGGACGAGATCGGTCAAAACGGAGGGTTCAAGCAAAGACGGTTTATTTTGGTTCAAGCTAGCTACATCGAGGGTAGGTTAGCTTCCTGTTTCAAAGTAAAAGCGCAAATTCTATCGTCATGGTTTTCTGTATGTAAAGGGCAACGGGTGTTTTATTTTGTGAAAGTAACCGGAAGTGCGTTGGTCACAACGGCTAGCTTGAGTAGCGCCGAATTCGTCCGAACAAAATTGTAAACAGCTGGTATTTAGACAAATTAACGACACACTGCTGATCTAAACGGCTACTTTCTCACCTAAACATGTCTGAAATGTAGATAAAGGGATATATTTACAGAGTTTAGAGCTAAAATAAAATCAACTTCTGACTGCTGATTTCAGCTCGGGTAGGAGGCAGGCTAACACTACCCATACACTTCCAGTGTTTGAGCTAAGCTAATTAGCGGTGCACCAGCTCTGCCCGTATCTCCCTTGTTACTGCACGCACAGTCGAAAGGATGGTGTCTATCTGCTGGTCATGGACTCGGGAGTGAGGCAAGACACACAAAAAAAAATGTTGGCATATCCTTTTAAACCTTGGTCATCCCCCGAAAGGATGGCGAGAAACAATAAGTCTTTACCCTGTTGGGTGATCAAGGAAGACGCCTCGATCCCACCGAATGGTCCTCGCTGGAGGGAACTTTGCTTCCATTTGTGAGTCACTTTCGTTGACAGCTGTGCAGCTCAGCTTCTTCCTCGTGTCTTTGCAGGACAGAATACCACCTGTCTCTTTGTGTTTTTCGCCGACAGGTATGTGATGAACTACTACCGGACGGGCCACCTGCACGTCAGGGAGGAGCTGTGCGAGATCTCCTTCTTGCAGGAGATCGAGTACTGGGGCATCGACGAGCTTCGGATCAACCCTTGTTGCCGCGAGCGTTACTATCGCCGCAAGGAGCAGAAGGAAACCCTCGACGTGCAGAGAGAGTTCGAGGCCGAGGATGCCGATGAGGACTTTGTCGGCGCTGCTTGCCCGGCTTTCCGTCGGCGCCTGTGGGACCTTCTGGAGAAGCCGGATTCATCGCGAGCCGCTCGCACCTTCGGCTCGCTGTCGATGTTCTTCGTGGTGCTGTCGGTCATCAACATGGTGCTCATCTCCCTCGACCTCGGGGAGGACTTTGGCGCGGACGACGTCGGCGTCGGCGCTCCGTTCCTTTTCGACGCCCTGGAGTACGTCTGCGTGGTGTGGTTCACCGGCGAGCTGGCGCTTCGGTTTCTCTGCGTGAGGGACAAGTGTCGTTTCAGCCGGAGCATCCCCAACGTCATCGACCTGCTCGCCATCCTGCCCTTCTACGTGACGCTGGCGGTGGAGAGCCTTCACGGAGGGAGCAGCGAGCTGGAGAACATGGGCCGTGTGGTGCAGGTGCTGCGGCTCCTCAGGTCGCTCCGCATGCTGAAGCTGGGACGACACTCAACAGGTAAAATGTCTGAATGTAGAGCAAAGTCCTGAAACGTCTCTATGAATCAAGGGGTCAGTTGTCGATCTGAGAAGTGAAGCTCACTTCCGCGTTCAACAAACTGCAATCCCCTCTTCTTCCTCTGGGGGCTGGTGTCAGTAAGCAGCATTTCTCCATAGACCCCCATGTTAAAATCGCCGACTTTACATCCTCAGTAAACATGTTAAAAGCCTGGTGTCAGCACGTTTTTTGGTCTCAATCGATAGTTTCTACCCCCGCACACACTCTGAGGGGGGTGAATTTTTTAAAAAATTCTACCGTTTTACTGTTATTAGGTTTAAAATTCTCGCATAAATTAGGGCGCGGAAACGTTGAGTGACAGGTCCGGAGCAGTTTGGCAGTTGGTGGGTTCTCGGCCGGTTGACCCGTTGAGTTACCGCCTCTCCTCCAAATATGGAAAGTACACGCCCACCAAAATCCAACATGGCGCTGTTCAGGCCGCCATATTTGAGTCACAAAAACGACTCCCCAAAACCAATGGGTGACGTCACAGATGCTACGTCAATGTTTTTTACAGTCTATGCTATGAATCCTGTCCAGTTCCATATGATCACATGTTTCCAGATAGGAAGGGACTTGTTGTGGATATTGGTTAACATCTACAATAGCTAATAGTACGGTGGCCCTGAGGGTCAAAACACAACGACATTTCACAAAACGATGTTTGAAATGTTTTTGTGCTTTGAGAAATGTTGTGTTTTGTGAAATGTGGTTGTGTTTTATGAAATGTTGTGTTTTGTGGTTGTGTTTTGTGAAATGTGTTTTGTGAAATGTTTTTGTGTTTTATGAAATGATGATGATGATATGGACGATGAAGATGTTTCTATATGTTTGAGCCAATAGCTTAGCAGTGAGCAGTTAGCAGGTTTATGAGTTTGTCCACAGTGAACGATGAAGAAACAATAAATACAGCATCGGCCAAAAAGCTCTCAAACTACAGCTAGCAGGTCCAGCACTGAGGTTGTTGCCATGGTGACTGGCATAATTTATAGTTTTAGGAGGGACGTAAACATTCAAGAAACTGATTTTAATTGGATGCAAAATAAGGAATGCAGAATGAGTCATTCAACAAAAATACATTGATGTTGATGTCATTTTACATCTTCCAAAGAAGAAAACATCAGATACTGAAGGTAAATAGGGCAACAGATTCACGTTTTAGAGGTAAATGTAGAGACTGCTTGATGAAAAACTGTCCCTGAAGGCAACGCGCATCAGTGGTTTTGCATGAATTTCCCTCTAAAACAACTCTGTGTGGTAACGTTGTGTTATTATCTCATAGCGTGGTGAATGTGCAGGTCACAACTTGTCCACCAGAGCGTTGTGGAGTTGTTGGATTGTGTATTTGATGAGTTTGATGATGAGGGAAACCAAGAAATCCCATAATGAGCCTCCGTAGCGTAGCTCTGAGCAGCTCACGGCTCTGCTCTGCCGTTCTAAAAACAGCTTGCACCGACAATTAAAGGTAACGAACCTACTGCTATGACTATAGGGATTATGGCAATGGGGCCAATTTGCCAAAAATGTTGAACTATCCCTTTAATGGAGATTGTGATTGTGAAAGAACAAAAAACAAAACAACAAGACGCAGGTGGAGGATAGGGCTGGGACGATATGCTTTTCTCCCGATTCGATTCTTCTACGATTTTTTGGATGCCGATTCGATTTAAATTGCGATTCTACGATATTGCCGATTCTCTCGATTTTTAGTCGCATTTTTAACATTTATCTGCACACAAACACTGTAGGAGCCTATAAATTAACATACTCCATTATAAAATGAACTTAAACCCTTTTCAAAGCCTGTACTCTCTGTATGTAAAAGAGGCTAACAAATACACATTGCACAATATTTAAAAAAATTCAAAAATTTTTTTTTCAAAAATTCAAAAAAAAAATTTTTTTCAAAAAAAAAAAAATCGATTTTTGAAAAAAAAAATCGATTTAAAAATCGTCAAAAAAGATATCGCGATATCTATGTGAATCGATTTTTTCTCCCACCCCTAGTGGAGGAAGAAGTTCAGGTGAAGATCAGAGCAGCTGCTGCATCACTGAAGCCTGAAGACGAAAACTGAGTTCTTCATACACTCCTCGTTCACACACACTCACACACACTCTAATACACTGTCTGACACACACACACACACACACACACACACACACACACACATACACATACACACACACACACACACACTTGGAGCCTGTCAGGGGGATTTCAAGAACATGATGTGAACATGATCCAGGGAGTGAAATTCTCCTCGGTGAGAAGCTGCTGCTCTCAGATTAGAGCCGTGAGGTTTTCTGAGGACAACAAAGACCAAGAAAAAAAAGAAAAAAAGAAAAAAAATGTATATATATACGTATATATTGATTCATATTTTGGCAAATTCCTTCAGGAGACGGAGGAACGAGAGGGCGAGAGGGAGGATGTGTGTGTGTGTGTGTGTGATTATACAGTATGAGTGTATCTGTGTGTCAGACTGGGACGCTGAAGCGCTTTGATCTGGTGGTTTTGGGCAGGATGACGATCCCTGAGCTCCACTCATGAATAATAGACGAGAACATGGAAAGAACGAGGGAACGAGGGAACAAGGGAACGAGGGAGCGAAGACAAAGAAGTGAAGTGGGAGCGTAAAGAAAGAAGCAGCAGAGAGAGAGAAAGAGAGAAAACGAGGTTACAAACATGAACGCGCTCATTCATGGAAACGAAGACGACGACTTCTCAGCTTTTTAAGTTCTAGAAAAGGATTCTCAATGTTCAGATGTGTTTTATTTTGAAAAGCAGAAACACAAATCGGCCAATCAGAAGAGAGCATGTGGATGTTGATGTGATCGAACCTGTGTGACGCTCGTGCTGCGTTCACTGCGCAGATAAGACGTCAGAGATCTGGCCGTCGCTTCTCCACAGGGCCGTTGCTAGGAATTCTGGGCCCCCTTAAAGAATAGGGTGAATTCAGGTATATTGGGACATCAGGTAATTTGGGACAGATAAGGAAAAACAATGCTTCCACTTGCCTTGAATGGGCTATGGCAAAGTTAAAGGTGCTGATACATTCCTTTGGATGTCTACATTAAAAGTCACATTAAATATTTTGGGTGACATCACACAGGGGGGTGTGGTCAGCAACAGGACGCTGACCCCAAATATCAGGAGGTAAGCAAAACGGCATGTGCTTTTGTTGGAATTTAATATAAGGCTATTACATTTGTATGACTAATTTACTGTAGGTATGAAAGTTATATTAAGATGTGTGATGCATTGGTGTACTAAAATAAACAAACATTGGTTTGTGAGGATGTTTACATTTTCTTGATTTGGACATTTTCTTGCTGTCCCAAATTACCAATAGTGGTATGGTAATTTGGGACAGCATGTTCAGGTTATTTGGGACAGTGTTTCTGGGTTTATATTGAAATATTTCAATAGTGTAGTCATATCTTACATGCTTAAAAGTGAGAAATTCTTACACATATAGGGAAAACAGGTACCTTTGTACATTTCAGAATATCAAATCAGCGGTTAATGTGGAATATGTGAAGTGACGTTCAAAAATAGGTCAGATTGTTTTATCTCTTATTATGTCATGAGTTATCTTTATTTTATATATTTACATTTAACAAAATATAAAAATAAATGTATTTTTAAAAACATGATTGCTTCTCCTGTGGTCAATAGTCTGCTCACAATATGTTTTAGGCTATTAAATCTGCTGTTTGTTGAAATAATTCGTATACTTGGTTGATTTGGTTACAAATCACGAGATTATAAACAATACACAACATAAAAATAATAGGCTATAGGCCTAATATACATAAATAAGCAATCTATTCATGTCTTTTTTAATGTAATTGCAGCTCCATGCAAAATCCCATTGCACAAGCCTGTGTCCCAAATTACAAAACCTACTGTCCCAATTTACCAAACAAGTTGCAAAAAAATATTTTTACGCAAAACCTTTAAAATAGAGTGCTGTGCTCTCACAAAAGAATTTTAGCACATAATTGTTTTACATAAAGAACGCAGACACCTAGAGGAATCCAGACATATCTCATTTGTTGGGTTATTTATTAATCTTGATGACAAAAAATGGCTCAGAAAATGAATTTACAAAAATTGTCCCAATATACCTGAATTCACCCTACTAAAGTGGGCCCCTCCCCCTAACTTTTCCTTTTTTTTCTTAGACTACGTATTATCGTTTTTTATTTAGCCTTCTTTGTTTTGATGCTAATGCAGCATTACACTGCAAAAACTCAAGTATCTTACCAAGAATATTTGCTTTATTTCTAGTCAAAATGTCATTTCTAGTCAAAACAAATCTCATTATACTTAAAATAAGACACATCATATTAAAAGTAGCTTGTTTTTAGACACTTTTTACTTCTTTCAAGCAGATTTTCACTTGGAATAAGTAGAAAAAATCTGATAGTGGAGCAAGTTTTTCTTCCTTATTACAAGCACAAAAAACTTACTTTCACTGGCAGATTTTTCTATTTATTGTGAATTTAAGTGAAAATTATCTAAAAACAAGTTAATGTTTAGGTAATTAGTCTTATTTTAAGTGGAAAGAGATTAGTTTTGACTAGAAATGAGACATTTGGACAAGAAATAAGACAAATATTCTTGGAAAGATGTTGAGTTTTTACAGTGTACTATGAGTATTAGTCAGGGTCTTACGCAGAATAAATCAGTCATACAAAGATTAGACTACTGGGTTTTTTTTATGGGCCCCACTGGGCGCTGGGCCCCTAGAATTATCATCACCTTTCTCCCCTATACAACGGCCCTGCTTCTCCATCTTCCTTCTGTTTTCATGAACATCGGATTATAACAACACGCCATCTTTTTTTAACCCTTTAGGAGTCCGAGCCTATTTTGGTCCGTTTTTGAATACTTTGGATTTTTACATTTACATACCACATAGAGATGTTTGCCATACCCATGTTAGGTGCCTTCACTTCTGTGATCTCACAATTATTTTTCACGTTAACCTTCTTTATTAACATATTGTCCCCAAAATACACAAATATCACATAGAGCAGTTCCTGATTCCAGCACTTTTTTCTGGTTTTTGTAAAATGACAAAAAAAAAAAAAGTATGAATAAATGGAAAGAAATGCGACGCCTGCCCATCCCAAAATACTTTTGCACTTTCAAATTAAAACTCATCATATCTCTGGTTTTAAATGGACTATCAATGTCAAACAAACACTGGGAGAGAGTTTCACATCTGCACTTTCCAGTGAAACCTCACCGTGGTCCGTCGACCAGGTGCAGACTAGTGAGTTTGGAGCTGACGAGAGGATCGAAAACAGAGAGTGAGACCTTATCCGCACGAAAACGGAGCTTCACCCAAAACCGTCTTTTTCTTGTTCGTTTTGAAAAGAATCTCCGTAAACACATCATCGTTTTAAGAAATATCTGCATCCATACAGATCCACTGAAAACAACTGTAGTACGTCCACCAGGCCCGTGTGTGGTGCTGTAAGACTACCACACATAAACATCATCGTAAAACATAAAATATCTGTTTTGGGCGTCCAGACGATAACTCTGGGGCGACATTTTGAGATTTTCCTGCTCTGGGACCCGTTTCCAAAAAATACAGTTCTTTCACCCCCAAAAAACATTATTTCCAACTGGACGAGACACTGAAACGATAAAAAAAATGCAACTGTTTCAATGAAGCCGGTGAGAAATCAATCCATGGAGCGGTGGATAACGTTATTTAAAGCAGATATCAGTGGAATGTTTTTGTTAATATAAGTCCTAAATAGTCCTATTTTCCGTCAGCAATCACTTACATGAAGTATTTCAGCCTAAACACGAGTCTCTCCGTCACTCTGCTCTGCTGTAACCCGAGGAGAAAATTTTCCTTGTGGGATACAAGTGTTATCCAATGAGGGGAGAGAACGGCATGAAGGGCTGTGTGTGCAGCCAAGGGATGCGCGTGAATGTGGTGACGTAGCACGAGGACCAATTGATGCCTGACAAGGGCGGGGGCTGCTAACTCATGGGGCGTTCAAGGAAACTCGTACTTTGTGTTTTTCCTTCCTGTGAAGTCATACCAGTTCGATCTGGTACGAGTTCACGGGTCGGAAGTTACGAGTGGCCGTTATAGGGAACTTTCACAGACAACAGGACGGTAAAAACACGAGCTACGGGTTACCTGGAACGCTACCAAGTCGTAGTTGTGACTTGAAGCTGTAACTTACGGTTTCAAAAGCCTGCCTTGAACACAGCATTAGCCGAAACGGCCGTGCCGATGATATCTGCTTTAAAGCAGAAGTAAGCGATCCGGTCGTTTTGGCTAATGCTGCGTTCCAGGCAGGCTTTTGAAACCGTAAATTACAGCTTCAAGTCACGACTTACGACTTTGTAGCGTTCCAGGCAACCCGCAACTCGTGTTTCTCCGACCTGTTTTACCTGTGAAAGTCACTATAACGGCCACTCGTAACTTCTGACCCGTGAACTCGTACCAGATCGAACTGGTACGAGTTCACAGGTCGGAAAAACACGAGTTACGGGTTGCCTTGAATGCACCATAACTTCCTGTCAGCCGATGGAGTTAGCAGTCCCCGCCCTCGTCCCTACGTCACCACATTCACGCGCATCCCTTGGCTGCACACACAGAGAGGACCGCCCCTTTATGCCGTTCTCTCTCCTCATTGGATAAAGGTTGTAGGATACGAGAAAAGTTTTCTCCTGGGCTCAGAGCAGAGCAGAGTGACTGACAGACCCGTGTTTCAGACCAAACACTCTATAGAAGTGATTGCTGTCGGAAGATACAACTATTTAAGACTTATATTAACACAAAAATATCGCTTACTTCTGCATTAACATCTACCATGTTACGTTTGTGTAGTCTTATCTGTCATAAACAAGAGATTACGGGTTACGGGTTAGCGCGTTACGTTTTTTTTCTTAGTTTTCAGCCTCTTTAAGTGTCAGTCATTGTTTTCACTTGACTGATCCTATGATGTCATGTGTCTTGGCTGCAGCTCGTTGTTGCTTCGTGTGTTTCTAGACTCCAGAGTGATTAACGGTGCAGCTCTGCTGAACACAACGACCCTCCAGAGTGAAACAAACTCCGACTCAGAGGAAGAAGAAACAAAAACAAAAACCTCCTCAGTCTCAAATCCTCGTTAGACTCCAGAGCAGCGAAGCTCGTTCTGTCTCGGTGTCGCTGCAGAACAGAGACGACGACTCGTCCTGGGGAGTGAACGCTCGTAGGCTACGGACGTGGGAGGTTTTATACGTCTGCTCGTTATTTCCTCCTCACGCTCACAGGGAAAGAAAGTAAAAAGTAAAAAGTGAAAAGTGAGAAGTCAGTGGCGACCGCAGGGAAACAACAACAACAACAAACTGTACTGAACTTTCCCCACGACTTCACTATTATGGTTTAAAATTAGATGGTTTTCACACAGCAGATGTTTTTAATGAAAATGATATTTGTGACTCATGTTTCTTCTTGTTTCTGTAGCTGAAGAGTTGGATGAAAAAAGAGAAAATGATGAAACTTGTTCCTTTAATCCTGTGTTGTCATAGTTACCAGCTCTGATGAGATGTTTCTGTTTAATCAGATCAGATGTGACGTCAATTAAAAGATAAAAACTGCTCAACTAACCTGTCTGTCCCTCCTCCTTCTCCTCTCTGCTCCTCTTCCCTCCCCCCTCTCTCTTCTCCTTCCCCCTCCTTCATTTCTCCTCCCTCTTCCTTCCCCGTCTCCTCCTCCTTCCTCTCCTCTCTGCTCCTCTTCCCTCCTCCTCCCTCTTTCCCCCTCTCTCCTCCTCTCTGCTGCTCTTCCCTCCTCCTCCCTCTCTCCTCTTCCCCCTCCATCTCTCCTCCTCCTCCCTCTCTCTCCTCCTTCTCCCTGTCTCCTCCCTTTCTCCTTCCTCCTCCCCCTCCATCTCTCCTCCCTCCTCTTCCCTCCTCCTCCCTCCTCTCTGCTCCTCTTCCCTCCTCCTTCATCTCTCCTCCCTCCTTCCTTCTCCTCCTCCTCCCTTTCTCCTTCCTCCCCCTCCCTCCTCTCTCCTCCTCCCTCTTTCTTCCTCCCTCCTCCCTCTCTTCTCCTCCTGCATCTATCCTCCTTCATCCTCTCTGCTCCTCCCCTCTCTCCTCCCTCCTTCCTTCTCCTCCTCCTCTCTGTCTCCTTCCCCCTCCCTCCTCCTCCTCCTCCTCCCACTCTCCTTCCTCCTCCTCCCTCCTCTCCTTCCTCCTCCTCCCTCTCTCCTCCCTCCTTCCTTCTCCTCCTCCCTGTCTCCTCTTCCTCTCTCCTTCCTCCCCTCCCTCCTCCTTCATCTCTCCTCCTCCCTCTTTCTTCCTCCCTCCTCCCCTCTCTCCTCCCTTCTTCTCCCTCTTTCTTCTCCTCCCTCTCTCCTCCTCCCTATTTCTTCCTCCCCTCCTTTATCTCCCTCCTCTCTGCTCCTCCTCACTCTCTCTTCCTCCCTTCTCCTCCTCCTCCCTCTCTCTCCTCCTCCTCCTTCTCCATCTCTCCTCCTACCACTTCTTCCTCCCTGTCTCCTCCTCCTTCCTCTCTCTTCCCTCTTTCTTCCTCCCTCCTCCTCCCTCTCTCTCCCCCCCCCCCCCCCCCCTTCTCCCCCCCTCCCCCTCCAGGTCTGAAGTCCCTGGGTCTGACCATCGCCCAGTGCTACGAGGAGGTCGGCCTGCTCCTGCTCTTCCTCGGCGTCGGCATCTCCATCTTCGCGGTGGCGGTCTTCGCCCTGGAGCGCGACTCCCCCGCCACCACCTTCAGCTCGGTGCCGGCGGCGTGGTGGTGGGCGACCACGTCCATGACGACGGTCGGCTACGGCGACATCCGGCCCGACACGGCGCCGGGGAAGGTGCTGGCGTTCCTCTGCATCCTGTCGGGAATCCTCATCCTGTCGCTGCCCATCGCCATCATCAACGACCGCTTCTCCGCCTGCTACTTCACCCTCAAGATGAAGGAGGCCGCCACGAGGCACGGAGAGATGCTCAAGAGGCTCGCCCGCGGCTCCGTTGCCGAGGGCGACGGGGAGGAGAGGGGGGTCGTAGGCGGCGGCGTGAACCTGAGGGACGCCTACGCCCGCAGCGTGCTGGAGATGCTGAGGCTGCAGGGACGAGAGCGGGCGAGCACGAGGAGCAGCGGCGGCGAGGAGCTGTGGTGGTAGAAACAGGAAGTGACACGGTGACCTGAAGCATCATGGGAAAAAAAAAAAGACAGCAATACTTAATTGTTGCCCCTTTTTTTGGCTTTTCGGTTGCCTTTAACTTTATCTGGCCAGCGACAACGGACGAAAACTAGCCTTGTTGGCTAACTCTGGCCCACTTACAGTTTTTCTTTTAACTCTGTTGATTAGTGGTGCACTGTCCCTATGAAATAAACTAATAAATAAATAAAATTAAAGGGACAACGAGGAGTTTTGGAAAAGCGAAGTGTTTTCACACTACATTTATGAGCCTCCATGCGCACCGTGAAATTTGGCGCAAGACAGACTCATGTTTTCATTCATCAAGAATTAAAGTCAGAGGTTGGAAGACGATCACATACCGTCGTAGTTCCCACCATAAACGGAGATTCATACGGCGGCGTTATTCTCATGACTCGCCACGAAACCGAAAGTAAAGAAACGCTGGTCGGCTCGCCCAGCATTTCCACCACCACTAATAATAAGAAAATAACCATAGAGACAAAACCATAGATTTATCTAAAATGGACCCATTAACAAGTGTGGATTAGATGAATCCTCATCCTGTCGCTGCCCATCGCCATCATCAACGACCGCTTCTCTGCCTGCTACTTCACCCGCCACGAGGAGGCCGCCACGAGGCACGGAGAGATGCTCAAGAGGCTCGCCCGCGGATCCGTTGCCGAGGGCGATGGCGGCGGCGGGGAAGGTGGGGAGGGGGGTGGAGGGGGAGTCGTTGGCGGCGGCGGCGTGAACCTGAGGGACGCCTACGCCCGCAGCGTGCTGGAGATGCTGAGGCTGCAGGGACGAGAGCGGGCGAGCACGAGGAGCAGCGGCGGCGAGGAGCTGTGGTGGTAGAAACAGGAAGTTTGATTGAAAATAGCTTTTTTGTTTGAATAAACTTTTTTTGGATTGAATAATAAAGACACAAATATCCTACCCATAATATGGTCTAAATACAAAAAAATCAAATAATAACTCACCTCAATCAAAAAAGAAACTTTTCAATCAAAGGAAAAAAAAGGGTTCAAATGCAATTTTTTGGGTCTCAAATATTTTTGTGCATTCAAACCCTTTTTTTCTTTGATTGAAATGTTTTGCTTTTGATTGAAGTGAAGTTTGTTTTGATTGAAAATAGCTTTTTTGTTTAAAGGGATACACCAACTTTTTTTTTTTCATGTCTTGCCTCACTCCCGAGTCCATGACCAGCAGATAGACACCATCCTTTCGACTGTGCGTGCAGTAACAAGGGATTATCTTAGCTCAAACACTGGAAGTGTATAGGTAGTGTTAGCCTGCCTCCACCTAAAGTCATCAGAGAAACTCTTCAACAACTCTAAAGGGAAACCGGCGGGCCGATCTCCGTCTCAGAGCTGACAAAAAAAGTCGTTGGTGGCGGCGGCGTGAACCTGAGGGACGCCTACGCCCGCAGCGTGCTGGAGATGCTGAGGCTGCAGGGACGAGAGCGGGCGAGCACGAGGAGCAGCGGCGGCGAGGAGCTGTGGTGGTAGAAACAGGAAGTGACACGGTGACCTGAAGCATC
The DNA here is from genome assembly GCF_045865225.1 of Trachurus japonicus. Lineage (NCBI taxonomy): Eukaryota > Metazoa > Chordata > Actinopteri > Carangiformes > Carangidae > Trachurus > Trachurus japonicus. Next base: position 33,936,106 of record NC_140922.1, on the reverse strand, counting down.
ATGGGAAAAAAAAAAAGACAGCAATACTTAATTGTTGCCCCTTTTTTTGGCTTTTCGGTTGCCTTTAACTTTATCTGGCCAGCGACAACGGACGAAAACTAGCCTTGTTGGCTAACTCTGGCCCACTTACAGTTTTTCTTTTAACTCTGTTGATTAGTGGTGCACTGTCCCTATGAAATAAACTAATAAATAAATAAAATTAAAGGGACAACGAGGAGTTTTGGAAAAGCGAAGTGTTTTCACACTACATTTATGAGCCTCCATGCGCACCGTGAAATTTGGCGCAAGACAGACTCATGTTTTCATTCATCAAGAATTAAAGTCAGAGGTTGGAAGACGATCACATACCGTCGTAGTTCCCACCATAAACGGAGATTCATACGGCGGCGTTATTCTCATGACTCGCCACGAAACCGAAAGTAAAGAAACGCTGGTCGGCTCGCCCAGCATTTCCACCACCACTAATAATAACAAAATAACCATAGAGACAAAACCATAGATTTATAGAAAATGGGCCCATTAACAAGTGTGGATTAGATGAATCCTCATCCTGTCGCTGCCCATCGCCGTCATCAACGACCGCTTCTCCGCCTGCTACTTCACCCTCAAGATGAAGGAGGCCGCCACGAGGCACGGAGAGATGCTCAAGAGGCTCGGCCGCGGATCCGTTGCCGAGGGCGATGGCGGCGGCGGGGAAGGTGGGGAGGGGGGTGGAGGGGGAGTCGTTGGCGGCGGCGGCGTGAACCTGAGGGACGCCTACGCCCGCAGCGTGCTGGAGATGCTGAGGCTGCAGGGACGAGAGCGGGCGAGCACGAGGAGCAGCGGCGGCGAGGAGCTGTGGTGGTAGAAACAGGAAGTTTGACTGAAAATAGCTTTTTTGTTTGAATAAACTTTTTTTGGATTGAATAATAAAGACACAAATATCCTACCCATAATATGGTCTAAATACAAAAAAATCAAATAATAACTCACCTCAATCAAAAAAGAAACTTTTCCATCAAAGGAAAAAAAAGGGTTCAAATGCAATTTTTTGGGTCTCAAATATTTTTGTGCATTCAAACCCTTTTTTTCTTTGATTGAAATGTTTTGCTTTTGATTGAAGTGAAGTTTGTTTTGATTGAAAATAGCTTTTTTGTTTAAAGGGATACACCAACTTTTTTTTTTTCATGTCTTGCCTGACTCCCGAGTCCATGACCAGCAGATAGACACCATCCTTTCGACTGTGCGTGCAGTAACAAGGGATTATCTTAGCTCAAACACTGGAAGTGTATGGGTAGTGTTAGCCTGCCTCCACCTAAAGTCATCAGAGAAACTCTTCAACAACTCTGTTCCGCCTTGCGGCGTTTTGAGTTTAAGTTCCTAGTCGGACCCTTTAGAGGGACGGACCTACTCAGACAACAAGGAAATCACACTGGGCTAGCTGCTTCAAAACAGCGCTGGTTAAGTCTTTGTCTGTAAGTAATTACACAACCACATTATAGTTATTGAGAGATTTATATGTTTACTTTAATTAATACGGTGTATTACTTTCATTGTATCAGTTTTTACGAGTTGCACTCGCGGTAAATGTGTTTCTCATGCTGCCGCCGTAGTACCGAATTTGCCCAGCAGAGGGCCGTGGCGCTACACAGATTTATTTACATCTGTTCATCTTGTGAAAGTGTGTTTATTTTATTGCTGTAAAGAGACAACAGACGTTATATTTAGTAATGTTTATTTCTCTGTCTGTTTTGCAGTCTTACAAAAAAGTATGAGAGAATTCTGCGAATAAAACTGAGGAAAAAGAATACAAACCTCAACAAGACTTCCGGAGTCCCTCATCATTGTTATCTATCTGTCTAGCTAACCTAATGCGAGGGCAGAATAGTAAGAAGACAGTAATACGCCAAGCTCTTCACGAAGCAACCCAACACTGATTTCATCATTGCTAACGTCATCCAAGCAACCAAGATGAATGAACGGCGTGATACAGAAGAAACACATCAGTCCTTGGCGACTAGATCCATCGCACAATCAAGTAGCAAATCATCAACAACAAGCTCTGCTGCACTCAGGGCTCGGGCCAGAGCCGAAGCTGCTCGCACGCAGGCTTCATTCGCTAAGAAAGAAGCGGAGATGATGGTTGAACAGGCAACGTTAAAAGCAAAAATGCACATTCTACAAAAAGAAAAGGATGCAGCTACAGCCACCGCAGAAGAGGCAGTATTTGTAGCTGCTGTGGACAATGCAGAGATAGACTCTCGTCATGACATTGACCTACCTCTCTCACCATCCAACGCTGCACAAAGGACAAGTGAGTACGTTTTGCAACACAGCTGTGGCTCATCAGGACACATGTCTATGCACACATGTTCACAACCTGCAGTAGAGAAAGTCAAACAAGAAATTAGCAACCTCAAAATTGAAAATGAAGATACTCACCTGCAAACAGCTCATAAAGATGTGAACATCCAACCAGCAGTGAACGCCACACAACATACTCCTGCAAACGTTCCTCCTGTGCAGAAAAAGAGACATTTAGATCCAACTGTAAATTCAACTTACCTGAGACAGCCTGCACAGCAGAGGTGGGATCCTGACAACTCCGTCAAGCAGACAGCACCCACACCAGATGTCGCAAAATACCTCATGCGAAGAGAAGTAGTCACATCTGGTCTAATGGAGTTCGATGAACACCCAGAGAACTATTGGGCGTGGAAAACCTCTTTTCAAAGCGTCATTGATGAACTTGCATTAACTCCAAGAGAAGAGCTAGACCTCCTGATTAAATGGCTCGGGCCAGCGTCTAAGGAACAAGCAAAAAGAATCAGAGCCATACACAGCCACAACTCAGCTGCAGGGCTAGACATGGTCTGGCAAAGACTAGAAGAGACCTATGGAACCCCTGAGGCAGTTGAACATTCACTCCTGAAGAGGATCGAGGAGTTTCCCAGAATCACGAACAGAGACAATGTGAGATTAAGAGAGCTTGGAGATCTCTTACTTGAACTTGAATATGCAAAGGAAGGAGGATTCCTCCCTGGACTAGCATATCTCGATACATCACGTGGAGTGAACCCCATATTAGAAAAGCTTCCATTTAGTCTTCAAGAAAAGTGGATTTCCCACGGGTCAAAGTATAAAGAATACAACCATGTTCCCTATCCACCCTTCTCCTTCTTCTCACAGTTTATTCGTTCTGAAGCTAAAACTAGAAATGATCCTAGCTTTATGATATCTCAAGCTCACTACACAGGTCCCACCAAGACAGAGAGACCCACAAGATACAACAACAAGGTGCCTGTGTCTGTGAGGAAGACTGGTGTCCTTTCTGAGGCTACAGCAGCTCCTGCAGGCTCTGTCGAAAAAGGAGCTATAGATCCAGACCGTCTATGCCCTCTGCATAACAAGCCTCACGCACTCATAAAATGCCGCACCTTCCGCAGCAAGCCCATGGAGGAGCGTAAAACCTACCTCAAGGAGAAGAACATCTGCTTCAGGTGCTGCAGCTCGACCAAACATAGAGCAAAAGACTGTGATAAAGAAATATTCTGCAGAGAATGTGGCAGCAAGACTCACACATCAGCTTTACATCCTGGTCGCGCACCTTGGGTCTCAGTAGTCCCAGCAGATCAAGGCGAGGAGGAGGAGACCCACGAGAGTCCCCCAAGAGCTCCCCCTGCAGTAACATCAAAATGTACAGAGGTTTGTGGGGGAAACACCAACGCCAAATCCTGCTGCAAAATATGTTTAGTTAACATCTACCCTGAAGATCAACCAGAAAAGGTAATTCAGACATATGCAGTAATAGATGATCAGAGCAATCGTTCACTTGCTCGCCCTGAGTTCTTCAACCACTTTGGCCTCTATGAAAAAGCATCTCCCTACACATTAAAGACGTGCTCTGGTGTTATGGAAACTGCAGGAAGGAGAGCAACAGACTTTGTGGTGGAATCCTATGATGGAAAGATCAAGGTCAAGCTTCCAACTCTCATTGAGTGTGAAATGATTCCAGACGACAGAGATGAAATCCCCACACCTGAAATAGCCCGCTATTTCCCCCATCTGAGACATTTGACAGATAAGATACCACCTCTCAATGAAAAGGCTCAGATCTACATCCTGCTAGGAAGAGACATTTTACAAGTGCATAAAGTGAGGCAGCAGCACAACGGTAACCATGACGACCCCTACGCCCAACGTCTTGACCTCGGGTGGGTTATTGTAGGAGACGTCTGCCTGGACCGAGCTCACAAACCACCCAGTGTCAGAGTCTACAAGACACACACACTGCCTAATGGACGGACATCCATGTTAAGTCCTTGTCCTAACAAAATACAAGTGAAAGAGACACTTAACACAAAAAACACTCACCAACCAAGTACTGTGGACTGCACATTCCAAGGCAAGGAGACGGAAAAACTTGGAGCTACAGTCTTCGACAGCCACCCTGATGATGAAAAGATAGCTTTGTCAGTCGACGATCAAACATTCCTGGACATCATGGACAAACAGGTTTACATGGATCAAGCGAACAGCTGGGTAGCACCACTGCCATTCTGCAAACCCCGCCGCCGTCTTCCAAACAACAGAGACATGGCTCTGCGACGACTCTTGTCTCTCAGACGAACACTAGACAGACGCACAGACATGAAAGAACACTTTCTGGAGTTCATGAAGAAAGTGTTTGAGAATGACCAAGCAGAGCTGGCACCAGAATTAGAGGAACATCAAGAAAGGTGGTACTTACCTCTATTCGGAGTCTATCATCCTCAAAAACCAAATCAGATCAGAGTGGTTTTTGATTCAAGTGCCAAACATGACGGTGTATCACTGAATGACGTGCTGCTCAGCGGGCCAGACTTAAACAATGCCCTGCTGGGTGTTTTAATGCGCTTCAGGAGAGAGAACATCGCAGTCACCGCTGACATTCAACAAATGTTTTACGCATTTGTTGTTCGCGAAGATCATCGTGACTATCTACGATTCCTTTGGTATAAGGACAACAACTTGAACAACAACATCACAGAATACAGAATGAAGGTGCACATATTTGGCAACAGCCCCTCGCCATCAGTTGCCATATATGGTCTAAAAAGAGCTGCACAAGAACATCAGGTTGAATACGGCACAGACAGTAAGGAGTTCGTCATGAGAAACTTCTACGTGGACGACGGATTGACGTCGGTTACTACAGAGGAGGAAGCCATCGATCTGCTAAAGAGGACTCAAAAAATGTTAGCAGCATCTAACTTAAAGCTCCACAAAATCGCTTCCAATAGCAACAAAGTCATGACAGCATTTGCCCCTGAGGATCTTGCAAAAGACTTAAAAGACCTCAACTTAGGAGCAGACCCTCTCCCGCTTCAACGGAGCCTCGGACTGATATGGAATCTGGAGAGTGACAGTTTCAGTTTCCAAGTGTCCCGCGATGAGAAACCGTTCACAAAAAGAGGTATCTTATCAACAGTTCAGAGCCTCTATGATCCACTGGGCTTCGTGGCTCCCATCACAGTTCAGGGAAAAGCTCTGGTCAGAGAACTGTCGTCTAAAGAATATGACTGGGATGATCCTCTCCCGTCAGACAAGCAAGAGGCCTGGAAGCTGTGGAAAGAGTCCCTCCTGGAATTAGAAAAAGTACACATCAAAAGAAGGTATGTGCCAATCCCTCTTGCATCATCTAAAAATCGAGAGCTTTGTTTATTCTCTGACGCCTCCACACAGGCTATCGCCGCAGTAGCCTACCTACGTGTCACCAATGATGAAAACAAGTGCCACATAGGATTCATCATGGGCAAAGCAAAGTTGGCGCCGCATCCAGCCCATACAGTCCCACGTTTGGAGCTGTGTGCCGCTGTCCTGGCAGCTGAGATGGCGGACGCGATCTGCAGTGAGATGGACATTGAAATACAAGCCGTGAGATTCTTCACTGATAGCAGGATTGTTCTCGGCTACATCCATAACACCTCCAGAAGATTTCATGTGTATGTTGCCAACCGAGTCAATCGCATCAGAAAATCAAGTCAGCCTCAACAGTGGCAGTATGTTGCCACCGAACAGAACCCGGCGGATCACGCCACCAGGCCGAAGTCTGTAGACGTCCTCAGAGCTTCAAACTGGTTCTCAGGTCCTGGATTCCTGAAAAACACAAGTGAGTCTCCACACAGCAACAGTTTTGATCTTGTGGATCCTGAACATGATGTTGAAGTCCGGCCTCAGGTTGCTGTCAACTACACCAAAGCTACAGAAGGTCAGTTCAGCTCAGCACGCTTTGAACGATTTTCTAGTTGGAAAATATTATTGCAAGCTATCACAAAACTTATTCAAGTAACAAGAACATTCTCAAAGACACATAAAGCAGATGCTGTTGATGCACGGTGGCAAGCTAAAACAGTTGTCATTCGCTGTGTCCAGCAAGAATCCTATGCAGAAGAGTTAAACTGTTTGAGAGACAGGATTCAGCTCTCAAAGAAGAGTCCACTGAGAAAGTTGAATCCTTTCATCGACGAGGATGGACTCCTTCGGATTGGCGGACGCCTTACCAACGCTGACTTACCAAGAGACGAGAGGCATCCTGTCATACTGCCAAAAACACATCACATCACAACTCTCATAGTGAGACATTACCATGAGGACATTTTCCATCAGGGCCGTCACTTAACTGAAGGTGCCATCCGGTCAGCAGGAGTGTGGATAGTGGGAGGCAAACGGCTGGTGTCTAGTGTCCTCCATAACTGTGTGACCTGCAAAAAACTGAGAGGGAGGTTAATGGAGCAGAAAATGGCACCGCTACCAGCTGACAGACTCACCTCAGAACCACCTTTTACCCACGTCGGACTGGACGTCTTCGGGCCGTGGAGCATTGTCACTCGCCGCACCCGTGGAGGCAGCGCTGAAAGTAAGCGATGGGCAGTGTTATTCACATGCATGAGCACGAGAGCGACTCACATCGAAGTGTTAGAGTCGATGTCCACTTCAAGTTTTATAAATGCTTTAAGACGATTCTTTGCAATTCGTGGACCAACAAAACAGCTTCGCTCTGACAGAGGCACAAACTTTATTGGAGCGTGCAGAGAATTAAAAATCAACACCAGTGATCCAGAGCTGACAAGTTACCTTGACAAACAGGGCTGCACGTGGACTTTCAACTCCCCCCATTCATCCCATATGGGAGGCTGTTGGGAAAGACTGATAGGAGTAGCACGTCGGATTCTGGAGGGGATGTTGCTACGGTCTGACACCAAACACCTCACACACGAAGTGTTGACAACACTGATGGCAGAAGTCATGGCCATTCTAAATGCCAGGCCGTTGACTCCAGTGTCAACTGATCCAGACAATCCTACTATATTGACACCTGCAATGATTCTCACTCAAAAGATGACTCCAGTGACAGCTCCTCCAGGTGACTTTGATCATAAGGATCTTCACAAAAATCAGTGGAAACAGGTGCAGTGCCTGGCAGAGAGCTTCTGGAAGCGATGGAGGCAGGAATATCTGGTGACTCTCCAGAAACGTCACAAGTGGACTGATGAAAAACCAAGCATTCAAGTGGATGATGTAGTCCTGATGAAAGACAGTCAGGCTCAGCGGAACGACTGGCCAGTTGGACTTGTGGTAAAGACATTGCCCAGCAAAGACAGCATGGTTCGCAAGGTTGAAGTTAAAGTTGTGAGACAAGGAACAACAAAAACCTACATCAGGCCCATCTCAGAGCTTGTTTTCCTCATGTCTAAAGACTCATAAAATGATGGATATTCTGATAAGTAACAGTGGTGTTGATAAATGATGATTGATTGTGTATTTGTTTAATCTAATAGTTTGGGTTAAGATGTTTATAGTGGTATTATAATATACCAGGCGAGGAGTGTTCCGCCTTGCGGCGTTTTGAGTTTAAGTTCCTAGTCGGACCCTTTAGAGGGACGGACCTACTCAGACAACAAGGAAATCACACTGGGCTAGCTGCTTCAAAACAGCGCTGGTTAAGTCTTTGTCTGTAAGTAATTACACAACCACATTATAGTTATTGAGAGATTTATATGTTTACTTTAATTAATACGGTGTATTACTTTCATTGTATCAGTTTTTACGAGTTGCACTCGCGGTAAATGTGTTTCTCATGCTGCCGCCGTAGTACCGAATTTGCCCAGCAGAGGGCCGTGGCGCTACACAGATTTATTTACATCTGTTCATCTTGTGAAAGTGTGTTTATTTTATTGCTGTAAAGAGACAACAGACGTTATATTTAGTAATGTTTATTTCTCTGTCTGTTTTGCAGTCTTACAAAAAAGTATGAGAGAATTCTGCGAATAAAACTGAGGAAAAAGAATACAAACCTCAACAAGACTTCCGGAGTCCCTCATCATTGTTATCTATCTGTCTAGCTAACCTAATGCGAGGGCAGAATAAACTCTAAAGGGAAACCGGCGGGCCGATCTCCGTCTCAGAGCTGACAAAAAAAGTCGTTGGTGGCGGCGGCGTGAACCTGAGAGACGCCTACGCCCGCAGCGTGCTGGAGATGCTGAGGCTGCAGGGACGAGAGCGGGCGAGCACGAGGAGCAGCGGCGGCGAGGAGCTGTGGTGGTAGAAACAGGAAGTGACACGGTGACCTGAAGCATCATGGGAAAAAAAAAAAGACAGCAATACTTAATTGTTGCCCATTTTTTTCTGTCTTACGTGCAGCGCCTGTCGTCCGTCTGCCGTCCGCCCAAATTCACGTGAATGCAGCATGAAAAATACGATTGAGTTGCTTGAGATATACAACCACAACGCTAGATGGAGGAATTCCTGCACAATGTACCTTTAATTCTGGGGTGTCAAACTAATTTTAGTTCAGGGACAAAACACAAACAGCGTAATTTGATCCCAAGTGGCTGGACCAGTAAAATAACAGCATAACTTATAAATAACAAGAACTCTTAATTGTTCCTTTGTTTTAGTTCATTATTTAGATGTTTATCATTAATAAACTCTCCTTTTACAAAACATGTTGTTTACATGTGGCTTGTTTATGCCGTTACGTGCAGCGGCTGTCGTCCGTCTGCCATCTGCCCAATTTCAGGTGAATGCAGCATGAAAAATACGATTGAGTTGCTTGCGATATAAATATGAGCAATTTCTAATTCTCACACTTGGCAGATTTATCTCAGATTGGACTTACTTCGCAAGACAGACTCATGTTTTCATTCATCAAGAATTAAAGTCAGAGGTTGGAAGACGATCACATACCGTCGTAGTTCCCACCATAAACGGAGATTCGGTGGCGTTATTCTCATGACTCGCCACGAAACCGAAAGTAAAGAAACGCTGGTCGGCTCGCCCAGCATTTCCACCACCACTAATAATAACAAAATAACCATAGAGACAAAACCATAGATTTATCTAAAATGGACCATTAACAAGTGTGGGTTAGATGAATACTCATCCTGTCGCTGCCCATCGCCGTCATCAACGACCGCTTCTCCGCCTGCTACTTCACCCTCAAGATGAAGGAGGCCGCCACGAGGCACGGAGAGATGCTCAAGAGGCTCGCCCGCGGCTCCGTTGCCGAGGGCGACGGGGAGGGTAGGGTTGGGGAAGGGGGCGGAGTCGTTGGCGGCGGCGGCGTGAACCTGAGGGACGCCTACGCCCGCAGCGTGCTGGAGATGCTGAGGCTGCAGGGACGAGAGCGGGCGAGCACGAGGAGCAGCGGCGGCGAGGAGCTGTGGTGGTAGAAACAGGAAGTGACACGGCGACCTGATGCATCATGGGAAAAAATAAGGACAGTTTATTAAAGGGATACGCCAACATTTTTGTTTTTTCCGTGTCTTGCCTCACTCCTGAGTCCATGACCAGCAGATAGACACCATCCTTTCGACTGTGCGTGCAGTAACAAGGGAGATACGGGCAGAGCTGGCGCACCGAGCGTATGGGTAGTGTTAGCCTGCCTCCACCTAAAGTCATCAGAGAAACTCTTCAGCAACTCTAAACGGAAACCGGCGGGCCGATCTTGGTCTCAGAGCTACAAAACTCTCCGGTAAGGCATCTTGAGCGGTCAAATGCCGGTAACGGGACGAGATCGGTCAAAACGGAGGGTTCAAGCAAAGACGCTTTATTTTGGTTCAAGCTAGCTACATCGAGGGTAGGTTAGCTTCCTGTTTCAAAGTAAAAGCACAAATTCTATCGTCGTGGTTTTCTGTATGTAAAGGGCAACGGGTGTTTTATTTTGTGAAAGTAACCGGAAGTGCGTTGGTCACAACGGCTAGCTTGAGTAGCCCCGGATTCGTCTGAACAAAATTGTAAACAGCTGGTATTTAGACAAATTAACGACACACTGATGATCTAAACGGCTACTTTCTCATCTAAACATGTTTGAAATGTTGATAAAGTGATATATTTACAGAGTTTAGAGCTAAAATGAAACCAGCTTCTGACTGCTGATTTCGGCTCGGGTAGGAGGAGGCGAGCACGCAGAGAAGCGGCGGGGAGGAGCTGTGGTGGTAGAAACAGGAATTGACACGGCGACCTGAAGCATCATGGGAAAAAATAAGACACAGCAATTAAAGCAGGGGTGTCGAACGTGCATCAGAGTGTCCAATTTGAGATAAATCTGCCAAGTGTGAGAATTAGAAATTGTTCATATTTATATCGCAAGCAACTCAGTCGTATTTTTCATGTTGCATTCACCTGAAATTGGGCAGACGGCAGACGGACGACAGCCGCTGCACGTAACGGCATCAACAAGCCCCTATGTAAACAAGTGGTCCATCAGCACGAGGCAAAACAATACACGTGACAATATGTTGTCATGGCGATGTGGTATTGTTTACCCGACCCACGTTTTACCGGCTTTCTCTGGACTTCTGTGACTAAAATGACATCTGGTTTGTTAGCGACGGCCGTCTGCCCGACTGCAGGTGAATGCAGCATCAGTGTAACACAAGGTTAAAGGATAAGAATACGTTTGCATGCACTGTAATCGGTGGAGAATCAGCTGGTTTGGTTCATTATATTTCTTGTTTTCTGTTACTTTTCACTGTTGCAGCTCCTCTGCTCCTTTCAGGTTCCTGGTTTTTGTTTTAAAAAACAAAACAAAAAACTTTATGATGAGTTGAGTTTGTAAAGTTTTCACCTACGACGCCTTTTTCTCTGGTAAAACTGAGACTTTAAATCAGTGACACTCACTCACTCCTTCCATCAGACTCGTGGATCTGTCAGCGACTGTTTGTCTCTTTAAATGAAATGTCTTTGAGGAGGATTCAAGTCCACGGAAAGAGGAAAAACCACGTCAGACAAACTTCAGCAGGTTAAAAACTCACAGAGAGACGATGCATTCACTGTCACGTCCATGTCTGGTCCTCTGATATAAAATAAACCCACGTTTTTAAATGCAACATCAACTGTAAGTGATTATTTAAAATAAAGGCAGATTCATTGATAGTGAAAAGTTAAAGCTGCAAAACCTTTCTGTGATTCTTGACTCTGTCTTTTCCTCCAGACTCGTTTCGTCTCGTCTGATCTGATAAAAAAATGTATTTTGACAGAAACGTCTTGAAATAAATTTTGTGTTTTTTGTGTCACAACCAAGTTTCAAACATTTCAATCACAACAACAACACAGATAAAACCTGTCGGACGTGATTCAAACTCAGAAACTCTCTAATATAGTGAAGCTGAAAATACAGAGACACAAACACCAGTTAAAGGGATAGTTCAACATTTTGGCAAATTGGCCCATTGCCATAATCCCTATAGTCATAGCAGTAGGTTTGTTACCTTTAATTGTCGGTGCAAGCTGTTTTTAGAACGGCGGAGCAGAGCCGTGAGCTGCTCAGAGCTACGCTACGGAGGCTCATGGCATTTCTTGGTTTCCCTCATCAAACTCATCAAATACACAATCCAACAACTCCACAACGCTCTGGTGGACAAGTTGTGAGCTGCACATTCACCACGCTATGAGATAATAACACAACGTTACCAGACAGAGTTGTTTTAGAGGGAAATACAGAGACTGTTGATGAAACACTGTCCCTGAAGGCAACGTGCATCAGCGGTTTTACATGAATTTCCCTCTAAAACAACTCTGTCTGGTAACGTTGTGTTATTATCTCATAGCGTGGTGAATGTGCAGGTCACAACTTGTCCACCAGAGCGTTGTGGAGTTGTTGGATTGTGTATTTGATGAGTTTGATGAGGGAAACCAAGAAATCCCATAATGAGCCTCCGTAGCGTAGCTCTGAGCAGCTCATGGCTCTGCTCCGCCGTTCTAAAAATAGCTTGCAGCGACAATTAAAGGTAACGAACCTACTGCTATGACTATAGGGATTATGGCAATGGGCCAATTTGCCAAAATGTTGAACTATCCCTTTAATAATAATAATAAAATAATATATATATAAATGAAATCAGATGATAACCAGGCCTCTGTCCAACAGGAAGTGTGTGAACTCTGCAGAGCGTCCAGGAAGCAGCTTCCACAGAGCGGAGGGAGAATTCATCATCTTTGGTTAAACACTGAGAAAGTCGACACGTTTAAAGGGACAGTCTGTAACTTATTTGGCTTTTTATGAGCAAAAATCAAAGTGAAGTGGATCCGATCGTTTAAACACTTTGATTTCATCATCGTGATGTTTTCACCACTGGTCGTCAAGGCTGCTGAGCCAATCAGGAGCCACCGTCTTCCTCTGTTGTCCAGACGACAACACAACACAACAACACACAGACGCACACACACACACCCTCCGGAGTTTTCAGACTAAATTGGGGTCGGCAGTGTTTTCAAAAAAGAGATGATAAGTTTTAAAACTGAAGTGTAGCTGTGTGTGTGTGTGTGTGTGTGTGCGTGTGTGTGTGTGTGTGTGTGTGTGTGTGTGTGTGTGTGACATCACCACCTTTAAAAGCTCCTCTCACGTTGTGCGCTTAAACATTAGTGAAGTCGGTAGAAACCTCCGGGCTGTTTCTGCTCCTCTGTGACTCAGCAGAGCAGCAGGAACTTCCTCCTCCTCCTCCTCTTCGTCCACTTTCTCCTCCTCTTCGTCCTCCTTCTCTTTCTTTTCCTCCTCCCCTTTTATTTGTTTTGAAGCACAAAATAGTCCATTCATTCACATGAATTTTTTGTTTGGTTTTTTGCAGTGTCATATTTCATTAAATGCCCATGTTAAAGGGCAATTCCAGGCAAATTCAACCTGTGGCTCTAGTTTCCTAATATTTTAGGGTCTAACAGAATGATTTATTTTTAATGTCTCCTGTTCTGCAGTAGTTCTGTCTGTTCCTGCATCTCCACAGCAGCGTAGATTGGGAGCAGACGGATCTTAGGCTGTACTTGAACTTGAAATGTAAACAAGTTGTATCAGTCGGAAAACAGCTGAAGAATAAGAATATGTCCAAACTATAAGATTCACATGTTATTCAATATGATCAATAACATTCATCCCATGTAACTGAGAATAGAATTAGGTAAATAAAAAAATAACTCATGTTTGTAATTATTGTAATAACAAAACTAAAGGAAACCACACACACACACACACACACACACACACACACACACACACACACACACACACACACACACACACACACACACACACACACACACACCGAGGTCTGTCTTCAGCCTCGTTAACATCCATTTGTTTTGCTGTTTCAACAAACACGTCGTCACCCGGTTTCACCTGATGAGGAAGAGGTGACAACCACCTCCAAACACAACACCTGTGCGTGTGTGTGTGTGTGTGTGTGTGTGTGTGTGTGTATAACACCTTCAGCTCTGACACTGAGCTGCTCTGAAAACGTCATTAACAGGTTTATTTCAGGTGATTCAGTCACAGCAGCTGCTGCTCTCAACTCTGGAGCTGAAGATATTTTATAAATATACATTAGTACAAAACAATATTCAAGTGTTTAACTTCTTATTTGTGTTTCTGAATTTTCACCAGTTTTACTCAAACCTGATGAATATAATAGTATTCATGAAGCCGGGAGGTGGAGGAGTTCAAACAGCTTCACAGGGGGAATTAGAGGCTTTGGTTTTATTTTAATAACTAAATCTTCTCAGTCAGTTTTCTCTGTGACACTGATCCGTCAGGTGAAGCCTCCTCCTCCAAAGGCCTTTGATGTTTTTACACCTGAAACAGAAGAGAGGAACTCGTTGTGTTTAAAGGCATAGTTCAACATTTTTGGCAAATTGGCCCATGGCCATAATCGCTATAGTCATAGCAGTAGGTTCGTTACCTCCTTACCTAAACACTACGGAGGCTCATTATGGGATTTCTTGGTTTCCCTCATCAAACTCATCAAATACACAATCCAACAACTCCACAACGCTCTGGTGGACAAGTTGTGAGCTGCACATTCACCACGCTATGAGATAATAACACAACGTTACCAGACAGAGGGAAATACAGAGACTGCTTGATGAAAAACTGTCCCTGAAGGCAACGCGCATCAGCGGTTTTGCATGAATTTCCCTCTAAAACAACTGAGTTTGATGAGGGAAACCAAGAAGTTCTAAAAACAGCTTGCACCGACAATCAAAGGTAACGAAACTACTCCTAAAACTATAGGGATTATGGCAATGGGCCAATTTGCCAATGTTGAACTATCCCTTTAACATGTGCATTGTGCTGAAGCGTCAGTGTGTGTCCACCTGAAGGAAACCTGCTGAGCTCCCGTTAACGTCTCCACTCAGCAGCAGCAGCAGTGAGTTCACACACAGGAAACTGCTGAGTTCATAAAGAATATTCTCTGTTTCTCAGCTTCTTTTTAGTCTGAATCACGACACTGTGATTAATCTGCTATAATTCATATGACAAACATTTTCTGTAGCTGCAAAAATAGACCGATAACAGAATGAATATGGAGTCTGAGTCAGGTTTGTTCTGTTTTCTGCAATTTATATAAAGTTTAAACATAAAAATGATTCATCCCACATCTGGATGTTACATTATCTATATACTGTTTATATACATTACACAAACACATAACAATTTTGTACATTTACTGTTAACATAAACTAGCAAACATATGTTAAATATGCATTTATTTTAATATATTGTTAGTTACAACATAAAAAAATCATAATATGTACATTGTCAATATATGGACATTAACACATTTTACAACTGGTCTTTTGTTTATGTTATAATCTCACGATTTTATGATGTTTATGTATCACTCTGGATTCTGGGACAGATTTCTCTAGTATATTTCTGCCTTTATTGGAAATTATTTTGAAAGTACACGTTCTCTATCCTCCAACTTTAGGCAGTGAAACACAGACAGAGACAGAGTGAAGCGATTCTGTCTTTATGTGTTAATTGTTAATTAATTTAATTAAAAAAACTTATTTATCTGTTATTTCCTAAATTCTCTGTAATATTCCTGTTTGCTATGAAAAAATAAACATGAACTGCTCTGTTTGATGAGTTGCTGTTGGATTTTAATCTTCTCTATATGTGATATCTTCTTGTTTTCTGCTCTAACCTCATTAACAAACTGCGTGTGGTTGTTGTAAATGTTCTGTCAGCTGCTGTGACCTTTGACCTCCGGCCTGCTGCATGGCGCCCGGCCACTCGCTCTCAGCTCCCTCTGGGCTCAAACCTGCTTCTTTTTTTTTTTTTTTCCTTAGATAAGTAAAATGCAAATGTGGTGTTCCAGTTTTTTTTTTACCCGCTGAGCAGCCGCAGGCGTCACACGGTGAATCCAGGTCAGTCACGGACGCAGTCAGGCAGCGCTACATCGTCACGGGACCACACACACCTGAGCTGCTGCTGCTGATGATGAGGAGGAGAAGAGGAAGTCTGGAAACAGGACCAGAAGGACCAGTCAGCATCCGGACCAAGGGGGGAGTTGTGGGTTCAAGTTCACCCAAAATTGAAATTTCACTCATTATCTCCTCCCCCTCATGTGGACTAAGGGCTGGGAGAAGTTTCAGAGTCCTCCGTGGCTTCTCTGAGTTACAGGGGGTCTCGGTGTAGCAGTGCATGTCCATATAACGGTTGTGAATGGATACCAACTGTCTTCGTAACAAAAAGACACACCAAAAAACATCCAAATATCTCCATGCTGCTCGTATGTAATGTCCGTCTTGTATTGAAGCCCCGAAATGCGAAATTGTCCCGAAAAAAATTTAATGAGTCTATATTTCAAGCTTGTTTGTAGCGATTTGGACGAACCAGGAAGAGGAGCTTCGAGAAGCTTCCGCTACAAAACAAGCTTGAAATATAGACTTATTTCATTTTTTTCGGAACAATTTCGCATTTCGGGGCTTCAATACAAGACAGACATTACGTACGAGCAGCATGGAGGTATTTGGATGTTTTTTGGTGTGTCTTTTTGTTACGAAGACAGTTGGTATCCATTTGCAACCGTCATATGGACATGCACTGCTACGCCGAGACCCCCTGTAACTCAGAGAAGCCACGGAGGACTCTGAAACTTCTCCCAGCCCTTAGTCCACATGAGTAGATAATGAGTGAAATTTCAATTTTGGGTGAACTATCCCTTTAAGTACAGTACTCAAGTAAATTTACTCTGTTACTGTCCACCACTTCCTGTCTCAGCTCTGTGGGTGAAGCTCAGATCCACTCCGATGTTTTACGTGGGTTTTTTGTCTCTAAAGAGCTCAGACTCTGGGGGAAAAGGTGAAAGTGGGTCATAAACCAAGACGGCTGCTTCAAAGTGTCCAGTGTTGATGATGTAACCTGGTTACCGAGGGAACGGGTGAGTTAAGGCTTCATTAAAACATCAGTGGTCGGAGCAGAAACTTTAACAACCTCGTTAGTGCAGCTGGTTCAGGTCAGGACAGTTTATACAATCACAGATCAATGACACAGAGCATCATGGGAAAGTTCATTTAAAGAAAAAATGTTTTTAAGCATTTTTTCAGATTTATTCAGTGCAGTGAGAGAGATTTTGGTTTTAATTTGAATCATTATAACTCATGGAAATAGAAAAAATACTGAATCTCTAAATATTAGATAATTTCATTTGGTTAAATTACCATTCACACAGTAAAACCACTGAGCAGTTCTCTATTTTAAATCATTATTTGATTAATAATAATCTGAGATTCTGGATTTTTGATCTCAGTTTCCATCAGATTTAAAACAGTTATTATCTATGTACGTTTAATTAAACTAGAACATATTAAAGATTCACTTTTTCAATCAAACTATGAAAAGAAAAACCTACAATATTCTGATTCTTTGAGACACACCTGTAGCTGGTTGCAACTTCACAAAACACACAAACAGAGCGACAAGCTACAAACAGGAAGTGTTTCCAGGGGACAATAAAAAAAAAAGAGCCGCCTTGGGAACTCATTAAATATTGATGTTAAACAATGATGTGATTTCTTATTAATGAATCTTTGAACATTCAAAGTGTTGACTGACAGTGAACTGGCTCTGTGAGAGGAAGCAGCAGCTTTACAAAATAAAAGTCTTTTCCTCTACTTGTCTGGATTCTGTTTGTTCTTGGTCCAGATGTGACGTCTGAGTGAGTCCCTGTCTGAGCTTTCTGTCCTATTTAACTCGGCTCAGACCGACTCCATGTTCTTGTTCTCCCCTCAGGTCTGTTGTCGTTCCCCGGAGAAACTTCCTGTTCCACCTGGTTACACCTCCTCCTCCTCCTCCTCCTCCTCCTCCTCCTCCTCCTGCTCTGTTTCCTCCTCATGCACAGTTCAAACTGAAGGCAGAAATATGACAAATGACACCTGTGTCTCTATTTTAGCCTTAATATGTCTCTAATTATCACATATAAACATCTTCTTTAGATATGAATGCAATCAAATATGATTCGTAAAACAAAAGAATTTAAATTCAAAGGGACATTGTGTAAGTTCTCCTGTTCTCCTCCCAACATCCATTCATGAAAATTGATTATTTGGTCCTTCAGTCTGTTTTTCATTCATCAGTAATCCCCCCCATCAACAAACTGAAGTGTTCCTTTCAGCTCCGTTCATATCATTCATATCTCCATGGAGCGGGTAAGCTCGGTGCTGGCTGCCATGTCGTGTTGCCATGGTGACGGTAGGAAACCACGGAAACTCAGCGGAGACACCGGAGCTGTCGGCTCAGGTGGAGGTGGCGTCTGTGAAAAGTCACCGCAGAAAAACACACAATCTGTCTCTGACTCTGTGTGAAATGAAACTGAGGGGATAAAAAAAAAAAAAATGAGACTAAAAATCCTGAATCGACTCGTTTTGTTTCTCTTCAAACCTCAGTTTCTATTTCTGTTGCGTCTATTTTTTCTTTTGCAGCAGCAGCAGCAGCAGCAGCAGTCGTGTTGTCACAGTTTGATCTCTGAGCTGAGAGACGATGACTAACACACTCACATACACACACACACACACAAAAACACAGCATGCTTTTCATTCAATATTTATCTTTCAGACAAAGATAGATTTAGATCTAACTGAAACATCACTCTGACTACGACGGAGTATTAGGGCCACGTTGAGAAATAAAAAAAATCACAAACTTGGAGAATATAGTTGTACATTACGAATTTATTCTCCTGATGTTATGACTTTTTTCTCGTAGGAAATGTACGACTTTATTCTCGTAAATGTATGACTTTATTCTCATGAATGTACGACTTTATTCTCGTAAATTTATGACTTTATTCTCGTAATGTTATGACTTTTTTTTCGTAGGAAATGTACAACTTTATTCTCATAAATGTATGACTTTATTCTCGTAAATTATTCTCGGAAATTTACGACTTTATTCTCGTAATGTTATGACTTTTTTCTCGTAGGAAATGTACAACTTTATTCTCGTAAATTCACGACTTTATTCTCGTAAATTTACGACTTTATTCTAGTAATGTTATGACTTTTTCCTCGTAGGAAATGTACGACTTCATTCTCGTAAATGTACAACTTTTTTCTCGCAATGGTATGACTTTATTCTCGTAGGAAATGTACGACTTTATTCTCGTAAATGTACAACTTTATTCTTGTAAATTTACGTCTTTATTCTTGTAAATGTACAACTTTATTCTCGTAAATTTACGACTTTATTTTTCGTAAATTTACAACTTCTTTCTCGTAATGTTATGACTTTTTTCTCGTAGGAAATGTATGACTTTATTCTCATAAATTTACGACTTTATTCTCGTAAATTTACGACTTTATTCTTGTAAATTTACGACTTCATTCTTGTAAATGTATGACTTTATTCTCGTAAATTTACGACTTTATTCTTGTAAATGCACAACTTTATTCTCGTAAATTTACGACTTTATTTTTCGTAAATTTACAACTTTTTTCTCGTAATGTTATGACTTTTTTCTCGTAGGAAATGTACGACTTTATTCTCGTAAATGTACAACTTTTTTCTTGTAATGGTATGACTTTTTTCTCGTAGGAAATGTACGACTTTATTCTCGTAAATGTACGACTTTATTCTTGTAAATGTACGACTTTATTCTCGTAAATATACAACTTTATTCTCGTAAATTTACGAAGTTTGTGTTTGTTTGTTTTTTTCTCAATGTGGCCCTAATACTCCGTCGTACTCTGACAGTAACAGTGGAAAAAAATACATCTCATAAAACGCTTATTTTGTATCTCGTGAATTCAGCCCTTCAAAATAAAACACAGGAGAAGAAGAAGAAGAAGAAGAAGCTTTCGGTGGATCTGTTGGACAGGAGACAAGGACAAACTTTAAATTATCTGGTGTATTTATAGTGTCTGTAGATAACATCATCATCATCATCTTCATCCTCATGTGTGTGTGTGTGTGTGTGTGTGACCCACTTGAGTCGTTCATGGACGTCCTCCGGTAAAGACGAGGGAGAAAAACATGGCCTGGTTTTTTTTTTTTTTTTACCCCCCGTCCTCTCACCTGTCCCCATCACATCTGGAAACAGCTGCAGCTTCTCCGTCGTCCTTGGAAACGATCTCTCCATCCTCCTCCTCCTCCTCTGTTGTCGTCTTCCCCCTCCTCAACAGAACCAACAGAACTGGGCTAATGAGGCGTCCCGGGCTGGGAATACTGGGAATACTGGGAGAGCAGTGGACGGATTGGACAGGTCGTTATTTCTGACATGTGAATAAAAGAGTTTCCTGAAGCTGATGATGATTTATATGGTCAATTAATCTGATTTTATCATGTTTTATCTAATAAAATCTACAGTCTGTACTTTATACTATGGAGCTTTACAGTAATACAAACATCTACCTTTATACTGTATGGAGCTTTAATACAAACATCTACCTTTATTTTGAAGGAGCTTTAATACAAACATCTACCTTTATACTGTATGGAGCTTTAAAGGACAATTCCGGGCGAATTCAACTCTGGGGTGTATTTTCATATCATTTTAGGTCTAAAAGAATGAATCTGAAGATTTTCAGTTTAATCGCTCCTGTTTTGCGGTAGTTGCGTCTGTCCCCGCGTCCCCACGGCAGCAATGAATGGGAGTGGATGTAAGTTCCGCTGTTTAGGCTGTTTACAGCCCTCAAAGCCGCAATTTTTTTCCACAGACAGCGTCAGATGGAGACTCAAACATGCACCGAGAAGTTTATTTACTTCAAGCAAGCCGGCATGTTTGTAAAACTAGATCTAATTCAAAGTCTCCCGGAGTCTCGCGCGAGACCCAGTTGCCGTGCGCGGTGTGTTCAGGTGCAGTGGGAAAAGCTACCGTTTGTGTCATAAACACAGGAATATCAACTCTTTACTTGCTTCAAGTAAAAAAAACTTCTCGGCGCATGTTTGAGTGGCCACCTGACGCTGTCTGTGGAAAAAAATGTACACTTGAAGCAAGTAAAGAGTTGATATTCCTGTGTTTATGACACAAGCGGTAGCTCCGACTGCGCCTGAATACACCAGCACTGCAACTTCGGGCTCGCGCGAGACTCCGGGAGACTTTGAATTAGATCTAGTTTTACAAACATGTCGGCTTGCTTGAAGTAAATAAACTTCTCGGTGCATGTTTGAGTAGCCATCTGATGCTGTCTGTGGAAAAAAATTGCGGCTTTGAGGGCTGGAAACAGCCTAAACAGCGGAACTTACATCCACTCCCATTCATTGCTGCCGTGGGGACGCGGGGACAGATGCAACTACCGCAAAACAGGAGCGATTAAACTGAAAATCTTCAGATTCATTCTTTTAGACCTAAAATGATATGAAAATACACCCCAGAGTTGAATTCGCCCGGAATTGTCCTTTAATACAAACATCTATACTGTATAGAGCTTTAACACAAACATCTACCTTTATTTTGAAGGAGCTTTAACACAAACATCTACCTTTATTTTGAAGGAGCTTTTTCCTTGTTAAAACATGTATATTGGTGTTGTACGGAAGCGAAGAGCTGTCACACTGAGAGAAAAAAAACCGGCTCAGTATCAGGTAATTACGTGAAAGGTTTATTGTGATAACAACATCTTTTCATGTTATAACGTGAAAGTATCACATTATTTCAAGATATATATTTTCATGTTATAATATGAAATTATCACGTTATTTCGTGAACACATCTTATCACGAAATAACGTGAAAGTGTGGTTTGCTGGCAATGTGAAAGGAGAGTGAAGTGGCAATGATGGCGCTTTTGCAGGTAATCTGCCTATAGAGGGTATGCACGTGATGTCACGGTACTCGGAAGTCGCTGTGGAACGTCCACTGAGTGGCAAAAAGACGAGTGGCAGAGCCGCCAAAGTTTAAAAACGACGCAAGTAACGAAGCGATTTCCTCCGAGCCCATACAAGTCTGACATGTCTAGCTTTGCCAGCATGTAAAGCAGCATGACCTAACAGAGCTGCTAAAAATCTTGAGGATACGTCTCACTTTGACCAAGTTACATTCAAGAACCTGTTCTCAATAACGGAAAGTAAATTCACTGGAGTGATCTTTTTTTTTCGATCGATCAGCTGTGTTTACAGTTTCAGGTGTCATAGTTTTGATGGTTAGACAGATAAATTAGTCCTCTAACACATCCTACAGTATGACTTGTCAGAGTCTTTCAGAATAAAAGCAGCTAGTCCTCTAACACATCCTACAGTTTGACTTGTTAGAGTTTTCAGAATAAAAGCAGCTATTCCTTTAACACATCCTACAGTTTGACTTGTCAGAGTTTTTCAGAATAAAAGCAGCTAGTCCTCTAACACATCCTACAGTTTGATTTGTTAGAGTTTTTCAGAATAAAAGCAGCTCGTGTTTAAGTGTCAGGATGACAGTAACAGCTGTAATCTCATCCCTTGAGCCTGTCTTTAACTCTGCAGGTACCGTGGTCACAATGTGTGTTACTGTGGTTACAGGATTGTCAGTGTGTGTTACTATGGTTACAGGATGTCAGTGTCCATGGAGCAGACGGATTTGGGGAGCTGGTTGTCGATTCCTTTTGACATCAATTTGTTTAATATAAGATATTTTATCCAGTTTATGAGTCCACCGCTATCCGCCAGCACGTTGAGGGAGGTTTGTTTTGCCACTCAGTCCAAACGGAAGGGGCGTTGCAGAGGGCAACGTGACGTAAACGTGCTCCACCTGGCGGTCCTGCTCCACCTGGCGGTCCTGCTCCATCCGGTGGTCCTGCTCCATCCGGAGGTCCTGCTCCACCCGGTGCTCCTGCTCCATCCAGAGGTCCTGCTCCACCCGGTGGTCCTGCTCCATCCAGAGGTCCTGCTCCATCCGGTGGTCCTGCTCCATCCGGCGGTCCTGCTCCATCCGGTGGTCCTGCTCCAACCGGCGGTCCTGCTCCATCCAGAGGTCCTGCTCCACCTGGGGGTCCTGCTCCATCCGGCGGTCCTGCTCCATCCGGCGGTCCAGCTCCACCCGGCGGTCCTGCTCCATCCGGCGGTCCTGCTCCACCTGGCGGTCCTGCTCCACCTGGCGGTCCTGCTCCATCCGGTGGTCCTGCTCCACCTGGCGGTCCTGCTCCACCTGGCGGTCCTGCTCCATCCAGTGGTCCTGCTCCACCTGGCGGTCCTGCTCCACCTGGCGGTCCTGCTCCATCCAGAGGTCCTGCTCCACCTGGCGGTCCTGCTCCATCCAGAGGTCCTGCTCCATCCGGTGGTCCTGCTCCACCTGGCGGTCCTGCTCCAACTGACGGTCCTGCTCCATCCGGTGGTCCTGCTCCATCCAGTGGTCCTGCTCCATCCAGAAGTCCTGCTCCACCTAGCGGTCCTGCTCCATCCGGTGGTCCTGCTCCACCTGGCGGTCCTGCTCCACCTGACGGTCCTGCTCCATCCGGTGGTCCTGCTCCATCCGGTGGTCCTGCTCCACCTGGCGGTCCTGCTCCATCCGGTGGTCCTGCTCCATCTGGTGGTCCTGCTCCATCCGGCAGTCCTGCTCCATCCGGCGGTCCTGCTCCATACGGCGGTCCTGCTCCATCCGGTGGTCCTGCTCCACCTGGCGGTCCTGCTCCATCCGGCGGTCCTGCTCCATCCGGTGGTCCTGCTCCACCAGGCGGTCCTGCTCCATCCGGTGGTCCTGCTCCATCCGTCGGCCCTGCTCCATCCGGTGGTCCTGCTCCATCCAGAGGTCCTGCTCCACCTGGCGGTCCTGCTCCCTCCGGTGGTCCTGCTCCACCTGGTGGTCCTGCTCCATCCGGCGGTCCTGCTCCATCCGGCGGTCCTGCTCCACCTGGTGGTCCTGCTCCATCCGGCGGTCCTGCTCCATCCAGTGATCCTGCTCCATCCAGAGGTCCTGCTCCATCCAGAGGTCCTGCTCCACCTAGCGGTCCTGCTCCATCCAGCGGTCCTGCTCCATCCAGAGGTCCTGCTCCACCTGGCGGTCCTGCTCCATCCCGTGGTCCTGCTCCATCCAGAGGTCCTGCTCCACCTGGTGGTCCTGCTCCATCCCGTGGTCCTGCTCCATCCGGTGGTCCTTCTCCATCCGGCGGTCCTGCTCCACCTGGCCGTCCTGCTCCATCCAGTGGTCCTGCTCCACCCATTGGCCCCTCCATCATCCCTGCCCCACCCAGCAGCCCCTCAATCTCTTCTGCTGTGTCGTCAATGTCAGCACAAACCGACACTCTACTCTCCCTGGAGGAAGTGTCGGCAGAACTGAGGAGACCGCGTCCTGGCAAGTCGGCTGGCCCTGATGGTGTTTCAGCTAGACTCCTTAAGGACTGTGCTGGACCCAACTGGCTGTGTCTCTCCGTACCATCTTCAACCTGAGCCTGCAGTCATGTAGGATCCCTCTTCTCTGGAAGACCTCGTGCCTGGTGCCGGTCCCCAAAGTGGCGAGGCCAGCAGGAATCAGTGACTACAGTAACTCACACTAGAAAGAGTGCACACATCACACCGATTTTAGCAGAACTCCATTGGCTCCCAGTCCATTTTAGAATTAATTTTAAAATTTTAGTTCTTACTTTTAGGGCTTTCATGGCCAAGCCCCCTCTTACATTTCAGAGTTACTCAAACTTTATACCCCCACATGCTCCCTCAGATCATCTGGGCAAAGCCTGCTTGTCATCCCCCACACCCATTTTAAATCCAGAGGAGACAGAGCCTTCCAAGCTGTTGCCCCCAGACTTTGGAACGCCCTGCCACTGTCCTTATGCACTTTAAACTCCATTGAGTCTTTTGACCCTTTGAACCTTTGTGAGGTGTTTCTATGCTCCTCTGTATTTTAATTGTGTATTCCTGTTTTACTCCCTGTACTGTACAAATGCAATTTCTTGGCTCTGTTGTGAAGCACTTTGTGAACCCCTTCCAAGAAAAATGCTATACAAATAAAATTTACTTACTTACAGTAGCCCTGACTTATCATATTATGAAGACTCTGGAGAGACTACTACTTCGCCACCTTCGACCTCAAGTACAGCATTCTGTGGACCCCCTGCAGTTTGCATACCGGGAGATCATTGGGGTGGACGATGCATCATCATCTACATGTTGCATCGGATTTACTCCTTCCTGGATGAACCTGGGCGATATGTGAGACTGCTGTTTCTAGACTTTTCCAGTGCCTTTGACACAATTCAACCTAGTATTCTGAGAGGAAAGCTGGAGAAGATGAGTGTAGATCCAACCATCATCTTGTGGGTCTATAACTATCTTACAGAGCGGCCACAGTATGTGAGGCTGGGGAATTGCATGCCAGGCTTGCTGTAAAGTCACCATGAGGATATCTGGTATTTTGATGTGTCATTATCATCATCACCCTTGCCGGGTCTCGAACTCACATCCCCTCGCACCACAAACCAGCTAATTATCTGGAAGTGAAACCTGCTGTGTGACTTCTCAAATAGACTCAGGGAGTCACTGTCCGGGCAGCAGTTGGTAAAGCAGATTTCAAAAATGGTCAAAATGTCAGAAATTCTGTTATCTAAACAAAAATCTGTTAATACATAAATTGCATCTAGACAGCATGGAAATGTTGGTGATTTGTTTTTAACGATAAGTGTTTTGCTTCATAAGAGAAAATCTGATGTTTAAAAATGTCACTCTTACATTGACTGCAGTTGTTCCCACGAGAGCAGAATTCATAATGTTCTCAAAAATTCAGTTTTTGAGATAAAATTCTGATATTTGCCAAACTTCATCAACCATGACTCCAGAATATTCTCAATTTTTTTCAGGAAGATTGGAAATATATTTAGCAGGAATTGGGTGGTATATGTTTACAGTACTGTTTACAGTCAAACATTTTCATGCACTGTAGGCTCAATTTTCAATTAATCAAAAATCCGAGAAACAAGTTTTGTGGAGGACAGACTGGAGATGGTCTGTAGCAAGTTTGGTGATAATTGACCAAAAATTGTGGGAGGAGATACATTTTAAAAGTTTTACAGTTTTTGAAAAAAACAGAGTGATGGACTTCATAATTTGTAATGAGTTTAAGTGGACTAAAGTTTCAGCAGTATCTGGGCTACATTTTGGCGAAGTTTCAAAACTGTAGCATGTACCGTTGGTTTGTTAGGAATTTTTTAAGTTTTTAAATTTAAACGCTTATTAGGGGGGGGCACATGTCCTTGGAGTTTAGTGAATCTGGCATGGGGTCGAACATTTCTGCCAATTTTGGTGAGTTTTCGACCATGGGAAGTATGACTTCTGTGGAAGAAGAAAGAAATAATAATAAGAAGAATTCCTCGGGAATACAATAATGTCCGGGCAGCTCATTGTAAATAGGAGGAGTTGAGATTTACAGCTGCTGCTCCTCGCACTGGAATGAGGAAATGTCTGATTATCTGCTCTCAAACACACTGAGCTGCTGCTCCCTGATCATGTGTTTCCTTGTTCCCTCCCCTTCAGATCTACAGTTTGAAGATGGGTGGAACCAACATGTGGTGAAGAGGAGGAGCCGACAGGCCCCGTTCACTGCACAGACACATGTTGTTGAGATCAGAGCTCAGACTAGTTTCACTTCTGAGCAACAGAAACTCAGACAGTCGTCGTCGTCTGTGAGAGGTGAAATGGCGCAGAAAGGAGTTCATCTGGACGAGGAGACCTTCTCTTGTTCCATCTGTCTGGATCTACTGAATGATCCAGTGACTATTCCCTGTGGACACAGCTACTGCTTCAGCTGTATTAAAACCCACTGGGATGCAGAGGATGGGAGGAAAATCTACAGCTGCCCTCAGTGTAGGCAGACCTTCACACCGAGGCCTCCTCTGGTGAAAAACACCATGTTAGCAGCTTTAGTGGAGGAGCTGAAGAAGACTGGACACCAAGCTGCTGCTGCTGATCACTGCTATGCTGGACCTGAAGATGTGGCCTGTGATGTCTGCACTGGGAGGAAACTCAAAGCTGTCAAGTCCTGTCTGGTATGTCTGGTCTCTTATTGTGAGAAACACCTGCAGCCTCATTATGAATCTCCTTCATTTAAGAATCACAAGCTGGTGGAGCCCTCCAAGAAGCTCCAGGAGAACATCTGCTCTCGTCATCATGAGGTGATGAAGATTTTCTGCCGCACTGATCAGAAGTGTGTTTGTCTCGTCTGCCTTGTGGATGAACATAAAGGCCACGACACAGTCTCAGCTGCAGCAGAAAGGACTGAGAGGCAGAGAGAGCTGGAGCTGAGTCGACAAAACATCCAGCAGAGAATCCAGCTCAGAGAGAAAGACGTGAAGGTGCTTCAACAGGAGGTGGAGGCCATCAATGGCTCTGCTGATAAAGCAGTGGAGGACAGTGAGAAGATCTTCACTCAGCTGATCCGTCTGATGGAGAAAAGAAGCTCTGAGCTGAAGCAGCAGATCAGATCCCAGCAGGAAACTCAAGTGAGTGGAGTCAAAGAGCTTGAGAAGAAGCTGGAGCAGGAGATCACTGAGCTGAAGAGGAAAGACGCTGAGCTGAAGCTGCTGTCGCACACAGAGGATCACACCCAGTTTCTACACAACTACCCCTCACTGTCAGCACTCAGTCCATCTACACACTCATCCAGCATCGACATCCGTCCTCTCAGACACTTTGAGGACGTGACAGCAGCTGTGTCAGAGCTCAGAGACAAACTACAGGACCTTCTGAGAGACACGTGGACAAACGTCTCACTGACTGTGACTCAAGTGGATGTTTTACTGTCACCACCACCAGAGCCCAGGACCAGAGCTGACTTCTTAAGATATTCACAGGAAATCACAATGGATCCAAACACAGCACACACATCTCTGTTATTATCTGAAGGAAACAGGAAAGTAACATTTGTGAGTAAACTACAGTCTTATTCTAGTCACCCAGACAGATTCACTACATGTGCTCAGGTCCTCAGTAGAGAGAGTCTGACTGGACGTTGTTACTGGGAGGTGGAGAGGAGAGGAGGAGGAGTTTATGTAGCAGTCGCATACAAGAATATCAGCAGAGCAGGGAATGAAAGTTGGTTTGGAGGTAACGACAAATCTTGGTCGTTACTTT
This sequence comes from Trachurus japonicus, assembly GCF_045865225.1. Classification (NCBI taxonomy): domain Eukaryota; kingdom Metazoa; phylum Chordata; class Actinopteri; order Carangiformes; family Carangidae; genus Trachurus; species Trachurus japonicus. Next base: position 33,908,341 of record NC_140922.1, on the reverse strand, counting down.
GTTCCAACAACAGTTTCACATTTAGGTTCAACAGCATCCAGACTCCAGTCTCAGGTCCTCAGTCCTCCAGAGTAGGAGTGTATCTGGATCACAGAGCAGGTATTCTGTCCTTCTACAGCGTCTCTGAAACCATGACTCTCCTCCACAGAGTCCAGACCACATTCACTCAGCCTCTACATGCTGGAGTTTGGCTTTACCAGTTTGGAGACACAGCAGAGTTGTGTAAACTCAAATAGACAAAGATCATTGAAGGAGCAGTTGGTTAAAGGGATAGTTCACCCAAAATTCTAACTTCACTCATTATCTACTCACCCTCATGTCGACTAAGAGCTGTGAGAAGTTTCAGAGTCCTCCGTGCCTTCTCAGAGTTACGGGGGCTCCATGCAGCAGTATTTGTCCATATAATGGTTGTCAATGGATACCAACTTTCTTTGTCCAAAAAGAAACATCAAAAAACATCCAAATACCTCCATAGTGCTCGTCTGTAATGTCCCTCTTGTATTGAAGCCCCGACATGAGAAATTGTTCCGCCGGTCAGTGCAAATCACGGGAGATTTGCACTGACACAGGAAGAGCAGTGAACTGAGACACTGGGAGCTTCCGCTACAAACAAGCTTAAAATATAGACTTATTTAATTTTTTTCGGAACAATTTCTCATGTCGGGGCTTCAATACAAGACGGACATTACAGACGAGCACTATGGAGGTATTTGGATGTTTTTTGGTGTGTCTTTTTGGACAAAGAAAGTTGGTATCCATTGACAACCATTATATGGACAAATACTGCTGCACAGACCCCCCGTAACTCAGAGAAGGCACGGAGGACTCTGAAATTTCTCACAGCTCTTAGTCGACATGAGGGTGAGTAGATAATGAGAGAAATTTGAATTTTGGGTGAACTATCCCTTTAAAATCTGTATTTTAGTTCTTCACTTTCTTTAGTCTCCATGTTTGTTGCTAAAAGCTCATTGCTGTTGTGTCTCTGCACTGCACAGAGATCAGCTGTCAATCATTAAACATTGTGGGCGGGACTTTGACCTCTTGTTGTCATTTCTTGTTGTGTTGATGTTTGAGTTTGTTGAGGTGGAGCTGGAGCCGTGGAGGAGATCACTGCTCATGATGATGTTTCTTTACCTAAACTCACATTTCTCCACATGGAAATAGAAACTTCTCTGAGCTCTAAATGTTTGCTGGATATTTGTGTTGATGTGTTTGTGTTGTTGTTGTTTGACCTTCCTGTATCACTGAGCTTTGTTCTCACTGTGGACACTAAGAAATCTACAATCACATTTACATTGATGTGTTTGTCAGATCAAATGTTGTTGTTGTTAAAATCCACTCACTAATAAGGTCTATGAGCTTTAATCAAAGTGTTAACATCATGATTATAATCATATCCATGTTACTAATTAACCTAACTAGTTGCTCCTCCAGCTGTTTATTATTCCTATCATTTACTTTTCCAGCCTTTTGTTGCTCTTGTCCCAGCTTTACAGAAACAATCAGTGTATGTTGAACTCCAGGTATCAATAGATGAGATCATTACACTACAGAGAATGATGTATGACAGCTAAAATAACAATGTTTGCATTCTCAGAGTGAAATGTTTGAATATATAGCTAATGTTGTTGACAATAAACTTTGTGTGATTTATATTTTTGCAGTTTGTATGTCACTTTTTTTTTTAATGAATATCTCTTGTCTACGGGCACTAGTTATTGCATATTGTCACATTTCTCTGTCCTTGGGTGTCTTCCTCTTTAAGAATCAGTGTCAGTGCTGATATCGAACATCCAGTCCTTCTCTAATAAGAATAATAATAAGGATTAAAGCTTGCAACCGCGGGGGCCTGAGGCATGAGGGGGCTGTGGCGTGAAGCGAGAGGGGAGAAAAAACCTTGCAGGAGTGAATGAAATGCATTTTTTCATTCATCCACCAGGGGGCGCTACGAACGAAACCAGACGTGGGCAGGTGCCTTCAGTGGCGGACCGTCATCACACGTGAAATTTGGAGCAAATCGGACAATGTTAATATAAAATAGGCATTTCCTGTTTCCACAAGGGGGCGACATGAGCAAAGCCCCTATCGGATGTAAGAGTAGAGTAGAGAAGTAGAGAATACTTTACTCATCCCTAGGAGGAAAATTCAAATTAGTCCAGTAGCTCACACGACAATGAAACAAAAAATAAAGAAAGATGGAGCAGGGCTGCCGGATGGAGCAGGGCCACCGGATGGAGCAGGACCACCAGATGCAGCAGGGCCACCGGATAGAAGCAGGAACCGCCAGGTGGAGCAGGGCCACCGGATGCAGCAGGACCGCCGGATGGAGCAGGACCTCTAGATGGAGCAGGACAACCGGGTGGAGCAGGACCTCTAGATGGAGCAGGACCACCGGATGGAGCAGGAACCGCCAGGTGGAGCAGGACCGCCGGATGGAGCAGGAACCGCCAGGTGGAGAATGGCCACGGGATGCAGCAGGACCACCGGATGGAGCAGGAACCGCCAGGTGGAGCAGGACCGCCGGATGGAGCAGGAACCGCCAGGTGGAGCAGGACCGCCGGATGGAGCAGGACCGCCGGATGGAGCAGGAACCGCCAGGTGGAGCAGGAGCGCCGGATGGAGCAGTGCCGCCGGATGGAGCAGGACCGCCAGGTGGAGAATGGCCACGGGATGCAGCAGGACCGCCGGATGGAGCAGGACCTCTAGATGGAGCAGGACAACCGGGTGGAGCAGGACCTCTAGATGGAGCAGGACTACCGGATGGAGCAGAAACCGCCAGGTGGAGCAGGACCGCCGGATGGAGCAGGAACCGCCAGTTGGAGCAGGACCGTCGGATGGAGCAGGACCGCCGCATGGAGCAGGACCGCCAGGTGGAGCAGGACCGACGGATGTAGCAGGAACCGCCAGGTGGAGCAGGACCGCCGGATGGAGCAGGATCGCCGGAAGGAGCAGGACCGCCGGGTGGAGCAGGACCGCCAGGTGGAGCAGGGCCGCTGGATGGAGCAGGACGTCTGGATGGAGCAGGACCTCTGGATGGAGCAGGACCGCCGGATGAAGCGGGACCTCTGGATGGAGCAGGACCTCTGGATGGAGCAGGACCTCTGGATGGAGCAGGACCGCCGGGTGGAGCAGGACCAATGGTGAAGGGGCCAAATCATTTTGCTTATCTGCCCCACTACTACATTCCTGCATCTTGCAGCAAGGAGAGAGGAGCCGTCCACCACCGCTGCTTTCCTGGTCAGTCAAGGTGCCATGAAGTGGGCGATCCAGGCCGTCCAGAATTGCCTCCTCCTTCTTCAGTGCTCTAGTGCCTCAGGATGTTTAGTCTGTATCCTAGCAACAACTTCATTCAGAACTTCAGATGAAACTTAAGCAGTTGCCATTGGGTGGGATGTACACAAGTGTTGTTATGATTCGAAAAAATAAAAGAAATGTCTACTTTTGAGTCTTCACCAATATCTCCAGCTCTTCATCACTCTTGTTGGGCAGAGAGTTGATATTTCCAATGATGACGGACCTCAGAAAGGACCGATAGGACATCTCCACCTCCCAGCCTTTAACCCTTGCACCACCAGCAGCACGACAACCACCACAAAAGCACCTCTTTATCTCATCTGGGACAGGATGGTGTCCTCCAGATCTGTCCATTTTCAATGAAAGAAGCTCATCTCTGAAGAATCTCTTCTCCCCACAGAAGCATCCATCAGTAGATAACAAAAAACGCAAAAAAAAAAAAATACAGCAAAATGTTGTTGTCTTGTTGTCATTTCTTGTTGTGTTGATGTTTGAGTTTGTTGAGGTGGAGCTGGAGCCGTGGGGGAGATCACTGCTCATGATGATGTTTCTTTACCTAAACTCACATTTCTCCACATAAAAATAGAAACTTCTCTGAACTCTAAATGTTTGCTGGATATTTGTGTTGATGTGTCTGTGTTGTTGTTGTTGTTTGGGCCTCATTGGAGCAATTTCCAGACCTTCCTGTATCACTGAGCTTTGTTGTGGAAACTGGAACTGTGGAAACTAAGAAATCTACAATCACATTTACATTGATGTGTCTGATCAAAATGTTGTTGTTGTTAAAATCCACTCACTAATAAGGTTTATGAGCTTTAATCAAAGTGTAAACATGATTATAATCATATCCATGTTACTAATTAACCTAACTAGTTGCTCCTCCAGCTTCTTATTATTCGTATCATTTACTTTTCCAGCCTTTTGTTGCTCTTGTCCCAGCTTTACAGAAACAATCAGTGTATGTTGTACTCCAGGTATCAATAGATGAGATCATTACACTACAGAGAATGATGTATGACAGCTAACAGACCAATGTTTGCATTCTCAGACTGAAATGTTTGAATAAATAGTTAATGTTGTTGACTTAATGTTGTTGCCTCTACATGCTGGAGTTTGGCTTTACCATTTTGGAGACACAGCAGAGTTGTGTAAACTCAAATAGACAAAGATCATTGAAGGAGCAGTTGGTTAAAGGGATAGTTCATCTGGATCACAGAGCAGGTATTCTGTCCTTCTACAGCGTCTCTGAAACCATGACTCTCCTCCACAGAGTCCAGACCACATTCACTCAGCCTCTACATGCTGGAGTTCGGCTTTACTATGCTCATGGAGACACAGCAGAGTTGTGTGAACTCAAATAGACAAAGATCATTGAAGGAGCAGTTGGTTAAAATCTGTATTTTAGTTCATCACTTTCTTTAGTCTCCATGTTTGTTGCTAAAAGCTCATTGCTGTTGTGTCTCTGCACTGCACAGAGATCAGCTGTCAATCATTAAACATTGTGGGCGGGACTTTGACCTCTTGTTGTCATTTCTTGTTGTGTTGATGTTTGAGTTTGTTGAGGTGGAGCTGGAGCCGTGGAGGAGATCACTGCTCATGATGATGTTTCTTTACCTAAACTCACATTTCTCCACATGGAAATAGAAACTTCTCTGAGCTCTAAATGTTTGCTGGATATTTGTGTTGATGTGTTTGTGTTGTTGTTGTTGTTTGACCTTCCTGTATCACTGAGCTTTGTTCTCACTGTGGAAACTAAGAAATCTACAATCACATTTACATTGATGTGTTTGTCAGATCAAATGTTGTAGTTGTTAAAATCCACTCACTAATAAGGTCTATGAGCTTTAATCAAAGTGTAAACATCATGATTATAATCATATCCATGTTACTAATGAACCTAACTAGTTGCTCCTCCAGCTGTTTATTATTCCTATCATTTACTTTTCCAGCCTTTTGTTGCTCTTGTCCCAACTTTACAGAAACAATCAGTGTATGTTGAACTCCAGGTATCAATAGATGAGATCATTACACTACAGAGAATGATGTGTGACAGCTAACAGACCAATGTTTGCATTCTCTGAGTGAAATGTTTGAATATATAGTTAATGTTGTTGACAATAAACTTTGTGTGATTTATATTTTTGCACTTTGTATGTATATAGTGTGTGGGAACTGAAAATAAATATGTTGAGCATCATCTTCCATGTCTGGAATGGATGTTTTCTTGAGTATATAAGGTAACAATAATATAACCAGAGATGGACAGAGTACTCCACCCCAGTACTTGAGTAAGAGTACAAATACTACTGGTCAAAATTTACTCCGTTACAAGTAAAAGTAGCTCAGTCGACATGTTAGTCAAGTAAGAGTAAAAAAGTACTTGCTTCTAAAGGTACTTAAGTATCCAAAAGTACATGCTTTTAAATTTACTTTAAGTAAAAGTAAGAGTAAGAGTAAATTTCTTATTTTTCACATCAATGAATCACTACATTTTTTTCTAAATTAATTTAAGGAGCTTTTAACTCTTGTTTCTGAGAATGAACTCTTTGAAAGCAGCTGCACTGATGTGCTGCTTTTAGGGGTTAGGGTTTCCTTCTCTGACAAACACAGCTTGTGTCCAATAGGATTTTAGAAAAAAAAAAAGAGCAGACCTGAAAGTAACGATTACTTTTCAGCCTTCCTAGAAATTAACTCGAGTAAAATTTAAAATATTAATTCATTCAGAAATTTTATTTAATAGGATAAACCCCTTGACATGAATCCTCTCGTTTTCAAGGGGGTCCTAATATACATTACAAACCAAAAAGAGACAAGACACAATCAACAATCTACAAACATACAACAAAGACAACAGACATCAACACAAACATAAAAGAAATGAGTACAAAAAATGGACACAACCTCTCGATGGCCGCAAATGGCCATAGCAATAGCCTAAATAAACTAAGAGAGATGTAAAATAATAACATAATATTCAAATTGAAATTACAGTGTGTTACAAAAAAATATATTGATGTAAATCACCTGAAACATGTGCAATTTAACTCAAAATAAGAAGACAGAGAATATTTAAACCTATGAAAAGAGGTCAATGAGCGTAAATTTAAAGGAAGATTATTCCAGTCTGAAGGCGCTTTGAAATATTTGTCTTGGAAATGTATTCAAGTAAGAGTAATAAGTACCAAAGAAATCTAATACTCAAGTAAAGTACAAATCCTCTGGATATGTACTTAAGTACAGTACTCAAGTAAATTTACTCTGTTACTGTCCACCACTGAATATAACCAGACTTCATTGTAAATAGGAGAAGTTGAGATTTACAGCTGCTGCTCCTCGCACTGGAATGAGGAAATATCTGATTATCTGCTGTCAAACACACTGAGCTGCTGCTCCCTGATCATGTGTTTCCTTGTTCCCTCCCCTTCAGATCTACAGTTTGAAGATGGGTGGAACCAACATGTGGTGAAGAGGAGGAGCCGACAGGCCCCGTTCACCGCACAGACACATGTTGTTGAGATCAGAGCTCAGACTAGTTTCACTTCTGAGCAACAGAAACTCAGACAGTCGTCGTCGTCTGTGAGAGGTGAAATGGCGCAGAAAGGAGTTCATCTGGACCAGGAGACCTTCTCTTGTTCCATCTGTCTGGATCTACTGAAGGATCCAGTGACTATTCCCTGTGGACACAGCTACTGCTTCAGCTGTATTAAAACCCACTGGGATGCAGAGGAGGGGAGGAAAATCTACAGCTGTCCTCAGTGTAGGCAGACCTTCACACCGAGGCCTCCTCTGGTGAAAAACACCATGTTAGCAGCTGTAGTGGAGCAGCTGAAGAAGACTGGACTCCAAGCTGCTGCTGCTGATCACTGCTATGCTGGACCTGAAGATGTGGCCTGTGATTTCTGCACTGGGAGGAAACTCAAAGCTGTCAAGTCCTGTCTGGTATGTCTGGTCTCTTATTGTGAGAAACACCTGCAGCCTCATTATGAATCTCCTTCATTTAAGAATCACAAGCTGGTGGAGCCCTCCAAGAAGCTCCAGGAGAACATCTGCTCTCGTCATAATGAGGTGATGAAGATGTTCTGCCGCACCGATCAGCAGTGTATCTGTTATCTCTGCCCTGTGGATGAACATAAAGGCCACGACACAGTCTCAGCTGCAGCAGAAAGGACTGAGAGGCAGAGAGAGCTGGAGCTGAGTCGACAAAACATCCAGCAGAGAATCCAGCTCAGAGAGAAAGACGTGAAGGTGCTTCAACTGGAGGTGGAGGCCATCAATGGCTCTGCTGATAAAGCAGTGGAGGACAGTGAGAAGATCTTCACTCAGCTGATCCGTCTGATGGAGAAAAGAAGCTCTGAGCTGAAGCAGCAGATCAGATCCCAGCAGGAAACTCAAGTGAGTGGAGTCAAAGAGCTTGAGAAGAAGCTGGAGCAGGAGATCACTGAGCTGAAGAGGAAAGACGCTGAGCTGAAGCTGCTGTCACACACAGAGGATCACACCCAGTTTCTACACAACTACCCCTCACTGTCAGCACTCAGTCCATCTACACACTCATCCAGCATCAACATCCGTCCTCTCAGACACTTTGAGGACGTGACAGCAGCTGTGTCAGAGCTCAGAGACAAACTACAGGACCTTCTGAGAGACACGTGGACAAACGTCTCACTGACAGAGACTCAAGTGGATGTTTTACTGTCACCACCACCAGAGCCCAGGACCAGAGCTGACTTCTTAAGATATTCACAGGAAATCACACTGGATCCAAACACAGCACACACAGAACTGTTATTATCTGAAGGAAACAGGAAAGTAACATGTATGGGTCAACCCCAGTCTTATTCTAGTCACCCAGACAGATTCACTACATATGCTCAGGTCCTGAGTAGAGAGAGTCTGACTGGACGTTGTTACTGGGAGGTGGAGTGGAGAGTAGGGGTTTCTGTGGCAGTTGCATACAAGAATATCAGCAGAGCAGGGGATGAAAGTGTGTTTGGACGTAATAACAAATCTTGGGCGTTAGTTTGTTCCAACAACAGTTTCACATTTCTGTTCAACGACATCCAGACTCCAGTCTCAGGTCCTCGGTCCTCCAGAGTAGGAGTGTATCTGGATCACAGAGCAGGTATTCTGTCCTTCTACAGCGTCTCTGAAACCATGACTCTCCTCCACAGAGTCCAGACCACATTCACTCAGCCTCTACATGCTGGATTTGGTCTTGGTTATGAATCCACAGCAGAGTTGTGTAAACTCAAATAGACCAAGATCATTGAAGGAGCAGTTGGTTAAAGGGATAGTTCACCCAAAATTCAAACTTCACTCATTATCTACTCACCCTCATGTCGACTAAGAGCTGTGAGAATTTTCAGAGTCCTCCGTTCCTTGTCAGAGTTACAGCGGGGCTCTGTGCAACAGTATTTGTCCATATAATGGTTGTCAATGGATACCAACTTTTTTCGTCCAAAAATACACACCAAAAAACATCCAAATACCTTCATAGTGCTCGTCTGTAATGTCCCTCTTGTATTGAAGCACCGACATGAGAAGTTGTTCCGCCGGTCAGTGCAAATCACGCAAGATTTGCACTGACACAGGAAGAGCAGTGAACTGAGACACTGGGAGCTTCCGCTACAAACAAGCTTAAAATATAGACTTATTTAATTTTTTTCGGAACAATTTCTCATGTCGGGGCTTCAATACAAGACGGACATTACAGACGAGCACTATGGAGGTATTTGGTTGTTTTTTGGTGTGTCTTTTTGGACGACGGAAGTTGGTATCCATTGACAACCATTATATGGACAAATACTGCTGCGCAGAGCCCCGCTGTAACTCAGAGAAGGCTTGGAGGACTCTGAAAATACTCCCAGCTCTTAGTCGACATGAGGGGGAGTAGATAGTGAGTGAAATTTGAATTTTGCGTGAACTATCCCTTTAAAATCTGTATTTTAGTTCTTCACTTTCTTTAGTCTCCATGTTTGTTGCTAAAAGCTCATTGCTGTTGTGTCTCTGCACTGCACAGAGATCAGCTGTCAATCATTAAACATTGTGGGCGGGACTTTGACCTCTTGTTGTCATTTCTCTTGTTGTGTTGATGTTTGAGTTTGTTGAGGTGGAGCTGGAGCCGTGGAGGAGATCACTGCTCATGATGATGTTTCTTTACCTAAACTCACATTTCTCCACATGGAAATAGAAACTTCTCTGAGCTCTAAATGTTTGCTGGATATTTGTGTTGATGTGTTTGTGTTGTTGTTGTTGTTTGACCTTCCTGTATCACTGAGCTTTGTTCTCACTGTGGAAACTAAGAAATCTACAATCACATTTACATTGATGTGTTTGTCAGATCAAATGTTGTAGTTGTTAAAATCCAGTCACTAATAAGGTCTATGAGCTTTAATCAAAGTGTAAACATCATGATTAGAATCATATCCATGTTACTAATGAACCTAACTAGTTGCTCCTCCAGCTGTTTATTATTCCTATCATTTACTTTTCCAGCCTTTTGTTGCTCTTGTCCCAACTTTACAGAAACAATCAGTGTATGTTGAACTCCAGGTATCAATAGATGAGATCATTACACTACAGAGAATGATGTGTGACAGCTAACAGACCAATGTTTGCATTCTCTGAGTGAAATGTTTGAATATATAGTTAATGTTGTTGACAATAAACTTTGTGTCATTTATATTTTTGCACTTTGTATGTATATAGTGTGTGGGAACTGAAAATAAATATGTTGAGCAGCATCTTCCATGTCTGGAATGGATGTTTTCTTGAGTCTATAAGGTAACAATAATATAACCAGAGATGGACAGAGTACTCCACCCCAGTACTTGAGTAAGAGTACAAATACTACTGGTCAAAATTTACTCTGTTACAAGTAAAAGTAGCTCAGTCGACATGTTACTCGAGTAAGAGTAAAAAAGTACATGCTTTTAAATTTACTTTAAGTAAAAGTAAGAGTAAGAGTAAATGTCTTATTTTTCACATCAATGAATTACTGTAATTTTTTCCTAAATTAATTTAAGGAGCTTTTAACTCTTGTTTCTGAGAATGAACTCTTTGAAAGCAGCTGCACTGATGTGCTGCTTTTAGGGGTTAGGGTTTCCTTCTTTGACAAACACAGCTTGTGTCCAATAGGATTTTAGAAAAAAAAAGAAAAGAAAGTGCAGACCTGAAAGTAACGAGTACTTTTCAGCCTTCCTAGAAATTAACTCGAGTAAAAGTAAAAATATTTGTCTTGGAAATGTATTCAAGTAAGAGTAATAAGTACCAAAGAAATCTACAAATCCTCTGGATATGTACTTAAGTACAGTGCTCAAGTAAATTTACTCCGTTACTGTCCACCACTGAATATAACCAGACTTCATTGTAAATAGGAGAAGTTGAGATTCACAGCTGCTGCTCCTCGCACTGGAATGAGGAAATATCTGATTATCTGCTGTCAAACACACTGAGCTGCTGCTCCCTGATCATGTGTTTCCTTGTTCCCTCCCCTTCAGATCTACAGTTTGAAGATGGGTGGAACCAACATGTGGTGAAGAGGAGGAGCCGACAGGCCCCGTTCACTGCACAGACACATGTTGTTGAGATCAGAGCTCAGACTAGTTTCACTTCTGAGCAACAGAAACTCAGACAGTCGTCGTCGTCTGTGAGAGGTGAAATGGCGCAGAAAGGAGTTCATCTGGACCAGGAGACCTTCTCTTGTTCCATCTGTCTGGATCTACTGAAGGATCCAGTGGCTATTCCCTGTGGACACAGCTACTGCTTCAGCTGTATTAAAACCCACTGGGATGCAGAGGATGTGAAGAAAATCTACAGCTGTCCTCAGTGTAGGCAGACCTTCACACCGAGGCCTCCTCTGGTGAAAAACACCATGTTAGCAGCTTTAGTGGAGCAGCTGAAGAAGACTGGACTCCAAGCTGCTGCTGCTGATCACTGCTATGCTGGACCTGAAGATGTGGCCTGTGATGTCTGCACTGGGAGGAAACTCAAAGCTGTCAAGTCCTGTCTGGTATGTCTGGTCTCTTATTGTGAGAAACACCTGCAGCCTCATTATGAATCTCCTTCATTTAAGAACCACAAGCTGGTGGAGCCCTCCAAGAAGCTCCAGGAGAACATCTGCTCTCGTCATCATGAGGTGATGAAGATTTTCTGCCGCACTGATCAGAAGTGTGTTTGTCTCGTCTGCCTTGTGGATGAACATAAAGGCCACGACACAGTCTCAGCTGCAGCAGAAAGGACTGAGAGGCAGAGAGAGCTGGAGCTGAGTCGACAAAACATCCAGCAGAGAATCCAGCTCAGAGAGAAAGACGTGAAGGTGCTTCAACAGGAGGTGGAGGCCATCAATGGCTCTGCTGATAAAGCAGTGGAGGACAGTGAGAAGATCTTCACTCAGCTGATCCGTCTGATGGAGAAAAGAAGCTCTGAGCTGAAGCAGCAGATCAGATCCCAGCAGGAAACTCAAGTGAGTGGAGTCAAAGAGCTTGAGAAGAAGCTGGAGCAGGAGATCACTGAGCTGAAGAGGAAAGACGCTGAGCTGAAGCTGCTGTCGCACACAGAGGATCACACCCAGTTTCTACACAACTACCCCTCACTGTCAGCACTCAGTCCATCTACACACTCATCCAGCATCAACATCCGTCCTCTCAGACACTTTGAGGACGTGACAGCAGCTGTGTCAGAGCTCAGAGACAAACTACAGGACCTTCTGAGAGACACGTGGACAAACGTCTCACTGACAGTGACTCAAGTGGATGTTTTACTGTCACCACCACCAGAGCCCAGGACCAGAGCTGACTTCTTAAGATATTCACAGGAGATCACACTGGATCCAAACACAGCACACAGAGAACTGTTATTATCTGAAGGAAACAGGAAAGTGACATACATGGATAAAGTTCAGTCTTATTCTAGTCACCCAGACAGATTCACTACATGGGCTCAGGTCCTGAGTAGAGAGAGTCTGACTGGACGTTGTTACTGGGAGGTGGAGTGGAGAGAGGGAGGAGTTTATGTAGCAGTCGCATACAAGAATATCAGCAGAGCAGGGAGTGAAAGTTTGTTTGGAGGTAACGACAAATCTTGGTCATTAGATTGTGACATCCACAGTTTCACATTTAGTTTCAACAACATCGAGACTCCAGTCTCAGGTCCTCGGTCCTCCAGACTAGGAGTGTATCTGGATCACAGAGCAGGTATTCTGTCCTTCTACAGCGTCTCTGAAACCATGACTCTCCTCCACAGAGTCCAGACCACATTCACTCAGCCTCTACATGCTGGACTTTGGCTTTACCAGTTTGGAGACACAGCAGAGTTGTGTAAACTCAAATAGACAAAGATCATTGAAGGAGCAGTTGGTTAAAATCTGTATTTTAGTTCATCACTTTCTTTAGTCTCCATGTTTGTTGCTAAAAGCTCATTGCTGTTGTGTCTCTGCACTGCACAGAGATCAGCTGTCAATCATTAAACATTGTGGGCGGGACTTTGACCTCTTGTTGTCATTTCTCTTGTTGTGTTGCTGTTTGAGTTTGTTGAGGTGGAGCTGGAGCCGTGGAGGAGATCACTGCTCATGATGATGTTTCTTTACCTAAACTCACATTTCTCCACATGGAAATAGAAACTTCTCTGAGCTCTAAATGTTTGTTGGATATTTGTGTTGATGTGTTTGCTGTTGTTGTTGTTTGACCTTCCTGTATCACTGAGCTTTGTTCTCACTGTGGAAACTAAGCAATCTACAATCACATTTACATTGATGTGTTTGTCTGATCAAATGTTGTTGTTGTTAAAATCCACTCACTAATAAGGTCTATGAGCTTTAATCAAAGTGTAAACATCATGATTATAACCATGTTACTAATGAACCTAACTAGTTGCTCCTCCAGCTGTTTATTATTCCTATCATTTTCTTTTCCAGCCTTTTGTTGCTCTTGTCCCAACTTTACAGAAACAATCAGTGTATGTTGAACTCCAGGTATCAATAGATGAGATCATTACACTGCAGAGAATGATGTATGACAGCTAACAGACCAATGTTTGCATTCTCTGAGTGAAATGTTTGAATATATAGTTAATGTTGTTGACAATAAACTTTGTGTGATTTATATTTTTGCACTTTGTATGTATATAGTGTGTGGGAACTGAAAATAAATATGTTGAGCAGCATCTTCCATGTCTGGAATGGATGTTTTCTTGAGTCTATAAGGTAACAATAATATAACCAGAGATGGACAGAGTACTCCACCCCAGTACTTGAGTAAGAGTACAAATACTACTGGTCAGAATTTACTCCGTTACAATTAAAAGTAGCTCAGTCGACATGTTACTCGAGCAAGAGTAAAAAAAAGTACTTGCTTCTAAAGGTACTTAAGTATCCAAAAGTACATGCCTTTAAATTTACTTTAAGTAAAAGTAAGAGTAAGAGTAAATTTCTTATTTTTCACATCAATGAATTACTATAATTTTTTCTAAATGTGGATATATGGAGCAGGACCGCCATATGGAGCAGGACCGCCGGATGGAGCAGGACCGCCAGATGGAGCAGGACCTCTGGATGGAGTAGGGCCGCCTGATGGAGCAGGACCTCTGGATGGAGCAGGACCACCGGATGGAGCAGGGCCACGGGATGGAGCAGGACCACCGGGTGGAGCAGAGCCACTGGATGGAGCAGGACCACCGGGTGGAGCAGGACCGCCGGATGGAGCAGGACCACCGGATGGAGCAGAGCCACTGGATGGAGCAGGACCACCGGGTGGAGCAGGACCGCCAGATGGAGCAGGACCACCGGGTGGAGCAGGGCCACTGGATGGAGCAGGACCTCTGGATGGAGCAGGACCTCTGGATGGAGCAGGACCAACGGATGGAGCAGGACCAACGGATGGAGCAGGACCTCTGGATGGAGCAGGACCAACGGATGGAGCAGGGCCTCTGGATGGAGCAGGACCAACGGATGGAGCAGGGCCACCGGATGGAGCAGGACCAACGGATGGAGCAGGACCAACGGATGGAGCAGGACCTCTGGATGGAGCAGGACCAACGGATGGAGCAGGGCTACGGGATGGAGCAGGACCACCGGGTGGAGCAGAGCCACTGGATGGAGCAGGACCACCGGGTGGAGCAGGACCGCCGGATGGAGCGGGACCACCGGATGGAGCAGAGCCACTGGATGGAGCAGGACCACCGGGTGGAGCAGGACCGCCAGATGGAGCAGGACCACCGGGTGGAGCAGGGCCACTGGATGGAGCAGGACCTCTGGATGGAGCAGGACCACCGGATGGAGCAGGACCTCTGGATGGAGCAGGACCGCCGGATGGAGCAGGACCGCCGGATGGAGCAGGACCTCCGGATGGAGCAGGACCGCCGGATGGAGCAGGACCGCCGGATGGAGCAGGACCACTGGATGGAGCAGGACCTCTGGATGGAGCAGGACGTCTGGATGGAGCAGCCCACTGAGCAAAGAGACGTCCAAACGACGTCTTTTCTAAGTCATTTTTGCACGTCTAATATTGGTCCCCTGAAGGTGCAGACTGTTACTCCAGACGACGTCTTTTTCCGACGTCTACTGAACGTCCAGTATTGACGTCCACAGGACCGCCGTATAAGGGCTATTTGTTGTCCAAATGTGGTCATTATAGATGTCTTTTCTGCGTCAAAATTTAAACCGACATCCACTGAACGTCCACAGGACCGCCGCATGAGGGCTATTTGACGTCCAAATGTGGTCGTTTCGACGTCTTTTTTGCATCAAATTTAAACTAATTTTAGACATTGTTTTTATACTGCTTCTAGGCTCTGTGCATAACTGTAGTCCCATTTCAGAAGGTGTCAGACTGTTCCAGTTCACTTTCCTATAGCTTCATTTGGTTTTCTCAGCAGCAGATTACCTGGAAATGCATGCAAAGGTGTAATGCATTTCCAGTTCAAACCTGCTGCTGAGCCAGATGAAGCTACAGGAAAGTTAACAGGAAACAGATCCTCCACCTCCTGTAAACATATGGGACTACAGTTATACACAGGTTTACCAATAAATCACAATTCAATCCCCATTCATTTATTTCCATCTTTATTTTCTTAATCACTGGCACAAACATGTCATTCTAAAGTTATTGGTATCTGTTGAAATTAATACTGCTGGTAAAATACTAATAAATACATAAAGTTACACAGCCCACCTTGCTTCGGTCTGTGGCACAACAACAAATATAACACAATAAAAATTAAAGTGATAAACTCAATGTGTTTTGAGAAGAATTACAAATCAGAACCAACTACTGCATACTTAACACAGAAAATACATGTACAAAAGTGA
The DNA here is from genome assembly GCF_045865225.1 of Trachurus japonicus. Taxonomy (NCBI): domain Eukaryota; kingdom Metazoa; phylum Chordata; class Actinopteri; order Carangiformes; family Carangidae; genus Trachurus; species Trachurus japonicus. The sequence goes on along the minus strand of NC_140922.1, from coordinate 33,892,746 downwards.
TACAAAACTGTGACAAGATTCTCCACAATGGATAATCAGTCCTGGGTGACTGCTGTGTATCCCTCTCCTCCAGCATGTGTCTTTATGAAGTCCTCTCTGGCTGTGTCATCAAAATGTATGGCTCCATCTGCACAAGAAGAAGAAGAAGACAAATAATTAGAAATATGCAAAGACAACCTGCAGCCTGTGTCTCCACTACCAATACTGGATTCATACAAAACCATCTCAGCAAATGTTAAGATATGACATATGGGCTTACCTTGTATTGCTCTATAAACCTTTGTCTTCTCCCTTGATGTCACCATCAGGGCATTAGTGAAGAGCCTATAGGGGAAAAAACATTTATAAATAAATGTGAATGATACAGTGCTTTGCAAAAGTATTCATACACCTTGAACTTTTACTCTACACATTTTGTCATGTAACAACAGCTTTAATTTATTTTATTGGGATTTTATGTGATAGACCAACACAAAGTAGTGCATAATTGTTAAGTGGATGAAAAATACGTGTGGTGTTACAGATTTTGTTTTTAAAAATACATGCAAAACTCCGGTGGAAACTGCACAACACACCATCCTCACTGTGAAACAGCACCCAGAAAGAGTAGTGGCAGCTTGTGTGTATGACAGAGCCCAGGAGGAGCTCCGTACAGCAGAGTATAGGAGGGCTGTTAGCTGTCCTGGATGCTAGTGAGTGCAAGCAGTGGATGCTATCCGCTAGCCCGATGCTAATTTCCGCTAGCACGATGCTAACTTCCGCTAGCCCGATGCTAACTAGCGGTGGCGGCTAGCATCCGTGACTACCACTCACATCCCAGTTTACCACAGTCCTCATAGCTACTCATTACAGCAAATAGACCAGACACCGGGGCCGTGAAGGTGCACGCCGCAGCGCGTCTTGTGTGAATGACACATCGGTTAAAATGGGCGCCGGAAAGAAACTGACACTATAAATGCATACAGTAAACATAAAATCAACTAAACCAAGCAAACTTACCTTCCACTTAGTGGAAAACGATGTTGTAACCAAGGCGTTATGTTGACCACAGCCTGCTTCTGCAGGAGAAAAAACGCGCCAGTTGCTTGGTGTATTTCCTCAGCCAATCAGAGTGGCGTTTGCTGGTGCCTCAGCCAATCAGAGTATGATCACATGCTGCCTCAGCCAATCAGAGTGCCTTTGACTAGTTTAAATAATAAAGGCTCTTATCAAAGACTGTTCAGAATTATATTTACTTCTCCCTACTCTTATGAACCATGATCGGGTGAAATTATTTTCTCCCACAAATTTCATTTCAAAATATATAAATTAAAATATTAATTAATTAATTAATTAATTGAAATAAAATGAAATGAAATTGAAAAAAAAAACAGTAGGAAAAACAAAGATGTAAAATAAAAAAATATCACATGTACTCAAGAACAACAATGTCTTAAATGAGTTTAAATTGAACATCGAAGAGATGTCTACAATGCCCACATTTGGACGTCATCTGGAGTAACAGTCTGCACCTTCAGGGGACCAAAATTAGACATATAAAAATGACGTAGACAAGACGTTGTTTGGACGTCTCTTATAATGTTTAATCACAAACAATATATATTCGTATTTATTAATCATGTTGATAACAATATTGTTATTTGTCCACTACTACTATTACTAAAACTACTACAATCATTAATCATGTCAATTTCCTGCACCTGTCTTAGACGTCCAAAAAAAGTGACCAAGCCTGACGTCCAAATGTTTAACTGCATATTGACGTCCAAGTGAGGTCATGATTAGACGTCCAAATAGTGGACCTAGTTTGGACGTCGTTTAGGCGTCCAGAATTGGTCTTGGACCGACGGACGCAATATAGACATGATCTGCACGTCCATCAGACGTCCAATGTTTGGTGGGAGGCCACCGGATGGAGCAGGGCTGCCGGATGGAGCAGGACCGCCGGATGGAGCAGGACCTCCGGATGGAGCAGGACGTCTGGATGGAGCAGGACCTCTGGATGGAGCAGGACGTCTGGATGGAGCAGGACCTCTGGATGGAGCAGGACGTCTGGATGGAGCAGGACCTCTGGATGCAGCAGGACCTCTGGATGGAGCAGGACGTCTGGATGGAGCAGGCCACCGGATGGAGTAGGACCGCCGGATGGAGCAGGGCTGCCGGATGGAGCAGGGCTGCTGGATGGAGCAGGACCACGGGATGGAGCAGGAACCGCCAGTTTGTCTCAAAGGGCATCATAACAACATCCTCTGCCCTTAGACCCTCACATCGACTGAGGAAAAACTCTTTTAACAGGGAAAAATCGGACTCAAACTCATCAAATACACAATCCAACAACTCCACAACGCTCTGGTGGACAAGTTGTGACCTGCACATTCACCACGCTATGAGATAATAACACAACGTTACCACACAGAGTTGTTTTAGAGGGAAATACGGAGACTGCTTGATGAAAAACTGTCCCTGAAGGCAACGTGCATCAGTGGTTTTGCATGAATTTCCCTCTAAAACAACTCTGTGTGGTAACGTTGCGTTATTATCTCATAGCGTGGTGAATGTGCAGGTCACAACTTGTCCACCAGAGCGTCGTGGAGTTGTTGGATTGTGTATTTGATGAGTCTGATGAGGGAAACAAAGAAATCCCATGAGCCTCCGTAGCGTAGCTCTGAGCAGCTCACAGCTCTGCTCCGCCGTTCTAAAAATAGCTTACCCTAATCCTATCTAATAAAATCTCCAGTCTCCAGAGTTCAAGGTGATTTATTACCATTGTTTGTTTTATCTGAGCTATTATCCAAAAACTACGGTGGCCATGAGAGCTCAAAACACTGGGAACAAAACATCCTGTTTCCTCAGTTAGCTTAGCATTAGCCGTTAGTCTGGTCCGTCACTTTATTTTTTCCCCGGTTGTTGTCAAGAACTGATGAAGCTGTTTACTTTCTGTTTTTCTGTAGCACGTTTGTGTGTCTGTGTGTGTGTTTTCTCAGGCTGCAGTGAGTTGAGCCCTCAGGGCCACCGTAGATTAGAAGGAAAGTAAACAAATCTGTGTCAACACAAAACTAATCCAAACGGATCAGAGAGAGTTTCTTTTGGTTCATTTAATTTGACTAATTTAAAAATGCTGATGTACACAGACCTGGAGGTTAGACATGTGTCGAATGAAAACTGCCTTAAACTGTATTTTAAACCAACGGCAGCCATCTTGTTTTGATTTCTGTTTTGTCAATGCAAATAAAGTTTATTAAAAAAAACCTTCAGCAGGTCAATAACACGTCAAAACTTGTGTTTATAATCCTGCAACATCATATTTCTCTGATCTTATCAAAGTGGTTTTAATGACATCAATCATCCAAAACATGGTGACATCATCACTAGTATCTTTCACAATAAGAGCGCGAGAGTCAACTCAAAGGCACCACGTTTACCGTTGATTTTCCTTTGTTGATGAAAAGCAGTTTTATGGGATGTAAACAGCCTAAACAGCCAAAGATCAGTCCGCTCCCAACGCTGCCGTGGCGATGCAGGTACCTAAAGCCCTCAAATATTAGGCTACATGAAACTAGAGCCCCAGGTTGAATTTGCCTGGAATCGTCCTTTAACAAAAGTGGTTTTGATGACATCATCCATCCAAAACATCACCTGTATCTTTCAAAATAAGAGGAGGAGGAAGAGGAAGAGAAGAAGGAGGAGGAGGAGGAAGAGGAAAGGGAGGAGGGGGAAGAGAAGGAAGAGGAAAAGGAAAAGGAGGAGAAAGAGGAAGAGAAGAAGGAAGAGGAGAAGGAAGAAAAAAAGGAGGAAGAGGAAAAGGAGGAGAAAGAGGAAGAGAAGAAGGAGGAAGAGGAACAGGAGGAAGAGGAAAAGGTAAAGGAAAAGGAGGAGAAAGAGGAAGAGAAGAAGGAGGAGGAGAAGGAGTAGGAGGAAGAGAAGGAAGAGGAACAGGAGGAAGAGGAAAAGGAAAAGGAGGAGAAAGAGGAAGAGAAGAAGGAGGAGGAGAAGGAAGAAAAAAGGAGGAAGAGGAAAAGGAAAAGGAGGAGAAAGAGGAAAAGGAGAATAAAGAGGAAAAGGAGAAATAAGAGTGCATCAGACAGACACCTAGATGAGTTCCTGTGATCAGAGGCTGCACAGACTCCTCCTCTTTCTCCTCCTTTCCTCTTCCTTCTCCTCCTCTTCCTCCTCCTTTCCTCTTCCTTCTCTTCTTCCTCCTTCATCTCCTCTTCCTCTTCCTTCTCATCCTTTCCCTTTTCCTCTTCCTCCTCTTAATTCTCCTCTTTCTCTGCCTCCTCTTCCTCCTTTTCCTCTTCTCCTTCCTTCCTCTTTCTTCTCCTTTTCCTCCCTTTCTTCCTCCTCCTCCTCCTCCTCCTCCTCTTCCTCCTCCTCCTCCTCCTCCTCCTCCTCTAGGGACCGGTTCCCTCGTCGCCGTCTCGCTCTGATTTACAGAAACAAACTGTGACATGTTTTTTTTAGTCGAGGCCTCGGAGACTCGGAGCAGCTAAATGTGTCACCAAGGTACCAAGGTTTTAAAAAGCAGCAGCAGAGAGACGGGACACGCCAACGGCCGACGGGCCGAGAGGACGATGAAGATCAGAGGAGATTCAACCTGGAAACTAGTTCCTACAGTTTTTAAAGTTCCTACAGTCACAGAACAAAACCTCCGTCTCTCCTTCGTCACCTGAGCTCAGGTGGAGAACGACCATGTGACCTCTGAGTTTGGCTCCGCCCCCTGAAAGACTTCCTGTCTCCAGTTACGAGATCAGTTCTTCTGACCTCACTGTTGGTATAATACATGGTAACACTGGAGGAGGAGGAGGAGGAGGAGGAGGAGGGAGGAGGAGGAGGAGGAAGAGGAGGAGGAGGAGGAGGAGGAGGAGGAGGAGGAGGGAGGAGGAGGAGGGAGGAGGAGAAAGAGGAAGATGAGGAGGAGGAGGGGGAGGAGAAGGAAGAGGAGGAGGAGGAGAAAGAGGAAAAGGAGGAGGAGGAAGAGGAGGAGCAGAAAGAGGAAGAGGAAGAAAAAGAGGAGAAGGAAGAGAAAGAGGAAAGGAGAAGAAAGAGGAAGGGGAAGGAGAAGAGGAAAAGGGGACAGAGGAGGAGAAGGAGGAAGAGGAGGAGGAGGAGGAAGAGGAGGAGAAAGAGGAAAAGGAGGAGAAGGAAGAGAAAGAGGAGGAGGGAGGAGGAGGAGGAGGAGGAGGAGAAAGAGGTAGAGAAGAAGGAGGAGGAGGAGGAAGAAAAGGAGGAGAAGGAAGAGGAGGAGGAGAAGAAAGAGGAGGAGGAAGAGTAAGAAGAATAGGAGGAGGGGGAGGAGGAATAGGAGGAGAAGAAGAGGAGAAAGAAGAGGAGGAGGAGGAAGAGGAGGAGAAGGAAGAGGAGGAGGAAGAGGAGGAAGAGGAGGAGGAGGAAGAGGGAGGAGGAGAAAGAGGAGGAGGAAGAGAAAGAGGAAAAGGAGGAAGATGAAGAGGGGAGGAGGAGGAAGAGGAAGAGAAGGAAGAGGAGGAGGAAGAATAGGAAAAGGAGGAGGAAGGGGAGGAGGAGGAGGAGGAGAAGGAAGAGGAGGAGGAAGAGGAGGAGGGAGGAGGAGGAGAAGGAAGAGAAGAGGGAGAGGAGACAGAGAAAGAGAAGGAGGAGGAGAAGGAGGAGAAAGAGGAGGAGGAGGAAGAGGAGCAGGAGGAGAAAAGAAGGAGAAGAGGACAAGGAGGAAAAGAAGGAGATGGAAGAAGAGGAAATGAAGGAGGAAGAGACAGAGACAAGGAGAAGGAGGAAGAGGAGGAGGAGGAGGAGGAGGAGAAGAAGGGAATTAAACCTGCTGAGGGAAATCAACAGACTCTGATCATCACAGGAAGTGAGAAGTAAAAACATTGTGGCTGTTAAATGGAGTGTGTTCAGTGTGTGTGTGTGTGTGTGTGTGTGTGTAAGTGAAAACAGGACGAGTCTGTTGCCATGGAGACACAATCAGTCAAACGACACACCAGATCCAGATTACTGTATGAATGGATGGGTGTGTGTGTGTGTGTTCTTGTCTTTAATGACCGTCCTGCTCCATCATCATTAACTCTGATTCTCCTGTGACTCTGAGTCTGGTCACAGATTCAACATATGAACATGAACATATGAATTTATATTATATTATTGTCTTATAACATGAAAAACCATAATATAATTGTTTTTAATATACGACCTAAACTTATTATATTATGTGATAATCACTATTTAATTGATCGATGTATTGACATGTATGTTACTGTACATGTTACATGTGTCAGAGTGGACAGATTGAGTATGGATGGAGATTATTTAGTTTCACTGATATGAGGACAAACTCTGATACGTATCAGCTGATTATTGGATCCTCTGTGTTTCCATCACTGATTGAATATGACTGAGGAGGAGGAGGAGGATGAAGATGAAGATGAAAATGATAATGAAGATGAGGGTGAGAATGAGGAAGAATATGAGGATGAAGATGAGAATGAGGATGAGGATTAGAATGAGGATGAGGATGAAGATGAGGAAGAGGATGGGAGTAAGAATGAGGATGAAGATGGGGAAGATGACGGCAATGAGGATGAGGTTTAAGAAGGAGGATGAAGATGGGGAAGAGAATGAGGATGAAGATGATGCTGAGGATGAAGATGAAGATGAGGATGAGAATGAGGATGAAGATGAGGAAGAGAATGAGGATGAAGATGATGCTGAGGATGAAGATGAAGATGAGGATGAGAATGAGGATGAAGATGAGGAAGAGAATGAGGTTGAGGATGAAGATGATGAAGAATATGAGGATGAAGATGAGGAAGATAATGAGGACGAAGATGAGGGCGATGACGGCAATGCGGATGAGGTTTAAGAATGAGGATGAAGATGAGGAAGAGAATGAGGATAAGGATGAAAATGAGGAAGAATAAAAGGATGAAGATGAGAATGAGGATGAAGATGAATATGAAGATAAAGATGAGGAATAGAATGAAGATGAGGATGAGGATGGGGATGAAGATGAAGATGAGCATGAGGAAGAATAAAAGGATGAAGATGATCCTTTTCATCCTGATCCTCAACCTCACCCTCATATTCATCTTCATCCTCATTGACGTCATCGTCCACATCTTCATCCTCATCTTCATCCTTTTATTCATCCTCATTCTCTTCCTCATCCTCATTCTCTTCCTCATCCTCTTCCTCATCTTCATCCTCATCTTCATCCTCATCTTCATCTTCATCCTCATTCTTAAACCTCATCCTCATTGCCATCATCGTCCTCATCCTCACCATCTTCCCCATCTTCATCCTCATCCTCATTCTCATGAGGATGAGGATGAAGATGAAGATGAGGATGAGGATGAGGATGAAGATGAAGATGAGGATAAAGATGAAGATGAAGATGAGGATGAGGATGAGGATGAAGATGAGGATGAGGATGAAGATGAGGATGAGGAAGAATAAAAGGATGAGGATGAAGATGAGGAAGAGAATGAAGATGAAGATGAGGATGAAGATGAGGTTGAGGATGATGAAGAATATGAGGACGGGGATGACAATGAGGATGAAGATGAAGATGAGGATGAAGATGAGGTTGAGGATGAAGATGAGGATGAAGATGAGCATGAGGAAGAATAAAAGGATGAGGATGAAGATGAGGAAGAGAATGAAGATGAAGATGAGGATGAAGATGAGGATGAGGATGAAGATGAGGATGAAGATGAAGATGAGGATGAGGATGAAGATGATGCTGAGGATGAAGATGAGGATGAAGATGAGGATGAAGATGAAGATGAGGATGAGAATGAGGATGAAGATGAGGATGAGGATGAGGATGAAGATGAGGATGAGGAAGAATAAAAGGATGAGGATGAAGATGAGGAAGAGAATGAAGATGAAGATGAGGATGAAGATGAGGATGAAGATGAGGATGAGGATAAAGATGAGGATGAAGATGAGGTTGAGGATGATGAAGAATATGAGGACGGGGATGACAATGAGGATGAAGATGAAGATGAGGATGAAGATGAAGATGAGGATGAAGATGAGGTTGAGGATGAAGATGAGGATGAAGATGAGCATGAGGAAGAATAAAAGGATGAAGATGATCCTTTTCATCTTCATCCTCATTCTCATCTTCATTATCTTCCTCATCCTCATCTTCATCCTCATCTTCATTCTCTTCCTCATCCTCATCTTCATCCTTTTATTCTTCCTCATGCTCTTCCTCATTCTCATCTTCAATCTCACCCTCAGCATCACGCATCCTCATCTTCATCTTCACTCTCATTCTCATCTTCATCCTCATCTTCATCCTCATCTTCATCCTCATCCTCACCATCTTCCCCATCTTCATCCTCATTCTCATGAGAATGAGGATGAAGATGAGGATGAGGATGAAGATGAAGATGAGGATGAAGATGAAGATGAGGATGAAGATGAGGATGAAGATGAGGATGAGGATGGTGTGATGCTGTGCTCCTCAGACTCTGATGTGTCTACCTCCAGTGTGTTTCCTGTTTTCCCATCATGCTCTCTGCTCAGAGTTCAGACTCCGTCGTCCTTGGCGACGAGGCCTCGTCCTGCAGCTCTGAGCTCCGAGCTGCGTTCATCGTGTTGATGAGTCACGTTGTAAACACTAAAACAGCGTGTGTGTGTCGGTGTTTTCTAATCTGCTGGTAATGAGATGACACGAGTGAACTAACATCATCAGCAGCTTTGAACTCTGAGCTGAAGCCTGAAGATCAGAGTTTATTCAACACCAGGGAAATAAACACAACTGTCATTAAAATTCAGTCTGTAAGAGAAACGACTGTGATTTTATATGAAATGAGTTGATTCTTCTAATTCTATGATCTTCAACAGAAACAGTACTATTATGTTTTTGTGATGTATCATATGTTAGATATTTCTTCTTGCAAAATAAAATCTAAATCATTATGAAATAACTTCATTTATTAATAAATGTATTTATTTCATCTAACTCTTGAATGCTATTATGAAACATATTTACTATTAGGAATCAGTTCAGAATGAATATAAATGTTTTTAATATATGACCTAAATTTATATTTGATAATGTATTGATATGTTATATTTTCCTACATGTGTCAGAGTGGACAGATTGAGTCTGGATGGAGATTATTTAGTTTTACTGAGGATAAACTCTTAACCCTCCTGTTGTCCACCTGGGTCAAAGAAGGCAGGAAGGAAGGAAGGGAAAGAAGGAAGGAAATAAGGAAGGGAAAAAGGATTGTGGAAAGACGGAAAGGAAAAAGGAAGGAAAGAAAGATGGAGTGAGGGAACAGATTCGTTCAAGGAAGGAAAAAGGAAGGAAGAAGGGAAACAAGGGAGGAAAGAAGGAAGGGGAAAAGGAAGGAAAGATAGATGGAGGGAGGGAACAGACAGGTCAACTGGATCAAAAGAGGAAGGAAGAAGGGGTAAGGACGAAGGGAAGGAAGCAAGGGAGTAAGGAAGGGAAAAGGGATTGTGGAAAGAAGGAAGGGAAAAAGGAAGGAAAGATAGATGGAGGGAGGGAATAGATTGGGTCAACTAAAGAATAAAAGGATGAAGATGAGAATGAGGATGAAGATGAATATGAAGATAAAGATGAGGAATAGAATGAAGATGAGGATGAGGATGGGGATGAAGATGAAGATGAGCATGAGGAAGAATAAAAGGATGAAGATGATCCTTTTCATCCTGATCCTCAACCTCACCCTCATATTCATCTTCATCCTCATTGACGTCATCGTCCACATCTTCATCCTCATCTTCATCCTTTTATTCATCCTCATTCTCTTCCTCATCCTCATTCTCTTCCTCATCCTCTTCCTCATCTTCATCCTCATCTTCATCCTCATCTTCATCTTCATCCTCATTCTTAAACCTCATCCTCATTGCCATCATCGTCCTCATCCTCACCATCTTCCCCATCTTCATCCTCATCCTCATTCTCATGAGGATGAGGATGAAGATGAAGATGAGGATGAGGATGAGGATGAAGATGAAGATGAGGATAAAGATGAAGATGAAGATGAGGATGAGGATGAGGATGAAGATGAGGATGAGGATGAAGATGAGGATGAGGAAGAATAAAAGGATGAGGATGAAGATGAGGAAGAGAATGAAGATGAAGATGAGGATGAAGATGAGGTTGAGGATGATGAAGAATATGAGGACGGGGATGACAATGAGGATGAAGATGAAGATGAGGATGAAGATGAGGTTGAGGATGAAGATGAGGATGAAGATGAGCATGAGGAAGAATAAAAGGATGAGGATGAAGATGAGGAAGAGAATGAAGATGAAGATGAGGATGAGGATGAGGATGAGGATGAAGATGAGGATGAAGATGAAGATGAGGATGAAGATGAAGATGAGGATGAGGATGAGGATGAGGATGAGGATGAGGATAAAGATGAAGATGAAGATGAGGATGAGGATGAGGATGAAGATGAGGATGAGGATGAAGATGAGGATGAGGAAGAATAAAAGGATGAGGATGAAGATGAGGAAGAGAATGAAGATGAAGATGAGGATGAAGATGAAGAAGAAGAAGAGAATGAGGATAAAGATGAGGATGAAGATGAGGTTGAGGATGATGAAGAATATGAGGACGGGGATGACAATGAGGATGAAGATGAAGATGAGGATGAAGATGAAGATGAGGATGAAGATGAGGTTGAGGATGAAGATGAGGATGAAGATGAGCATGAGGAAGAATAAAAGGATGAAGATGATCCTTTTCATCTTCATCCTCATTCTCATCTTCATTATCTTCCTCATCCTCATCTTCATCCTCATCTTCATTCTCTTCCTCATCCTCATCTTCATCCTTTTATTCTTCCTCATGCTCTTCCTCATTCTCATCTTCAATCTCACCCTCAGCATCACGCATCCTCATCTTCATCTTCACTCTCATTCTCATCTTCATCCTCATCTTCATCCTCATCTTCATCCTCATCCTCACCATCTTCCCCATCTTCATCCTCATTCTCATGAGAATGAGGATGAAGATGAGGATGAGGATGAAGATGAAGATGAGGATGAAGATGAAGATGAGGATGAAGATGAGGATGAAGATGAGGATGAAGATGGTGTGATGCTGTGACCCTCCATCGACTCCCTCAGACTCTGATGTGTCTACCTCCAGTGTGTTTCCTGTTTTCCCATCATGCTCTCTGCTCAGAGTTCAGACTCCGTCGTCCTCGGCGACGAGGCCTCGGCCTGCAGCTCCGAGCTCCGAGCTGCGTTCATCGTGTTGATGAGTCATGTTGTAAACACTAAAACAGCGTGTGTGTGTGTCGGTGTTTTCTAATCTGCTGGTAATGAGATTACACGAGTGAACTAACATCAGCAGCAGCTTTGAACTCTGAGCTGAAGCCTGAAGATCAGAGTTTATTCAACACCAGGGAAATAAACACAACTGTCATTAAAATTCAGTCTGTAAGAGAAACAACTGTGATTTTATATGAAATGAGTTGATTCTTCTAATTCTATGATCTTCAACAGAAACAGTATTATTATGTTTTTGTGATGTATGATATGTTAAATATTTTTTCTTGCTAAATAAAATCTAAATCATTGTGAAATAAGTAACTTGATTTATGAATACATGTATTTATTTCATCTAACTCTTGAATGCTATTATGAAACATATTTACTATTAGGAATCAGTTCAGAATGAATATAAATGTTTTTAATATATGACCTAAATTTATATTTGATAATGTATTGATATGTTATATTTTCCTACATGTGTCAGAGTGGACAGATTGAGTCTGGATGAAGATTATTTAGTTTTACTGAGGATAAACTCTTAACCCTCCTGTTGTCCACCTGGGTCAAAGAAGGCAGGAAGGAAGGAAGGGAAAGAAGGAAGGAAATAAGGAAGGGAAAAAGGATTGTGGAAAGACGGAAAGGAAAAAGGAAGGAAAGAAAGATGGAGTGAGGGAACAGATTCGTTCAAGGAAGGAAAAAGGAAGGAAGAAGGGAAACAAGGGAGGAAAGAAGGAAGGGGAAAAGGAAGGAAAGATAGATGGAGGGAGGGAACAGACCAGGTCAACTGGATCAAAAGAGGAAGGAAGAAGGGGTAAGGACGAAGGGAAGGAAGCAAGGGAGTAAGGAAGGGAAAAAGGATTGTGGAAAGAAGGAAGGATGGAGAAAGGGAAGATTGGGTCAATTTGACCCAGAAGGGCGACAGGAGAGTTAAAAACATTGATACGTATCAGTTGATTATTGGATCCTCTGTGTTTCCATCACTGTTTGAATAGAGGAAGAGGATGAAGACAACACAGTTTTAAGTGTTAAAAGCCATTTTGCTTTACATTTTGCCAAAGAGCTTCACAATAAAATAACTAATTAGTTAAAGCATGCAGAAGCCATCCGGTGGTTTTGTCTAACTTCCTGTCAGCCGATGGAGTTAGCAGTCCCCGCCCTCGTCCCTACGTCACCACATTCAGGCGCATCCCTTGGCTGCACACACAGAGAGGACTGCCCCTTTATGCCGTTCTCTCTCCTCATTGGATAAAACTTGTAGGATACAAGGAAAGTTTTCTCCTGGGCTCAGAGCAGAGCAGAGTGACTGACAGACCCGTGTTTCAGACCAAACACTCTATAGAAGTGATTGCTGTGTCGGAAGATACAACTATTTAAGACTTAGATTAACACAAACATTCACCTTACTTCTGCTTTAAAAGCCATTTTGCTTTACATTTTGCCAAAGAGCTTGACAATAAAATAACTAATAAGTTAAAGATCTGTAGTATCAGTGTTTGGATCAGCCAATCAGGAGCTGAGAGGCTGCAGGATGTGGAGCCTCAGCCTGGACGCTGCGGTGCTGCTGCCCCCTGGTGGACACACTCAGTCGTTACAGCGCAGAGTTTAATCTGACCTCAGATCAGCAGCAGCAGAGAAGCAGCAGCTGCTCTGGAGCTGATAGAGATGTTATTAAGATCCCTCAGGTGGTCTGGTCTTCACTCTGCTCCTCACAGCTTCCTGTCTCCACTCATATCACCTTTCACAATAAAAGCAAACTGCATAGAGAACATGTTGCCCCCAAAACTGGAATATGAACCTCTGTTCTGTCTGTTCTGTCTCCTGCACTACGGAGAATCTGGAAACCATCTCTTGATTAGATCATTTAAATCTTTCTGCTACAATGACCAGAGCATTTGTGTTAAATAAACTGTATTACTTGGTGACCCTTTAATTTACAGGCTGATAATCGATAATGTCTAGAAATAGCCTGGAAATAATGATCAATTTCACAGTAATGTCGTGTTTTTCATTAAGGCAAAAGATTACACATGCTTTTCATGCTTTGAATTTGCTGGGAAAGAATCTTTCTGCACCAAGTCCTTGAAATCGACCCATATATCTGTGCTACTTCTACACAATCAACCCTTATTTCTTGGCGATATTTCTTAACAAGAATTGACTGTTAATTCTTGGCTATTTCTAGACATTATGACACATTTACTAGTTATTTCTTGACATTATCACATAATTATCGGCCTGGAAATTAAAGGGTTACCTGTCATTTTCCTTTATTTAGCTCCTATTGTATTTCACCCTGTGCTGTATGTACCTGTCACATTGACATGGAACTGATCTTTCTGTTTGTGTATTTGTGTTGTTATCCACAGCTTGATTTTGTGTTTGGTCCTGTCTTGTGTTTGGTTGTTTATTGATTAAAAAAAAAAACAGTTTATCAATGAGTCCAAACGGATGTAACAAGAAGAGGAGGAAGAAGAAGAGGAGGAAGAAGAGTTTCCCTGAGGGTGAAACAGAGGAACACGTTCATCTGCTGAAGGTTTAAAGAGACAGAAAATATGTGAATAAACCCACGATCGACCTGAATCAGCTATGAATTTCACACACACAGCGGCTTTGCTATTTATATCCTGTGTGTTTATGTGCGTGGGAGGGCGACGACCTGAAAAACGAAGCAGTCGCCCACACACACACACACACACACACACACACACACACACACACACACACACACACACACACACACACACACAAAGAGACGAACAGGAAGTGTGTGAGTCTTCATTCACACTGATCCAGAGTCAGACGAGCAGCAGCGTCTCTTCACAACAACACTGGATCAATGTCTCACTCCACTTCACACCTTGTCTCTCTGGTCGTCTCATAAATCATTGTTTTTGTCTATATGTTAAAGGGATAGTTCAACATTTTGGCAAATTGGCCCATTCCAATAATCCCTATAGTCATAGCTGTAGGTTCGTTACCTTTAATTGTCGGTGCAAGCTGTTTTAGAACGGTGGAGAAGAGCTGCTCACAGAACGTTACCACACAGAGTTGTTTTAGAGGGAAATTCAGAGACTGCTTGATGAAAAACTGTCCCTGAAGGCAACGTGCATCAGCTGTTTTGCATGAATTTCCCTCTAAAACAACTCTGTGTGGTAACGTTGTGTTATTATCTCATAGCGTGGTGAATGTGCAGCTCACAACTTGTCCACCAGAGCGTTGTGGAGTTGTTGGATTGTGTATTTGATGAGTTTGATGAGGGAAACCAAGAAGAAATCCCATAATGAGCCTCTGTAGCGTAGCTCTGAGCAGCTCACGGCTCTGCTCCACCGTTCTAAAAATATATTGCACCGACGATTAAAAGTAATGAACCTACTGATAGGGATTATGGCAACGGGCCAATTTGACAAAATGTTGAACTATCCCTTTTAGATGATTTTCTACTCCTATGAGCTGCACCTGTGTTTAGGTTTTTCATTAGTTTGTGTTTTTCTTTCTTAAATATAGATGAAATTAAATGAAAAAAAAGCATAAAGTGATTTATTAATACAGCTCTTATGGTTTCAGTGTGAGTGGTCGATTGTTTGTTTGTTTGGTCCTTTTACGTCTTGATGGTCTGATCTGTTGTCTGGGGCGTCTCCATAGCAACACAACACTGATGATGCAGCGGATGCAGAACAAACCTGCAGCTACTGAGGTTTGATGAACTTGTGACTAACGGAGCAGCTGCAGATGAAGCTCTAAGCTCTGAAGAGAAGAAGTGATTGTTAAGAGACGCTGTTCCATTAACACTGTGTGCTTTTTATATCTGAATGTTTGTGTGTTGTCGAATTACACAAAAATCAACCAACAGAAACACAATTAAATGATCAATAAATCATCAAAAAAGGCAGAGTTTGTTTCCAGCTGCAGCTCTGACACTGTCACACTCAGGTCACATCATGGCTCTCAAAGGGTTTTAAAGGTCCAGTGTGTAATAATTGTCACGGTTTGTTGTTAAAATCTGAATTTGTGTATAATCACTATACAATAAAACCTGTTTGGTTTCCGTAGCCTTATAATTCTTCTTTTATATAAAACGAGGGTCTGGCTTTAGAGAGCGTCGCCATGTTTGTACGGCAGCCTGAAGGCAAAATCTAGCCAATCAGAGAGCACGGTTCAAGAGTTTCACGTTCATAAATAATGAATAGAATTATTTAATAGATAAATAATATAATCTGAATGCTAGATGTCACTGTTTTCCCCCTCGTTTTACACACTGGACCTTTAAATAATCAATAATTCAACGTTAGAGAAACTGACAGATATTTAATTTATCTGACTGATTCGTTATCAGAGGAAAATCCTGCTTTTTTTTCCTGCTGGAACCAGATTTTCTTCAACTGAGGAAATCCTGCATGACAACACACACACACACACACACACTGAGTCAGTACCGGAGCAGCTCCAGCAGAGGGCGGCACCATCATAATAATAATAATAATCATCATCATAACAACAATAATAAAGAGAGTGTGGGACCTTGAGGCTCGGTGAGGCCGCCGGAGCAAAACATGTTTTTCACCGCTGGTGTCACGTCTGCTGCTGTGCTGCACCGGGGGAGGGGGGGGGTATTTATAGGCCCCCATAATGAGCATGTGTCCTTCAAGACCACGTTGTCCACACTCCAGAGAGGAAGCACACACACACACAGACACACACATATATATATATATATATATATGCAGCTCTGGAAAAAATAAAGAGAGAGAGACCAGTCCAAAATGTTGTTAATGAATCAGCTTCTCTACATGTGGCAGCCATCGATCCCAGTGTCTATTCAACTGCAACACAAGCACAAAATGAATATGAACTTGTTTTCTTTGCATTATACAAGGTCTGAAAACACCAGAACCTTTTTATTTTTGTTTTTTCGACCAGTTGCCATTTTCTGCAAATAAATAAATGCTCTAAATGACAATATTTTTACTTCCAATTTGGGAGAAATGATGTCAGTAGGTTATAGAATGAAACAAGGGTGTTAATTTTACCCAAACACATAGCTATGAATAGTAAAAGCAGAGGAACTGATCATTAAGTGGTCTAACTTTTCCAGAGCTGTATAAAGTACCAGGTCAGACAGGTGAGAGCAGTCTGCAGCTACAATAAAAAACACTATACAGAGGTTTTTGGAAAAACAAATCCTGTGTTTTTATTAAGACAAGAACAAAAAAAGACCCTGAAAACTCAGGAACATTATCAGAGACTTCGTTACGAAGCAGTCATGGTGATTTTTCTTTTACACAGAGAAGAAACAAATAAAAAAAAACACAGACTGAACTCCTCCAAGGAGAAGAGAAGAAAGAGGAGGAGGAGAAGGAGTTCCAACACGGTGAAAAAAGCACCACAGAAGTGTTGTCATGTCATGTGATGCCCACCCCCCCCCTCACCCATTACAAACATACAGTTACACATCAGCCCTCCACATGTCGGACGTCCACCACGTTCCCCTTTGGAACAACTAGAGGAGAAGCTGCTGAGGTCCAGACGAGCCGGTGAACCCAGCTGCTCTGAGGTCAGTTAAAGGACAAAACCACTGAACCGTCAACACAGGAGAACAGAAACATGGAGCTCTGTCTGTCTGCTCCACCGTCAGCGTCAGACTGTAAACAAAATGGACAACTAACTAACCCCCCCTTCCCTTCCCTCCCATAAAACTAACCCACCCAACCTGTGTTATTATGGTCTGCCAGAGCAGGGAATGGCTAGTTTACACTTCAGCCATCAAGACCCAAGGGTGCAGTGGGATCATAATAATATTCATAATAACAATAATAAGTAATAGTATTCATAATAATAATAGAAATCGATGAGCTCAGTGACTTCCTGTCTCCATCCATCATGTGGAGAAGAAAAGCCATTGTTTAACCGGCTCCTCCTCATCTACACACACACATACACACCATGTGCTGTGGCTTCATTTTTCCATTTAAGGCGTTAAAAGGTGAAATAAACCTTCCAATCCTGTTATTATTATGATCATTATCATCATTATAATTATTATTATGGGTGTTTTTACCCTCCACTGCCTCCCCCTACCCCCCACCCTCCCTCCCAACCCACTACCACGCACGTCTGACCCGCACGGAGACATTCAAACATAAACAACACACGGCTCGTCAGTTAGCCGGGGTGGCTAACTGCTGCTAGCCGAATGTAACGTAACGTAACGTAACGTAACGTGTCAACCAAACAAACATTTCGATGAAAAATGAAAAAAAAATAAAACAAAAACCTTGATGAAATTAGAAAACATCATAGCTACCAGTCAGTCCTGTGTGTGAAATTTCATTGTTTTTTCAAACATAACACAACACACGGCTCGTTAGTTAGCCGGGGTGGCTAACTACTGCTAGCCGAACGTAACGTAACGTAACGTAACGTAACGTGTCAACCACACAGACGTTACAAACAATTCGATGAAAAATTAAAAATTAAAACAAAAAAAAACCTTGATGAAATTAGAAAACATCATAGCTACCAGTCCTGTGTGTGTGTGTGAGAGAGAAATTTCATAGTTTTTTGTTGTGTTTGTTTTAGTTTTTTCAAACGTCCGTTAACGTTACTAACGGTTATCAGCTCGGTACAACAACGTCCGTCTTCTTGGGGAAATCTCCACAGTCTGCGGCGGAGAACTGCAGCCTCCTCACGGCCTCTTTGATCAGGTTCCCCGATAAAATTAACTCCTGGAGCAGCCGGTGCGGGTCGTCCTGCTCCTCCATGATCCGCTTCTTCCTCCTGTTGTTGTTCCACGGTTTGATTTGGTCCCACTCGTGAACGTTAGATCCGGGGATGTGGTACGGACTTGCCCGGTTGCTGCTGCTTCTGCTGCCGCTGCCGCTCTTCCCCCGGTGGTTCCGAAGCCGCATGCAGCAGCCGTGTTGTTGTTTCTGCACCGGAGCTCCCATAGTAGTAGTAGTAGTAGTAGTGCTGCTGGTGATGATGTTACACGCCGCCGTGGGTTTGTTGGGTTTGATTCCACAACAACCGACGCCGACGACGCCGCCGCCGCTGCTATTGTTGTGCAGCTGCAGCGCTTCTCCGATCTTCGTCACCAGCGCGTCCACTTCTTTGGAGTCGACGGTGACGGATTGCTCCAGAAAGATGTAGTTCTCCTTCCGACAGGGCATCGTGGTGGTTGTATAGCGGCTCGGTTCTCTGTGATAGATAGATAGAAAGACGTGTCTCTCTCTCTCTCTCTCTGTGTGTGTGTTTGTTATCGTCGGTGATGAAATGAATGGAGCCCCGCCGCGGCCGCCGCTCCTCGCTGCTCTCAACACGCCGCTCGGCTCTAACCAAGAAGCCGAGTTGATTTGTAAACAATGGGTGACGCGGAGCGGACCGTACCAAGTGTCTCCCAACGAGCGGGGGGGTGGTTTGAAAACCAAAATAAATCTCGTTGTTTCACACGCACAATAAATCACGAAAATAACATTTTAATCACACTTTTATACTATCTACAACAGAATTATTAAACCACAATGCTCATTTTTGGTGTTTTACAGGTGCTCCGGTTTCCCGCCTCGACCCCGAACACACTCCGGCGTTGGACTGCTCCCTCCAAATGGACATTACATAACTCGTAACTGTCTGCTGCTGTCTGTCCACACAAAACAAACAAAGCACATTCCCCCCCTCCTCCTCTAATGTACTAAAAATGATGAAACCACGTTGAATCCTCCACAAACTGCGGCAGCTCTATTTTAATCACTCGAGCAAGTTTTTTTTTTTTTTTTTTTTTGTGCACTAACAATAAAACACGAATATATGTTTTACAATCACCAGCAGAGCATGTTGTGTAACCACAGTTCACTGTTGCACCAAAATCTGTGACCCATTAGATAAATTGACCCAATAGGATGCAGCCATGTTACTGCCTCGTTTACACGTGAGGGAAAAAAAAAAGGTACATGCATATTTTATTTTGATATTTGCTCATGAAAACAGTTTCTGGTCACATTTAGGGAATATTACACATTTAGATTCCTTCAAATAAAAGTAAAAAATGCACATACACAGTTTGAAAGGTGTAACTGTAGATATTGTAACAAGTGTTGTGTAGATATACAGGTTTATGTCCATGTTACATTGATGCTTTTCATTTAAATCCTGCTGCATCATTTGCAATTTCAAAAATACTTTACTGTACTATACTATATTATAACATACATAAGAGGGAATAATCAAATAAATATTCAGGTCAGGTCACATAATGTTTTATAGTAGTGACACCACCGTCTTTGTTTCAATGGACCAGCTTTGCATACTGAGTATTTACACCATGATGTCATTACAATCCTCCATCTAAGCACTGGAACAACCAAAAGCAACGTGTGCTCCGCCAATAAAACTACATCTTAACACATGATGTTGAAACACTTGGCTGTGAATTTGATGAGTGAACGTGTGAAGCAGCTCTCTGGGCATCCAGCCCATATACAGTGACAATAGAAGAGGAGGGTGTGAGTCTGTGTGTGTGGGAGAACACGGTGTACATTTCTGTTTCTGAGAAACAGCAGCCGGGCTAAACCTGATGCTCCAGTCAAAGAGAGCCCTCATGACCATAAAAGGAGCTACTATCACTCCCACCACGTGGTGCGGCGGCCAATCGGAGGGGCCGTCCGAGGTTTCCTGTGTGTGTCAATGGCAGCAGCAGCAGCAGCAGTCCAGTCATACTGGAATCTATTGAAGCTGAGGCCGTTAGGTGTGAAGGCAAAGAGTGAAACTGAGATAAACTGTCAACACTTCCTGAAACATAAAACAACTTACTCTAAGTCAACACACAGGAAGCTGTTCATAGCGCGCAAATAAAAAAAGACATCTGAATCATCTCACCCTCTGCTATTTATACGCAGAGCTGTGCTGAAGTTCCAGGCACTAGAACTAAAGTGAGGAGCAGATTTAAAAATAAAGTCAAAGACAGAGTGAAGCTGTCAATAACTTTTATGCTTTTAAGTGCAATAAAGATAGCTAAATAAAACCTATACCAGACCAGTATTAGCTGTGACCCCCTTTTAACTAGAGATGCACCGACCCAAATTATTCAGTTCTGGTCCGACTCTGATCTGATATCGCTCATGCAGAAATAAAAAAATATTAATATTTGACCTACATGCCCCTGTATCCAGGTTGATGTCACCTATATATATTATCATCACATATGAACATCCTCTGCATATAACATATAAGAAAAACTGAAAATTTTCAAATAGGGTTGAAGATATTGTGACCATTTGTGTTGACAATGGCCTATATGATTTGAAGTATGTAAGTATGTTGTGCATACAAATTATTGAAAATGGCAAATTTAAATTAAATGTTTTTATTTTCAAAGTTAATGTTGACATAGAAAAAAAGGAAAAAATCCAGAGTGCTCAGAAGGTTCAAAACATGTGACGAAGGTGCTCTTTGGTGGGAACATTGGTCAAAAAAAGGAGAATCCAAGGCACTCTTCTTCAATAATAAAAAGCCTTTATTTATACAATGGCTATATCGAATAAAACATTTGAGTGGGTTACAGCTGTTGACATATTCTGGGAACCTACTGTTTATAATATCAAAATATATGGACAGACATTGACATGAATATGTAATGTAACATCTAGCCAACGCCTTAGCTGTTGTGCACCCAGCTCACCCTTCTTTGGTGTGACGGACTGGATGTGAAACAAAGATAGTTCTTTATGACTCTGATTGTGTTTGGACTCTTTTGTTCTGCTGCAGATTAAAAGTGAAACAGATTAAATTTTAGATAACTATCTAAACATCTACAGAGCCTGAAACCTTTGCACGGTCCCGTAGGTTCAGCTGTGCTGCACCTGAGATATCTGACCATTCACTTGTGTTATCTGATGTTTATAATGCTGCTTACATAAGATCTACCTAAATCCTAAATGTGGAATGAATATAAATCAAACTTTAGGTCAACGCAGGGGAAGGTTACACCAATAATACAAAAGAACATTGAAAGACGAGACTGTACATTGAAAATCTGGGCTCGATGCCCAAATGTCGTCCATAAAAACTAAAACAGGAAGAGGAACAGACAGAAGAAGATGGAAATAAACAATCACTAAACAATGCAGTACAAATATGTTTGAGCAGCAACAGGAGGCTAATGGACACCAAAGATAAGACTGGACTATGAATCTAACGTTTAAAGGATGGGTTGAAACAACTTCTGCTCCATGTCCAGTTCAAACAGACTGTGTTTGTTCCCTCTTTCCCACCAACTCTCTGTTTTCACTTTGATGACTAGTTCACTTTTCTCTGAGAAGCTGGTGACTAAACCTTCCATGGTACCAAGTGCTGTTAGTCATAGTTTTATCATCCTGATACTAGTAGATACAGGAAATAAAGATTATCATAGAATAGTAGTAGAAGTGGCTTGGAGGAGTTTAGCCCATTGAAGCATTTTAATGTGTTTAGGCTAAGGCTTAGTTTCTTAGGCTTAAAATGTTAGTGAGCCCCCGAGACGTTTCTTCTCTCGCCACATTGGATGCAATTTACAGATTTTTCCTCATTATTGATTAATCTGATGTTTTTCAGATTGATTTATCATTTGTTTTGTCCATAAAATGTCAGAAAGTGAAGAACAACCTAATTGTGTAATTGTGTTCTTGGATAAATATGGCCGCCTCCTTGTGTTGCCACATATTTTCCTGCATGGATGACGTTACATCCTCTTATTCGGCTTCCTGTTAGTGGAGTTTGACAATGAACTGAATGCACCAAAAACCAAAACAAATGTAGCTAGCTACTCAGCGCTAAACCAGAGTCTGACTCCAAATATGAACTCCCCAAAACCTAAAGTTCATGATCACAGATGACAAATAAAAGCAGCAAACGTTGCAGATTCACTTTTTGATTGATTGATTGATTGATTGATTGATTGATTGATTGATTGATTGATTGATTGATTGATTGATTGATTGATTGATTGATTGATGAGTTGAATCATTGATAAAACGACTAATCAGAAACAGAAAGGAGCTGTAGCTGCTTCTCTGGTCTGAACTGTGGTCTGACCCTGTTCCTGTTTTTGTCCACGTCTCAGTCCCTGATGTGTGATTTAGAGACAAAACAACAGCCTATAGACTTTTAGCTTAGCATTAGCCTTTGGTCCCTCACTTTATTGTGTCCCCACAGAAACACCTCTGTTGTGTTGAGAGTTTTTGCAGCTCATGTGTTGCTAAATAAATGAAGATGCTTTCTGTCTTTGCATGCGTTTTCCAGCTGCAGTGAGTTGATCCCTCATGGCCACCGTAGTTTTGAACCACAAACCAAAAGCTACTCAGTCTGACTCCAAAGATGAACTTTCCAAAACCTAAAGTTCATGATCACAGATGACAAATAAAAGCAGCAATATTCACCTTCTGTTTAATAATTGATGAATTGAATCATTGATAAACGACTAATCAGAAACAGAAACGAGCTGTAGCTTCTCTGTGGTCTGACCCTGTTCCTGTTTGTGTCCCTGATGTGTGATTTAGAGACAAAACAACTTCACATCGTCCACGTAAACAAGACTAGAAACTGAGTCAGTTGAGTCATGTTTTCAACCTCCCTCCCTCACCCCTTCCTCCCTCCTGCTGCTGGATTCTTTGTCTTCTACGCTGAGGAGTCTCTGAACAACAGGAGGAAGTGAGTTGGCACAGAACTGGGTCACACACTTCCTCGGTCTCTCATGTCTTCCTGTAGCTACAGTACGTGAGTCAGCGGCGGTGGCAGCGGCGTGTAAACAGCTCCGCCGCCCTGCAAACCAAACACAAGTCCTGTTTGCCCGTAACACAGCAGCTGGCGTTCACACACACACATAGACACACACACACACACACATAGACACACACTACACACACACACTCCCTGTACCAACGGCCGTACTGTATGACCTCATCCTCCGCCTTTGTTTGTGCATGTGTGAGAACTTCTGTAATCCTGAACAGTGAGCTAATGAGGAGGACTGGCAGTCCACAGCAACAACAACACAACATCAACAACCAGTGATGGCAAAAGTACTTGACTTTACTTGAGTAGAAGTAAAAGTGCCTGTGTAAAAAATGACTTTGGTAAAAGTGAAAGCACGGATCCAATTAGCCTATCTACTCAAGTAAAAGTAAAAAGTACAGGCTCTGAAATTTACTCAAAAGTAGGCTATTAGCTACTAAAAATAAAAAGTATTTCTATTGCACGATTCACTGCAAAGCTAATAACCACACAATAATGTATCTGGGATCCATTTAATCAATGTTATTATTTGAACAAACATTAAGTTTACCTGCCAGACACAAGATGTAGCCTATCCTATAGTAGGCTAGTACTTCACTATGGTCAATCGTTGGTATTTGTATTGTAGCTACAAATGAGAAAACAATGAAGACTCAGCTCAAGTCGAGCTGTAATTTTACTTTGCCGTAAATTTATTTTGCCATGGAAACCCTGATAAGAATATAAAAAAGTAATGAGCCTTAAAGTACCAATATTTGCGTTAAAAATGTAGGCCTACTGAGTAAAAGTAAAAAGTTGTCCGAAAAATAAATAGGCTACTTCTAAAAGTACAAAGTACCTGAAAATTCTACTTAAAGGGATACGCCATCATTTTTTTGTGTGTCTTGCCTCACTCCTGAGTCCATGACCAGCAGATAGACATCATCCTTTCGACTGTGCGTGCAGTAACAAGGGAGATAGGGTTCAAGCAAAGACGGTTTATTTTGGTTCAATCTAGCTACATCGAGGGTAGGTTAGCTTCCTATTTCAAAGTAAAAGCACAAATTCTATCATCATGGTTTTCTGTATGTAAAGGGCAACGGGTGTTTTATTTTGTGAAAGTAACCGGAAGTGCGTTGGTCACAACGGCTAGCTTGAGTAGCACCGAATTCGTCCCAACAAAATTGTAAACAGCTGGTATTTAGACAAATTAACGACACACTGCTGATCTAAACGGCTACTTTCTCACCTAAACATGTTTGAAATGTGGATAAAGTGATATATTTACAGAGTTTAGAACTAAAATGAAATCAGCTTCTGACTGCTGATTTCAGCTCGGGTAGCAGGCGGGCTAACACTACCTATACACTTCCAGCATTTGAGCTAAGCTAATTAGCTACGGGCGATACGGCTCTATCTCCATGGTTACTGCACGCACAGTTGAAAGGATGGTGTCTATCTGCTGGTCATGGACTCGGGAGTGAGGGAAGACATGGGGAAAAAAAGTTGGCATATCACTTTAAGTACAGTAAAAGTATTTGTACTGCGTTACTTGCCATCACTGACAACAACACAGCAACAACACAACAGCAGTAGTTTGCCGTGGTGCTAGTGTCTGGGTCCATGTAGGGCAGAGTCACCGTGCAGCACCGGGCCGTCACACCGACAGCTGTGGAGGTTGCTGTGTATTTGTGTGTCTGTGTGTGTGTGTGACTGTGTGTGTGTGTATAAATAAAGAGGAGGACGGTGGAATTCACATTCATGGCACCTTCAGACCAACAATAGCTCTCCAGCTGGCCGTGACACACAGACCACAGAGTGAGCTTATAAGGCTTATCTCCTGAGGCCGGGGGCTAATGTTTAAACTGGACGGTGACGTTGTCGACCCGCATGGGAGTCGTCCAACCCACACTGATCACACATATTGATTTATCCTCATCGCACTTAATTAGAAACACACACAAAGAAAGTTTTAATGATACTTTGGTGTTTGGT